>NW_004524586.1:21732477-21754437 GCF_000260255.1 Octodon degus | reverse complement strand
AAATAAATAAAAATAAAAAAGAAATATCCAGAGGTAGGGAATCTATAAGAAGAAAGATTAGATGTTGTGTTTAAGTCTCGAGGAGGGCCAGGGAGATGGCTCAGTGGAATAAGCGCTTCCCTGGTAAGCGCAAGGGCCTGAGTTCAATCCCCGCTTCCGCAAAAAAAAAAAAAAGAACTTAAGTCTCAAGGAGACAGGGAAGGGGCAAGAACCAAAGGGCCCAGGGTTTCTATTTGACGTGAAGAAAATGTGATGTTCTCACATTTGTGAACATACGGAGAGCCACTGAACCTCTGCTTGAGCTCTGACATGTGAATTCCCCCTCAATAATGCTATTTTCTTGGGTGGTGGTGGGGACTTGGGTGGTAAAGAGAGGGTTCCCGCCCAGGTGACAGCACATGCAGGAGAAGCAGGAGCCTTCCAGACACAAGTGCCTTCCAGACACAAGTCTTGAGGCCAGAGCCAGAAGAATCCCCACTAGAGATGCACGTGGGGGGACCTCAAAGGCCCTGGAGGATACTATTGGTGTCTATGTCCCCTTGAGTGTGAGCTGGCCCTGGGCTTGCTTTGGCCACTCTAGTGAACATGTTGTAGTGACAGAAGTACCACCAGACCAATGTGGGAGTTTGGACATGGGGGATGAGGGGCTTTTGTGGCTTCTGCTCTTTTCCCCTGCAAGCCCTGTGACCCCACAGTGCCTACTTGAAGCTGAAAGGCCATACAGAAGAGAACCAAGTACCCAAGCCCAACCTCAGCGCCATCTGCCAGACGGGAGCAGGACCATCGGGAACATTCCTACAACAGGCTCCTCCTGTTGTAGGCTCAAGGAGACAAAATGGAAGACATGGTGACTTTGAAACTCTGGAAAAAGACAGACACTCCCGGCTGTGGGCCAAGCCTCAAGACAAAAGAGTAAACAAATGTAGCCACATACTTCCCTAGGGATGGGCATCAGCGATTGATATTCTAAATAGGTATCATTCACTTTAAAAGAGCCTAAATGAGTCACTAACCCAACCCCCAACAGGAAGAGACCCTGTTCCATATTCATACCCACTTGCTACTGTGACTTGCTTCCCCATTTTTTTTTTTTTTTTTTTTGCAAAACTGGGGATTGAACTCAGGCTCTTGCATTTGCCAGGCAAGCACTTATTCTACTGAGGTATCTCCCTGGCCCCCCATTTGATTTCTTTTCTTTCTTTCTTTTTTTTTTTTTTTTTTTTGGCAGAACTGCAGATTGAACTCAGGCCCTTGCGCTTGCCAGGAAAGCACTTATTCCACTGAGCCATCACTCCACCCCCCCATTTGATTTTGATTTAATCCATTTAATTTGTAATCTCATTGGTTGTTTATAGTTTTGTCCCACTTCACGCCCACCGAAGCAACTTCTCATATTCTCCACCACCTTAGACCCACTCACCCCATAGTTTTATTCTATGAAAGCCCCTGGAAGAGACAGCTTCTTGGGGACCACCTGCTGGGGGGTCCTCCTGTCCTTTTCTTGGAGAGGAGCTTTCTTTTCCCCCAATAAATCTATTCTGCTCATAACCTCCATTTGTTCCTAAAATTCATTCTTCGGTTTTAGAGAACACGAACTCATCCCAGGTACTTTTCAGGTCAGGAGTTTGATTTTTCCCTTATATCATCTGGAGGCCACTCACTTGAGATCAGTTTTTTTCCTTATGTCACTACCATGAAATACACCCTCAGAAGTGATCTCCAAGAAACCCCAAGATGGACTTGTGCCAATGCTCACACATGCAAGAGGTAACTAATTGTTCTTTAAGTCACTAAGTTTTGGGGTTATTACTTAGCAAGTGATAACTGAAATACACATTCCTCCCCTTTTTAAAACGGGGTCTCATCATATTGGTCAGGGTGGGCTCTACTGCATGGGCTCAAGGGATCTTCCAGCCTCAGGCTCCTAAGTAGCCGGAGCTTCAGCTACGCTACTACTACTGTGCCTGGCTGGAAAATACACTTTTGATGAGGCCAACTCACTTTGGGAATGTGTATGTATATATATATATATATATATTTTTTTTTTTTTTTTTTTTTTTTTTTTTTTGCGGTACTGGGGATTGAACTCAGGACCTTGTATATGCCAGGCAGCAGGCGCTTATGCCCTTGAGCTATCTCCCCAGCCCGGGAATGTATATTATTATTATTATTTTTTTTTTTTTTTTTTCAGAACCAGGGATTGAACTCAGGACCTTGTGCTTGCTAGGGAAGCTCTTATTCTACTGAGCCATCTCCCCAGCCCAAGGAATGTATATTATTAAAAAAAAAAAATCCAGAGAAGAGCCAAGAGGGGCTGGGGAGGTAGCTCAGTAGAATAAGTGCTTGCCTGGGAGGTGCAAGGCCCTGAGTTCAATCCTCTGTTCTGCCAAAAAAAAAAAAAAAAAAAAAGAAAGAAAGAAAGAAAAGAAAAGAGGCAAGGATTTATTTTCAGTGGTGTTTCTTTCAGCATTGTTAACAATACACAACACCAGCATGATTCAGGATGCCTGACAGTAGGAACTAAGCAGAGTAGGATACATCTCATAATAGGGCCAGCTGAATAGCTCAGTGCATTAAAGCCCCTGTAAGCAGGCACAGGGGCCAGGGGTTCGATTCCTGGCCCTGCTTCTCGGGTGCACTAAGATGGCAATGGGACTGGGCGTGGTGGTGCATGTACCTGTAATCCCAGCTCTTGGGAGGCTGTAAACAGGCAGATCACTGTGAGTCCCATCGAGTAGTGAGACCCTGAACACCCTGCAGACACTTCCCTAAAATACAAAAAAAAAAAAAAAAAAAAAAAAAAAAAAACAAAGATACATGTGATAGTAGGGAATCAGTACAAAGGTGTTACTGAAGCATGTTAGCATTCTTGTGTCCAGAATACAGCACACTATTAATTGCAAAGAGAAAATAATTTTAGAGTACGTACATATGATCCATGTAAGCGCACATGTTTAGTTTGACACGGATGAGTCCAAAGGCTAGAGCAACTTCGATGTGAAACTGTAAAGCTGCTTCCTCATGTAGATGTGACTGTGAGTCTTTGCACCTGTGCTGAAGAGCTTTTTGTGCTTCTTTTAGCCTCAGGTGTTTCCCGCCAGCCTGGCCCCTGTCACCTTTGCCAAAGGCCCTTCCCCGATGCATTTACCTCAGATGTGAGTTAGAGCCACAGTGAGTTCAACGTTTATTTCACGTCTCAGAATTCCCTGGTTTCTCAGCCATCCAGGGATGCATTTCCCTGACCTACTTCTCATCAAACCACTGGGGCCCTATTGCTCACGGGCTCTGCAGGGCAGAGGGCAGCGTAGCGCATGGAGAGCGGGCTAGAGCCAGGCTTGAAGGTTTGGATGGGAGACAGCTGAGAGGAGGAGCTTGTCATGAGTGTACCAGGAAGGGCTCAGGAAGGCCCCAGCACAGCGATTAACTTCTCTTTAATCTCTGCATCACTGGACTGCATACCAATTGCCTGCTTCCGCAACAAGCACTCCATGAGTCACATGACATCCTCCTGGAGGCGGAGCACCTTTTATTTCAGGCAGGTGCGGCGGTTCATTCACTTGCCCTTGAGGCGCCCGGAAGTCCATAATGCTTCCTGCCCACCCCCCCACCCCCCAAGTCAAGATGGGATCAACCATAACCTGCTTCAAACAAATGAAGGTTAATCTGAGTCGCTTTTTTGGCTGGCTAAGTACCAAAGAGATAAGTCTCCATTTCTTTCCCCCTCTCCTCATTGTTGGATCAAGGATGCAGGGCATATCCTTAGGAAGCAGGAGGGTTATTAACTCATGGGTTAATTGAGGAAATCATTGACCAAGCCACATGTGAGTGTGCTGGGTGAGCAACCCTCGCACTGTGCTAAAGGCTGGCAGCGGGAGGGAAAATTGGACCCTGCTGTGGCCTGCTTGGCTCTTTTCTTCTAATGTGGGTCATTTCTTGAACTAGGACAGCCTGCAGGTGTTCCTTTTGTGCTCAAACGAACACTTAGCTCCTTCCCCTTGGAAGAAGACAGCAGGAACAAAGGCCTGCCTGGCATGCTGGAGGAGCAGCAGGCTCAAGGGAGGGAGGGCGGGAGCCCTCTGCTGAGTTGCTGTGCCCTGGCTGCCTCTGTTGTGCAATGTGTTCCCTTCAGTTAGGACGGTAGAGCTCTGCATCCTGCGCTCACTTCTTCACCACTTTCTAGCTTGGTGACTTTTTTTTTCTTCTCAGAACCCAGGATTGAACTCAGGCCCTTGAGCTTGCCAGGGAAGCGCTTATCCCACTGAGCTATCTCCCCAGCCCCTAGCTTGGTGACTATTAGCAAAGCGCCTCGCTTCTCTGAGCCTCACTCAGCTCCTCCTCCTTGCAGAGCCCCACTCTGAGGGCAGGATGGAGAGGGGTAGTAGGCAGAATAACACCCCCAAAGCTACCTGTATCCTAATTCCTGGAACGAGGATTCTCACTTTACATAACACCTTGGACTTAGTGGATATAATTAAGTTAGGGATACTGAGATGGGAAGATTGTTGTGGAGTATCTCGGTGGGCCTGACATACCCACAGGGATCTTTGTAAGAGAGAGGCAGGCGATCAGAGAGGTAGAATGGGATAAGACGATATAGGCACAAACTGCAGTGATGTGGCCACAGCCGGGTAAAGTGAACATTCGCTGGAGGCTGCAAGAAGCAGGGTACACAGCCTCTTGTGGTGTTTGATACATTGTGTCAAATTGAGATGTCAGAAGCTTGGCTGGATCCGCTTGTCATTCCATGCTGTGGAGTGTGGTGGTCCCACCCCAAGGTGGAGAGGACCTGCCCCAGAGTGACTCAGCACAAAAAGGGTGTATAAAGGAGTGGAGGAAGGCTTCTGTGCCCCACTTCCTGGGAGGAGTTCTGGTGTTGGTTGTGCCCACTTCACAGCCATGCTGCGCTACTTAGGAGGAGCTCCAGTTGGAGCTCTGGGCTCTGGGGTGAGCTTGGAAGAGAGAGAGTCTTGATGGACGCCACAGCTGCTGCTGCTCCTCTGCTCTTCGCTGCTGTTTGCCTTGGAGCCAGTGGAGTATGGACTGAAACCTCCTCCGCTAACTGTGAGCTAAATAAATGTTTCTTTCCTTCATTTTGAGTGTTGTTATTTTGTCCCAGCAATGAGTAAAAAATGACCAAGACACCTCCCTAGAGACTTCATAAGGCACCAGCCCTGCCAACATTTTGACTTTATCGAATGGCTTGTTCTAAGCCAACAAGTTTGGGGATAATTTGTTATAGCAGCTCCAGGTAACTAATACAGGCTGATGAGTAAAGTGCCATGAAGATGGCAGGATTTGCTGTCCTGCAGCTGAGTTAATCCTATGGAGAAAAGGAAAGACGTGAGTGTGCCTGGTGAGCCAGTGGGACATCAGCCTGCAAGTGTTGGGTACTATGTGAGCTTTGGAGGGAGGGCAGGTGCCTCCAGGGAGGACTCTGAGTGG
Source organism: Octodon degus (assembly GCF_000260255.1). Classification (NCBI taxonomy): domain Eukaryota; kingdom Metazoa; phylum Chordata; class Mammalia; order Rodentia; family Octodontidae; genus Octodon; species Octodon degus. The sequence continues at coordinate 21,748,995 of NW_004524586.1, read as the reverse complement.
CAGTATTGTTCAGTGATGTTTGCTGCCTAACTCTGCCTGGTCACTGTATTCGAGCCTGAGCCCAGTGAAAAGCAGCTCCATGGATCCAGGGAAATCATTTTTTGTTGTTGTTGTTGTTGTTGTTAATTTATGTATTTGGTACAGGGTCTTACTACACAGCTCAGACTCCTACTGATCCTTCAGTTTCAGCCTCCCCAGCACTGGGATTACAGGTGTGCATCACCATGCCAGTTTCAGTGACCAACTCTGTGGCCCTGGGGTGGGGCTGGCATGACATGCAGTACTGGGGATCGAACCCAGGTCCTTGTACTTGTCAGGCAGGCTCTTAGACTGCTGAGCTATCTCCCTGGCCCCTGAGGAAATCATTTTCTAAGAAACTCTGACAGTTGCATGGTTACAAGCTGTGCTCATGTCCAGGTGACACAGGACACACAAAGGAGCAGGAGCATTCACTTACTCCATTCCTGCATACACATAGTTTTGCTGCAGCCAGGTAGTCACTGGCATATTCTGCTGTCCTGTCCCAAGACCGCTAGTAGACCTTATCCCTGGTCACTGCGTACATGACAGTACAGCAATGCTACTCTGCAGGCAACAGACGTAATCAAGAGGTATAAGCCAGAGTCACAAAATTCTCTAGATCTCCCAAAGAAACAATGGGATACAGGATGGCAGGTTATAGAGACCACTGGGCTAACATGTGTGCCGTGGCACTCTCGGGCTTCCACAGGGCCTGCCTATGAATGTCCATTGGTTACCCCCAGAACACATCTTCCCTAGAGGATCCAATGATGGTAGAGAGGGTCTCAGCACAGGCGTGACTGCATGCCACCGCTGCAAACCATGGCTTGTTTGTGGTTCTCTAGGAAGAATGATTTCCAGTTCTCATCACTCTTCCTCTGTATCACATATGTGAGTCCACTTGGAGAGCTGCTAAACATGGTGACAAGGTGAGGAGCTACATGCCACCAGACAGGCTCATCCTGGTTCTGATTCTTCCCCTTCTCAGATTTTCTTCCTGTTCCTGGTCCCTGTCTGGATTGAGTGTGCTTATTTCCGGCTCCACAGTGCAGTGGTTTGCCTGCAGAATGTCTGCACTCTGGATGCTATGCAGCACGCAGCAGGGGCCAAACACTGGCTAACACTGCAGTGTAAGGACTGAAAAAAACGAAAGCTTGGGACTTAAAAGATACTTACCATGTGTCTTGGAGGCCCTGGCTCACTGGGCTGAAAATCTCCAAAATCAGTTGAGTGAATGAAGCACAGGAAGGCCATGAGGGCTTTTCCCATTGCGGTGGCCTGAGGGGGTCAGTGAGACTTTCTGGAAAAGCCACCCACTACCCCTCCTGCAGACAGCCTTTTATTCCCTGAGGGAGCTAGAGACCTCCTTTGGGCTCTTTTCTTTCCACTCGGGATGCCTTTAACGCAGGTCTGGTTTGGCTTGAGGATGAGGGGATCGAACCACAGCGTGCTTTGTTTCAGCAGGCACTTAAACACCTGAGCTAACGGGCAGGCCCCTGCAGCTTCTCCTTTTTTTTTTTTTTTTGCCATAATTTTATTGAGAAACAAATAGCAATGAGACAGTTTCAAATCAAATTGGTAGGACAGTTTCAATAATTAACACATTGCATACTGTCTTCCTACTGGTTATTTGTTGTACAAGATGCAGACATGATATCCTATTTACAAACACTATTAGAACAAATCCTGGACTTATGTGTAAACATACATAATTCTTTATTCCTATTTTTAAAATATATTTTAATTTTTTGTCATATTCTGTTTTTATTATTTTTTATTTTTTTATTTATTTGAGAGAGAGAGAGAGAGTGTGAGTGTGTGTGGTATGTGTGTGTGGCCAGCTCAGCCCACCAGGGGGCGGGGCTGGCTGGCATGTGGTGCTGGGGGATTGAACCGCGGTCCCTGATGCTTTGCTAAGCTTGTTCTAAGTGGGTGCTTTAGACCACTGAGCCATCTCTCCAGCCCGATATTCTGTAGGGACTTAAAGTTTAACACATCAATACTTGATGAAAAATACTTGTTCCATGTTATGCCTAAGATGTTTAATATTCAGACAGATAGTGAGGTTAAGCTCAACAGCCTTGGTTGTATGGTAATAACAATAAGCTTCTCCCTCTTAAGGGCTGTATTTTGTAGCATTTGTATGGACTGCATCTTCCTGGCCATGCCCTGCCTCTTCTCTGTTTTCATGCTTAGCTCCTCCAGGCTTGAGTTAAAGAGACCTTGGAAATCTCCTCCTGGTCCCACTTTGCTTGGAAAAAGCTCTGCAAAAGATCTTGGCATCACTGTCTGAATTCCTGTCTCAAAATAAAATGTCTTACATCATTTCAGTAGTATCAAGGACAGGGAGCAAGGGGAGAAAAGGGACAAAAAGCCAGAGAACTTCTTTGTTTAGGAAAGGTCGTCTCCTGGGTCCGATAAGCAGTAATAGTCCTGCCTCAAGCTCTTGAATGCAGGGATTGCAGATGTGAGACACCACGCCCCGATCCCTAAGGTTCTTTTTTTTCAGAACCGGGAATTGAATTCAGACCCTTGTGCTTGCCCAGCAAACACTTATTCTATTGAGCCATCTCCCTGGCCCTCCCTAAGGTTCTCGATCCCTGAGCCTTTCAGGGCTCTCAGAGACAATGCTTGTGTGTAATGTGGACCAACCCCCAACCCATCTCAGATGACACTTCCATGAAATATAATGGAAAATGAGTAGAAAAACAAAAACTTACAATGCAAGCTTGTTGATCATGCGCTTGCACGTGGTGATGTCAAAATGCTATGACTGTTCCTAAATGCTGACTTTCCATTTTTACAAATATCCTACTGAGGACAGATAATAACTACTTGGGCCCTGGTACCAGTCCACAGAGCATACTTTGAGTACATGTATAGATTAATGGATAGACTGCTTGTTCACAGCTAGCCTCCTGAAAGCGTTCTTTATTCGTTGGTGCTGAATATGAATCTGTAGCCAAAGACTTTCTCAGCAGAAGAAAAAAAGTTCTGATGGTTTATTATCCAGCCTGGTCATTCTGTCAGGGAAAAGCAAGCTCTGTCCAACTCAAAGAGTGTCATCAAAGCCACGCTCTCTATAGCAGGAGACAGGTAGCCTCACTGGGCCATCAGGAAAGGGGAGGGTGCCACACTTGCCTGGGGGCATGGTTGGTTTGGGGAGGCCAGGTGTGGCTCTGTCCTTCCACCTGTCCTAAAGTGGAATGTGGCCCTCATGAGAGGACTCTACCTCCACTTGAGCTCCAAGGCTTTGTGATTATGAATTTTTAAAAATGGCTTTAGTAATTAGGGTGATGTAAGTGTTCACAGTGTGTCAGGATCTCCAGGGATCCTCTCCAGGGACCCTATTAGGGTATTTTTTTAAGGGGGGATTAATAGTGTTTTCTGGTTTTAGTTATTTTTAAAGGCTCCTAGACCCAGGCCATGGCTTCTTAATGCCAAAAAATTAAACTATAGCTGCTGATGGCCGTGAAGATGCAGCTTCTGCAGACAGCTCAGCCAGGGCTGCACTTGTGACCTCCTGTCGATGTGCACACCAACATCATCTTGTCCACGAGGCCAGCGTGGACCACACTCCCCCTCCTCTGCATCTATAATTCCCTTTATTCAGTTAACTTCTCAACCTTCAATGTACCATCAATATTTGTTTATTGTATTTATTATTTCTATTCTCCCACTCCAACCCAAACCCCAGATTAAACATAGGCCCAGCCCCCTAAATATACGAAAAAAGTACACATCTTTTTTTTTTTTTTTTTTTTTTTCGGAACTGGGGATTGAACTCGGGCCCTTGTGCTTGCCAGGCAAGCGCTTATTCTACTGAGCCATCTCCCCAGCCCCAAAAGTACACATCTTAATGTACCTAGAGGTCAAGATACTAAATGACATCCTTTTCTTGTGTGACCAATTCTAGGAAGTAGCTGGTACCTCTTTTGCATAATAGTTTCTGAGAGATCTGCTGGCCAAAGCTTTGCCTACAAGGTGCCTAGATCCAAGGCATCTTGTGACGGTGAGTTCTCTGGCTTTCTTTTCACTTCTTATGTTCCAGAATGCATGCTGGGAAAGCTGGCTACTTGGAAACACCAATGGGTACAGACAAAGACAGCTCCAAGAAAATCCTGTTCTCTCTAATTAAAGGATCATGAAAAGGGCAGCCAAACAACACAACTCTTAGATAGTAGCCACTCTCCTCCAGCCAAACACCTCAGAAAAATTGTGGCCCCACCTCCACACAAACCAGAAAAGCTGAGTAGACAGACTAGACTTTCACCCTGCCAGGCTGTAATGAGATGCTCTAATTCTACACTCCCCCACCCATCCCACTCACTGTGATGTTGTCGGAGCAGGCCAAGTGAGAAGATAAGGCTTGCAGTAACAAGTCCCTTACCTTCTCACTTCACAGTGTTGTTGGACAATATTCAGAGAGCCTAGACTTCCACTGTTATCCAGAGATTGTGACATCTCTCTCCCCCTCCTAACTGGAGAGGCGTGAGAGGAGGGCTAGCAGAAATCTAGGGCTTTGGTTGCTGATCAGTGTCAGTGGAGGTGATGTGAGGAGCTGCAACTTCCACATCTGCTCAGCTGTAGTAAGGCACCCCAGCCTGCCCTGGCAATGGAGACAAAGTAGAGAACCAAAAGTCCACCTTTCCTCTCCAGGACAAGGTAGTATTTAGCTATCTGCCAGAGTGGTGTTACAGAAGACCTGCTAAAACATGAGTCAGCTAAGATCTAGAGTCCTTCAATGTTATTTCTGAATACCCAGATTTCCATTTAAAAAAAAATAATAATCACTTGGGCTAGGGAGGTAGCTCGGTAGCCTAAGCACCTGCCTGGCAAGCCCAAGAACCCAGGTTCAACCTCTAGTACTGCATGAGGTGCAGGCCCTGCGCTGAGCCTACCACCTGAAACCAGGCATGGTGGCAAACCCTTATAATCCCAGTGCTGTGGAGGCTAAGAAAGGAGGATTGCTATGAGTCTGAGCTGCATAGTGAGACCTTGTACCAAATAAGTGAACAATTAAAAGATTAAAAAAAAATCACTCATCATACTAGTAACCAAAAAGATCTCCATTTGAATGAAGAAAGGCAATCAACAGACACTGACACTAAAATGACACAGATTTAGAATTACTTGACAAAGATTTTAAGAGCGATCATTAAAAATTCTTCAACAGGACTGGCCAGATAGCTCAGCGGATTAAAGCACCTGCTTAGGCAGATGCAGGGACCGGGGATCCCTGGCATGCTGCACTGGCCCCACCCCCCCAGGACAAGCTGAGGCTGTGATTGAGACTGGGCATGGTGGCATGCCCCTGTAATCCCCGCATTTAGGAGGCTGAAAACAGAAGAATCACTACAAATCCAATCTATGTAGTGAGATCCTGTAGACCTTATACTAAATAAATAGATAGATAGATAGATAGATAGATAGATAGATAGATAAAAATTCTAGGGGCCTGCCTTTAGCTCAGTAGTTTAAGCACTTGCTCATGCAAAAGCAGTCAGGAGCAGGATACCATGGTTTGATCCCCAGTTAGCCCTGCCCTTTAGGCAGCCTGAGCCACCAAAAAAAAGAAAAAACTTTTTGGGGCGGGCATATAAATAAATAAATAAATAAATAAAAATTATTCAACAAACAGTTGCAAAATGTAGACATTTATTTCATTAAAATGAAAAAATTCTCAGCACACAAATATAAATCTCAGTAAATAAATTGAGGAGTCAAAGAAGAACAAATGGCAATTTTAGAGCTGAAAAAGACAGTAACAAAAAAATTAAAATTCACCTGCTTAGGCAAGTACAGGGACCAAGGTTTGATCCCTGGTACTGCATGCCGCTCCAGTCTCATTCCAGGTTGCTCTGAGCCAGTGACTGAGTCCAGGTGTGGTGGCGCATGCCTATAATCCCAGCAATGGGGAGGCTGAAAACAGGAGGATCACTATGAGTCCGAGCTGCTTACTGAGACCCTGTACAAAATACATACATTAAAAAAAAGAAAGACATTCAAAGTAATAATCACAAAAAGTGACCCTAATTTGACAAAAGATATAAATCTACATATTCAAGAAGCTAAATGAACTCAGGTGCATAAATCCAGAGCAATCCATGTCCAGAAACATCTTGGGCAATTGCTGAAAACTAAAGCCAAAAATATAAAACAAGGTATCTTCAAAACATCCAGAGAGAAATGATGGTAGGGAAAGCAAAAGCAAAAAGGTAAAGACGGCCGGGGAGATGGCTCAATAGAATAAATGCTTTCCTGGCAAGCGTAAGGGCCTGAGTTCAATCTCTGGTTCTGCCAAAAAAAAAAAAAAAAAAAAAGGCAAAGAAAGAACATGCAAAATGACATAGTCACTCTTGAAAATAATTTTGCCATTTCTAGAAATTTCACTCATGGGCATTTATATCCTCAAAAAAAAAAAAAGCCTGATTATTCATAACATCACTATTTGTAATAGCCCCAAATTGGAAACAAATGTCCCTCAATAAAGGAATAATTAAACACACTGGTCTAGATTAATATCATAGAAAATACTAAGCAACAAAAAGGAATAAACTGTTAATATATGTAATAACTTCCATGGGTCTCAAGATCAACCTTAAGAGTTCACATAATATATATGGCAATTCAGTGTTTTAATTTACAAAATGTCAAAATTATAGACATGCAAAGTAAGTGATTGGTTTCCAGTGGCTTAAGGATATTGAGAGGTATGAGCATAAATGAGTTACACAAGATAGATCTTTGTAGTAAGATACTCTGTGCCTTGCTTGGTGGAGGGACAAAATTATGTAGCGCTACACACACATTGTATCAGTGTCAACTTTCTGGATTTGATATTGTATTACAGTTGTATAAAATATAAGCACTAATGAAAAGCAGGGTGAAAGACATGGCAGGGAGCTTTGTTGTACTACCTTTGAAACTTCTTGTATATATTTCAAAAATTTTTTAAAAATTGCAAAAGAAGTACATAGAACATGAGATAATTTTATGGTCACCTAGTATCTGTGGAGAGATGTATCTGGAATGATGTGTGGCATTTTTTGTGTGATTATTACCGAAATGTGGCATTTGGGAATGATTTTCACTTTCTCCTGTGTGGAGGACCACCTGTGCGACTCTCCTTTAAAAAAGAGCAGTTGGGGGCTGGGGAGATGGCTCAGTAGAATAAGCGCTTTCCTGGCAAGCGCTAGGTTCTGAGTTCAATTCCCGGTTCCGCAAAAAAAAAAGAGCAATTGTCTACATTTTGACTGTGCTTAACCCTATTTTCATGTACTGATATGTACGGAGCTGGCTAGGACTTTTCCTTCTCCCTTCAGTTGGCTTTAAGCAATGCATATTGGTCTAGCTGAGGTGCTGGTGGTAGTCTTTGAAGATGGCATGTGTGTTTCCCCAGTAACCCCCACCTGCTGCTCTTCAGTATGAGCCCAGTGAAGGACAAAGAGCCAGTGGTCCTTACACACTGCTGGCTGGGATTGAGGCTCGAGATAGAGACTATGACTTCCTGGGGCTTGAGAGATTACAGATCAGAGCTGAAGCACTGGACCCCAAAACATGTGATACTATCTCAATTGTGTAACACAGATTACTCTCTGCATATCGCAGGAATAAATGCAGGCCTCCTAGCTAGCCCAGCTCACAGTACTCACCTACTTCCTGCCATTCTCAGTCATTTATCCTCAAGCCACTCCCCCTTCATGACTGAATAAAACCTGGGTTCAGCCCTGGGTCGAAGCCTCTGTTCCAGATAGCCATCACAATGGCTGGACTTGGGCCCCTTAGCTCCCTATAACTATAAATATGCTTTAGTATTGCACTGGAAGTGATTGAAATTGACTTACGGGATTCCAATAATTTATCCATGGGATCCTAAATAGAAACTTCCCATGAAGACCAGAAAGGACTCTCTATACTCCCTCATAGTCTATGTATTGTTTGAGTTATTTTTAAATTTAAAATCTAAAGTAGATAAACACTGTGAAGAGGAAGGGAAAATAGAATAAAACAGATTCATTTTTGCCTCAGGCTTGGGTGAGGCTGGTGGCCGGAACTTTGGTTTCTTGTGAGGCTACGAGGCCTGGGAGTTCAGTCCTGGGAAGGATGCTTAGCACCTCCCTTAAGATACCTAACACCCACGTTGAGGAGTGCAGTGCAGCATCAGTTACTTTCCTGATCATCACGCAGAGGCCTAGAATAGCCACCTCATCCCCTCTGCCCTCTTAACCATGCTCTGGAGGATACCACTGAACTCAGTCGGTTTCACAATCCCTCTTCAGCCAACAATTTTAAGCACAAATAGAAAATAGGCAATAGAGACTCTGCTGTTCTTTTTCAAACTGAAAGATAAGGATTATTCCAACTAGTAGCAACAATTCTAATGCAATCATCATTTTTGAGCCCCAGTGTGCTAAGCATGATATCACCAACTTTTTTTTCAGAACCAGGGATTAAACTCAGGCCCTTATGCTTGCCAGGCAAGTCTTATTCTACTGAGCCATCTCCTCAGCCCCAACTTTTTTTTTTTTTTTAACATACTTGATAGAAGTTCTCACTATGCAGATCAGACTCATAGTTATCCTCCTGTTTTCAGCCTCCCCAGCCCTGGGATTACAGGCGTGCATCACCACTCCCAAACTCAGGGGCTGGCTCAGCGTACCCAGGGGTAGGGCTAGTCCAGAATGTGGTGCTGGGGATCGAGCCCGGTCCCTGTGCTTGCCTATGTAGGAACTTAGTCTGCTGAGCTACTTTGCTGGCCCTTGATATCACCATCTCTTAATACTTTGTGAAAGGATCCTTTTTGTGCAATTAGGCAAACACACAGGCATTATTGTTTGATTTGATGAGCAAAAGTTTATTCTGATTTTCCCATTGGAGAATTTTTTTTTTAATTTTTTATTTTTATTTGTTTATTTATTTATTTTGCGTGTGTGTGGCCAGTTCAGCCCACCAGGGGGCGGGGCTGGCTGGCATGTGGTGCTGGGGGATTGAACCGCGGTCCCTGTGCTTTGCTAAGCTTGTTCTTAATAGGTGCTTTAGACCACTGAGCCATCTCACCAGCCCCCATTGGAGAATTTGTATGCGCCATATTGATATTAAAACGAACTCTGTGTAAACATGTGCTGTGTGGGCCTGAGTGGGCATGTATGTGTGTGAGCATGTTAAGTTCAGCACATTGTTGTGTTTGTTTAGACCCTCTAGGTTAGCATGGCAGGATATGCAAGTATCCAGTTCCATTTCTTTCGCTTCCTAGATATATGAGCTTTACCTTTCTCATCTGTAAAATGGGGCACACACTGGCAGGTTGAGCAAGCTTTAAGGGAGAGAACATTTGTACAGCAGGGTCTGACCCTGGGTCTCAAACAGGATCTGGCCCATTTGTAGCTATAGTTTTTCTCCTGCCTGTTTGTGTGTCCACCAGCAAAGAGGAGGTGGATGGACCCATAGTGGCTTCATTACCTTAAGAAGTGGTAGAAATCTAGGTACAAAGACACAAAAGGGTCTAGGGATGAGAATCAGGCATCTGGGCAGATGGATGGACAGTAAGACTGACTGACGTTTGCAAAGGATTGATGGAAATCTTGGACTGAACTGGAAACTCAGCTTTATCCTGAGAGCCCATAGGGAAGTATGGGAATATTAGGAGGCTCGGCTGTCCCTCCCACCCCTTGGGAGAGCTTTGCAATGCAGGATGTCTCAGGAAACTTTCACAGGCTAGAAACCGATTAGGCCTCCAGTTTTAGGGGAGATTCAGGAGGCTGGCACTGGCATCAGCTCAGTGCCTGTCGAGGCCTCCAAAACAAGCATGCATCGGCTCAGGTAGGTCTTCTACTTTTAGAAAGCCGCTACCCTAACCTGATGGCCCTATCGAATTCCAGTTGCCTCCCCCAGACTCCACCTCCACACATCAGCAACTTATGACACTGGGGATTCATGAGTTTCAGAGGAAATCCAAACTGTGGCAGGGAACCCTTTTATCTGTGTAAGCGTGGACAGAGAGGCTGGCACTGCTTAGATGCCTCCCAGGATGGTTTGGAGGAAGAAGCTAGCACTCATGAGTGGCTCCTCACTTGAGGGGCCTTTGCAAGTGTGTGTGATGTGGTGTGTGTGTGTGTGTGTGTGTGTGTGTGTGTGTGTTTTACTGGAGATTGAATTCAGAGCCTTTGCACTGAATTGCATTCTTCTTTTTTTTTTTTTTTGGTGGAACCGGAGATTGAACTCAGGCCCTTGTGCTTGCCAGGGAAGCGCTTATTCCACTGAGCCATCTCCTCGGTCCTGAATTGCATTCTGAGCCAGCCCTTTTTATTTTGGGACAAGGTCTTGCTAAATTGCCCACACAAGGTTCAAACTTGCAGCCCTCCTATGTCATCCTTCCAGAGCACAGCAATGGCAAGCAGGTTCCACCATACCTGGCTGCCAGTGGTCTTTATTCCTTGCCCTGAGGGTAGTGGTGCGAGTGACACAGTTGGCTCCTTAGCTACATGCTCACCTCAGAGCAAGTCTCAAATTCAACTTCCTACTTCCTGGTGTTCTAACCTGCTTCTCAGCTTGTTCACGTCAGTTGTATCCTCTCTCAGAGGCAATGGGTGCCTCTTATCCCACTGAGGGAGAGTAGTGGGTGGAGAGTAGTGGGCTGAGCATCAGAGTGGGTGAGCGCTTCCCGTAGTCCATAGAGCCCCAGGACATCTGCCTCTCTTATGAGCGTAGGCCCAGGTTCATTTCAAAGGAGGCAAAAGATGCTTGTTTTCAGAAACTTCATTACCTGTGTTCTCATCACTGGGACAAAATACCTAACACCCACAAGATATAGGAGGAGAAATTTATTTTGGCTCACAGTTCAGTCCATAGTCGAATGGCTCCAAGGCAGAGAAAGCATGGGAGAAGGGCCTGGACAGAGGACAGCCATGCATTCCATGACCGCCAAGAAACCAAAGGGAGGAGCCAGGGAGGAAGATGCACCCTTCCAGGTCGCCACCCTGGATCCCACCTCATGAAATTATCAGTATTCTCATGATTCAATTGCCTCTTCTTCCTCCTCCTCCTTCTTCTCTTCTTCTTCCTCTTCTTCCTCCTCCTCCTCCTTCTCCTCCTCCTCCTGCTCCTCCTCCTCCTTTTTTGTATTTTAGGGAAGAGTCTACAGGGTGTTTAGAGTCATACTACTGGATTGAACTCATAGTGATCCTCCTGTTTACAGTCTCCCAAGAGCTGGGATTACAGGGGCATGCCACCACGCCCAGTGTCAATTGCCATCTCAGTGCACAGCACAGCAGACCAGGGGTTTGAACCCCTGCCCCCTGCACCTGCTTGCAGGAACTTTAATCTGCTGAGCTATTTGGCCAGCCCTCAATCACCTTCTAAAAGTCCCACTTGTGAATATGTGAGGCTTTGGGGGATATTTTAGATCTAAACCATAATACCCTTGTTACCTGGTAGGGCCATCAGTTAGCCACTGAGGTGAGGGCCTTTGAGGTAACCAGGGCTTTACTCAGACCACAAAAGGCCAGGTGGTAGGAGATCAGCCTCTGGGCCACAGAGAAACAGTCCTGTGCTGCCAGATCTGTCCCGTCATTCCTTTAGTGACTCACTCTCTCCTTCCATTGTTCATTCACACAGGCACCCATTTGCTCCTTGATTTCCGCACCCATTTGCTCTTTGATTTCCGCAGCTGTCTGGTTATATGTTCATCGATTCATTCATGTGCTCAGCTAGATATTCATTTGTCCATGAATCCAGTCATCCATCTACCCATCCTTCCCTCTACTCCATAGTCACCCACCTACCCACCCACCCACCTATGCATCTAACCTTTCATTTGGTTAGTCAGTAATTGAATTATCCAGGTATTCAGCAGATACATATGTACTACAGTGTCTGAAGCTCTGTCTTCAGACATAGCAGTGAAGAAGGAGGGGCACCAGCAATCCATTGCCAGGTCCTTTTGTTCCAAGTGTGGTGTTAACTTCTCAACATACTCGATTTTCACAGTGATAACAGGTATTAAGTTCCCCACATATGGAAGAAAAAAGGAAACCAGAAAGGTTTCATGATCTGTCTAGGGACCATCAGTAGGAGACAGAACCAGGGCTTTATCCTAGATCTTCTTAGCACCTAGCCAAGGCTTTTCTAGTTTTTGTCCAATGCCTCTCTTTTCAGGTTTTTTGTTTTTGTTTTGTTTTGTTTTGTTTTGTTTTTAATATATATCCCCTGATACTGAACTCAATCCAAGGAGATGTGTTGTATTGCCCACTAAGCAAATGCTTGGGACATGTGGCTCAGAGAGATTGTATGAGGTGCTGAGACCAGGCAGCTCCTAAAGACACAATGTGGATTTGAAAGCAGGTTGTCTGATCACAAAGATTTTGTCCATTCCTCAGCACTGTGTGTTCAGAATAAGACAGCAAGTTCTGAGTGGTTCTGTCCACTAGGCCTGTGAGAAAGAACCTGGGGAGAGGGCCATGGGAACCATCCCACCCTGGGAACCAGGGGAAGATTTCCGGAGAAAGTGGATGGAGCACGTTTGAAGGACGTTGTGAGGGGGTTGCCAGTGCTGAACATCCAGAATGCGGGAGGAGGCTTCCCAGTGCTTTGGCTAAGGCAGAACACCTGGGCACCGATGGCGAGCAAAGATTAACGCAGCTGGAGTGTAGGTGGGGCCTTCACTTCCAAGGAGACAGTTCAAGGAGTCCCGGGGACTCATCTACCCCATAATCTTTCCATGCTCTTCATCCTTAAAAACATTTCAGTGTTCCTGCCCCATTTTTACCTGATAAAGCCTGCACCCTCACGGTGCCCTCTCTCCCTGTCTCTCTGCCTCTGAGGCACTTCACCTCTGACATGTCTGTGTGGGTGTTTGGCTGCACTGGCTTCTCCTGGCAATGACTCAGTGAGCGACTTTTGTTTCAAGGAACCGTATGGGCAGGCCTGCCACTCCCTGGCCGGTACCTGGCATCCAGAACAAACAGTCTGGCAGGCGGCATGTGGGCACCAGAAAGAAGCACGGGAGGGCATTTCAGGATAAGCACCAGCGGCATCCAGAGCTTTGCTAGTTTATTGTCAGGAAGCACAGATGATGAAGCCTGGGCTGGGACCGAGCGAGACGGGGGCGCGGCTCCCATACTGGCCCGGTGCACACCACTGTCCCAGATACTTACTGAGCCCTTGCTAGGTGCTAAGCGCCATCCGCACAGCCTCTAGGACCCCCTGGCTGGGGACCCACTGTCCAGTCAGCATGAGCTCAGCACTTGAGCAAGCAGCGTGGAGTCAGGCAGCGAGCAAGTGGTACAACCTAACTCAGGTCTGTCTGGCATCAGCGGCATTCCTCTGTATCAGCACTGTGGATCAGAAAGCTGAGATCACAGACATGGCATCATCCTGGGTTTTGTAAAGAGTTAGTCTTTTTTTTTTTTTTTTTTTTTTTTCACTTTAAAGCAGTTTTCCCGAACAGTGCTTACCATCTCTTTATGACCAAAAGCACACCTAGGTGCGGAACTATTCACTCTTGAGTATTAGGCTTTCTGAATAATGCTGATGGGCTTCCATGTAACGTTAAGAACTATACTACTGTAATTACTTAGTTTAATTCTGTGATGGATAAAAATGAAAAAGGAATTCTGCAAGGAAATTTCCAAAATGACCTCCAGCTCCACCCCCTGACAGCTTCTTGGGCAGCTCCAAATGCCCCACTAGGAGACAGATGGCAGTTAAGGGATCAGGACCATGTGACCATACCCAAAATGGAATTCAGGGCCATGCATGCACTCCAGGCCCCAGTCCTTTGTTGCTGTGCTCACTGATGCCTCAGCTCTGCTCTGTCCTTCCAGGCCCCATTGGGGCCACAAGTGTCTCAACATCTGAAGCTGGAGAACTGGAATTAAGTCACCTGGGGCTGAGACCAGAAGTGATTCCTGGGTAGCTGCCTACGACGTTCACAGCAGTTTTTTGCACTAGACTTCCTGATAGGCTGTCCTTCAGGTCCTTAGTCACTTCCAGGCCTACAGCTAGAAAGCCAGATTGGCCCTTCGGTTTACACCCTTACTCATTGTCAGGAGCTTGCCTCTCAAAACAGGCCACTGTTCCCTGACTTCTCCTGGACACTGCACTCAGGGCTGAGACTATAGAGATAATTAAAACATGGCCTGTGCACACGAGGAAATCAGAGTCCCCTGATGATAGGTTAGAGACACTAGTATAACTTAAAGGTAAGGTACAATGGGGTCACAGAGGAGAGAGACCAGTATTCTTTGAAAACTTAGAAGAATTTCTCACTGGCCAAATAGTTCAGCAGATTAAAGTGCCTGCAAGCAGGCGCAGGAGCTGGGAATTCAATCCCAGTGCCTGCTGCACTGGCCTTGCCCCTGGGGCATGCTGAGACAGCAATTGAGACTGGGCGTGGTGGCACGGGCCTGTAATACCACCACTTGGGAGGCTATAAACAAGAGGATCACTAGGTGTTCAATCTAGTAGTGAGACCCTGAGCACCCTGTAGACCCTTCCCTAAAATAGAAAAAGAAAAAAAAGCATGGGACAGACAAATCTGAAACATCATATGAAAGGCTTCATGTGAAGAACTGTAGGCCAGGGAAACCCCTTTTGACTTTGGTTCTTGTTTCCTTTTCAGTTTCTCATCTGTAAACCAAGGTCAACAAGATTTTTAAAGCTGATAAGGGGCTGGGGAGATGGCTCAGTGGAATAAGCACTTCCCTGGCAAGCGCAAGGGCCTGAGTTCAATCCCTGGTTCTGCAAAAAAAAAAAACAAAACCTGATAAAATGGAGCAAGTGGAACTCTCATGCTCTGGTGGTATCAGTGTGAGACTAGGAGAGGACTTACACAATTTCTTATAAAGTTAAATGTACTTCTTTGGGGAGTCTTTTATTTTTTATTTTTATTTTTATTTTTTGGCAGAACAGGGGATTGAACTCAGGCCCTTGCACTTGCCAGGCAAATACTTAATCTACTGAGCCACCTCCCCAGCCCTGCGGGGTCTTTTATTGAGACTACATTTCACTATGCAGTTCAGGCTGGCCTTGAACTCACTTTGCAGCCCAAGCTGGTCTCAGACTCACAGTGATCCTCCTGCCTCAACCTCCCCAGTGTGAGATTACAGGTCTATGCTATCATGACTGGCTAAATGTGCTCTTATCATTTGACTGAGCAATTCCATTTGATATACAAGAACAAAAAGAGTACAAGAAAAAAAAGGTGTGGGGGGGGGGCCGGGGAGATGGCTCAGTGGAATACGAGCTTCCCTCACAAACGCAAAGGTCTGTGTTCAATCCCTGGTTCTGCCAAAAAAAAGTACAAGTGTTCATCAAAGAGTTGCATAAGGTTTACAGAAGTTTTATTTATAATAACCCCAAACTGGAAGGTAATCCACCAACAGGAAAAAAGATAAATTGTGATTTGCTCACAAAAATAGAATACTGCACAGCAATGCCACACAATGACATAGATACACTTCCCAGATATAGTGTTGAGCAAAAGAAATTAGAATTCTAAGAATATAAGACATACTGTTAAAAAAAAAAAAAAAAAGACATACTGTTACTTCTGGAAAATTACCCAGAAGAGAAATAGCTGGGTTGAATGGGAAGAAATAAAAACATCATACCACAGCAATATTTTGCACCCATGTTTATAGCAGTGCAGTTTGTCATAGCTAAACCTTGGAAACAGCTCAAATGCTCATCAACTGAGGAATGAATAAAAAAGATGTGGTTTTTTTATACAATGAGTATTACTCAGCTAAGAAGAAAAGATAAACTTGAGCTTTTTCTGGGTAAATGGATGCAACTAGAGACCATAGCCATAAGTGAAATAAGTCAGACTTGCATGTGTAAACATCGTATTATCTTCCTGGTGTAAGAAACGAAAAGAGTAAATAAAATCCAAATGATATAATATATATTGTGTTTTCCTTTTTTTTTTTTTTTTTGGCAGAACCAGGGATTGAACTCAGGTCCTTGTGCTTGCCAGGAAAGTGCTTATTCCACTGAGCCATCTCCCCAGCCCCATATTGTGTTTTTCTTTCTTTTTTTTTTTTTTTTTTCATTTTAGGGAAGGGTCTACAGGGTGTTCAGGGTCTCACTATTAGATGGGACTCGTAGTAATCCGCCTGTTTACAGCCTCCCAAGAGCTGGGGGCACGGCAGGCCCTGCACCCCAGGCCCCTGCGCCTGCTTGCAGGCGTTTTAATCTGCTGAGCTATTTGGCTAGCCCCTATAATATTGTGAAAGCGAAACAAACTGCTCAAAAGGAAAGACTGGATTGGGGAAAAGAGAAAAGAATAAAGGGCGAAAAAGATAATGTATATGTACACAAGATAGCTAAGATAATTGTATTACTATTAGTTTCTATTAGTCCATTGAAAGGAAGAGTTAGTGTTTATATTGTCTGATCAATTTTGCTTGCCTGACAGCTCTTGGGAGGCTGTAAACAGGTGGATCACTACAAGTGTGATCTAGTGGTGAGACCCTGAACACCCTGTAGACCCTTCCT
>NW_004524586.1:21730417-21731732 GCF_000260255.1 Octodon degus | reverse complement strand
TTTTTTTTTGGTGGTACCGGGGATTGAACTCAGGACCTTGTACTTTCCAGGCAAGCACTTATTCTACTGAGCTATCTCCCTGGCCCCCATATTTTCTATAACATTAAAAAACATACCATGTTATTACAACAGCAGTTTAAGAATAGGAGAGATAAATCAATGGTGATAAAAATCAGAAGAGTTGTTACCTCTGGTTGTCATAAGAGGTGTATCTTATTCTGGGTGGTGAATATGTTTATTGAGCTTTATACTCAAAAGTTCTAGACTTTATGTTTTTTTATGTTGAAAATGTAATTTTAATAGATAATTCTTCATCTTACATAGGAGCACAATAAAATACACCACATTCTGAAGAAATGTTGGAAGTCATGAGAATACGAGTGAGGAAAATGCAGATGGGCTACAATATCCATTACCTCAAACCACAAGAGACAATGATCCCGACCCAAGATTACATTTACACATTTATGACTGGCTTGTAAAAGGTCAAAATAACAAAAATTGGGAATCAAATGTGGAGGTGAGAAAGAACAGTTTTGTGAGGAAGAAGTTCTTATTAATGAAAAATTTACTGAAACCAAAGAATTGGTTTTTTTTAAAGAATAAAAGCTCCCACAGCACACTAGAAAGAATGGACACAGGAATAACTGAAAATCTGGTGCTCTTCAAGGAAGGAATCTTTCTGATGATGTTTATGCAAGCTGCTTCCTTGAGATTTCCTCAATTCTGTAAAGAAATCTTGACAAATGTCTCTGCAGACCCCAAATGATTATCACACACCAGTGGGACCACATGAAGTTTTCAGACCAGACCCAAGAAAGATCATAACCCACATCTGAGGCAAAAAGAAAAAGGTGACACAATGTGAAAGTCCAGGCTGTCAGGCATAGCTGCTTTCTTTGCTGCCACATTCCTGCACAGTGATTTTATAACACTGTACGACACCATTGATCACCAAACTAGGTAATACAGAACATTTATTCAAATTTCTAGGGGGCAAAAAAGGGTCAGATACTGATGCTTTATGCATGCTCAGGCCGTTTATAAATACTCCATTCAGCAATATCTTAACACAAATTTGCATCAATGAAAATATATTGGCAAATCCATCTCTTGCCATTCTATTGGTCAGATGGCGACGACCAAAACAGAATGTTCCATCAGTTTTAATTTTTAAATACGATTGTCACATTGGGAAAATGAAATAAACACAGTAAAATAAACTGTACAAAGGCAAAGTAGAATAACAAAAAATATTTTACTAAAACATAAGATTTACAGAAGTTTCCAGACAAGCTATACAAAATGGTGGTCA
>NW_004524586.1:21725039-21729697 GCF_000260255.1 Octodon degus | reverse complement strand
TCATTTGCTAATGGGTCATCTGGATTAGGAGCACTTAACAAAGCCTGGATTGATAGCAGAACTGTGCGGATCTGCAGTGCTGGTGACCACTTATCTTTCAAAATATCTAAACATATTCTTCCCAACTTGTCTACATTAGGATGATAAATTTTGGTCATGAAACGTACTTTAGGTGCTGCCATTGGGTATTCTTTTGGCAGAAATAGTTCAAGTTTAAAAGTCCCTCCTTCAAAGGGGGAATCCTGGGGGCCAGCAATGACCACGTGAAAATAACGGGCGTTGCTCTCGTCTGGTTTGGCTTTAATCCCAGGAACCGGTTCTGCCAACAAACGTTGGGTTTCCTTGATGATCCTGCAGGGCAGCCCGGCCATCTTGTCAGATCCCGATAGCCTTTATGTTTAAGTTATTATTTATTTATTTATTTATTTATGTGTGTGCGTGTGTGTGTGCGTGCGTGCGTGGCCAGCTCAGCCCACCAGGGGGCGGGGCTGGCTGGCATGTGGTGCTGGGGGATTGAACCGTGGTCCCTGTGCTTTAGCTAAGCGTGTTCTAAGTAGGTGCTTTAGACCACTGAGCCATCTCACCAGCCCCTATGTTTAAATTATACCTCACAACAAAACAAAAAAATAATAGTAGTGCCAGTTCCTCTGACAAGGGATTCTGATTGAAGTTTTTATTTTTTTTAAATATGTAACGCTTCATGAATTTGCGTGTCATCCTTGCGCAAGGGCCATGCTAATCTTCTCTGTATCATTCCAATTTTAGTATATGTGCTGCTGAAGCGAGCGCTGATTGAAGTTTTTGAAGTTCCCCAACAACTCTTTTGTGCAGCAGGCTTTGGCACCCCCTGCCATCGCCCCCTTGAAGAACTTCCTTCCCCAAGGTTCCAGACGGAGCAGCAGGCAGCTGCTGGTTTATCCTGCAAGCAGCGGCTTCAACTCAGGAAGTAGGTGCTGTGTTCTCTTTTATCTGAAGGAAGTCTTGCTTGAAGTGCTGGTGCAGAAATGGCTGCTGGAGTTTCCAGCTTGGGGCAGCCTGCCCCTGTCAGCAGGCCTTTGCAGAGTCAGCCCCTGCAAGTACACCTGCTCTTGGCCCAGGGCCAGTCTTGGCATCCCTTGTCAGCCCCTCAAAAGCCCTGCCGAGGAGGCAGGAAAGCTGTGATTCGAAAGAGCCATAGTGCAACTGGGCAAATAATTGTGAATGGAATTCAGGCTTAAGACTTCTGGTTCTCACAGCTGCAGATGGCGGAGATCACCATGGGAATTCTGAGTATTGTTCGAGCTGAATGCAGCTTCCATTGTTGGGCTCTGATTACAGCTTTTGTTTCACCATAAAGTACAGTTATTAAATGCCAGCAAGGAACAAAGATGTATTTACATGCCGGGGGTCGGTAAAAGCATGCTATTTTTAGAGCTGCCTCTGCAGTTCAGCTGGGGGTGGGACAGTTCTGCAGGATGGGGGCAACCTGGATGCTTACAGAAGAAAGCAAAATGTTTGTGAGACAGCCACTGGGGACCAAAAACGATGACGCCATCTGAGTCCTGCCATAGTTTACTTTTGTCAATCTGTTTATTTTATTTCTGTGGGCAGGAACAAGGGCCAGGATACATTTAGGAGACAGCACAAAGTCCCTCTTCCCAGCTGAGTCCTTCCCGAGTCCCTCCAAAGCAGTCCTTCTGCTTCTCCGACACCAGATCCCCCTGGCCTTGCTCGATAGCTATGCCAAATTCCCCCAAGATCCTAGATGGTAGTCCCACTCCAGTCATCCCAATATGTGTGAAAGTTTACAGCAGTCAAGGAAATTTAGACTCTGCGCACTGCCCTAGCCAGAGACCATGAGTGTGTGATTGCCTTTCTTGGTCAACCAGGCTCAGGAATTGAGCTACATTGCTTAATCTGATTGCTGACGTTCTATGTTCCAGAGTTTGCATGCCCTATTTCATTTAAGACTCAAGATGAAGCTCTAAAGTAATCAATTGCATTTCCATTTTACAGATAAGCAAATGGTCAAGCTGAGAGAGGAAGGTAATGGGCCCACGGTCAACCAGCTGGTTATTGCAGAAGTACTGGGCCCTTACCTTTTCTTGGGATGAGGCCCATGACTGCCAGGAGCTCACAGTGAAACCTATGACTTCTGTCTTTCTCTCAGGGGTCAGAGTGTGGCACACTGTCAACCCTGCAGAACAACTGACACATTTGCCATTCTGGTTGAATGTTAATAACCCCTTCTGGTAAATGGTGAGATGGATGAGGGAAGCTGGTGGCTTTTGACTGAAGGAGGAATTCTGCTGCAGGTGGACAGGTAAGTAGCAGGTCTGAGGAGGAAGTTCAAAAGGTCAAGAAGCTTTGAAGGCAAGGTGGAATTGTCCCCAGAACCTCCCTCTGCTTTGTCTTCAAAAAATCTTCACCCTCTTCAGCACAGCAATTAGCAACAGAGCTGTAGCCCTGGATGATCACCCTGACTTTTGAAAGCCTTTTGTGTCAAGTTTGAATGATGGTGGAGCAGGAGTGCTCATGTTTGGATGATAACAGGCGATCTGTGCTCCACAACTGTAGGCCTTAGCAGCGTCTCTGGACTGACCATATATTTGCCAAATATGGTTGGAGTAATTAGAGTATGACCTCAGAAGATATACGATTGCTGGGCATTTTTAGGGTCCCCATGATGTTCAGTGGTTTGATATCAGGATATTCAGGGTTAGGCTCCTTTCCTTGGTGCCTGCTTCTGCCCTTTACAGGTCTTGGGGGCTATTCTATCCCCTGACTCCCGCTTTGTTTTGCCTTTTACATTCCTGGAATTTGCCCTATTTGCTGACCTGTTTGGAAGACCTATTCTTGCACTTTAGAAAATACAACACAGAGGTGGTTCTCTTTCCTGAGAAAGGAGCATGTCACCAGGGATGCAAGAAAGATTCAGAAGGATACTGTGGGCTTTTCATTTGTAGCCTGGGCAAGTTCCTTCCTGTGGCCTGCTCTGGGTAATTACCAAGTACCACCCTCACTATCTTTATGTCATTCCCAGGTATACGGGAGGGGCCCAGGAGCCTCCCAATGCCAGCCACAGGACCAAGCCCCTGATTCCCTCCCCCGGCACTGGTTCAATGTTTACACCAAGAAATAAAGAAAAATTGTTTTGAACTCTGCTGGGTAGCACACAGAAGAACCAAACTAGGTCACAGAGTGTTTAGTTCATCTTAATGCTTGTACTATATAGGTTCTCATTTCTAGGAAGGTATGGGCTTACTTCTGGAATTGCCCCTTCTGTTTGACTTTGGATCTTACCCTATCCATAAAAGGGGGGTTGTGGCAGCCATCATTCGGCAGATGTTTCTTTTGAAGGCATTCAGAGGACAGAAATGAGCAAAACAGATAAAAATCGCTGTCTCCATGTAACCGACATTCTGTGGCACAAGCAGAAAATAAGATAAATAAGATCAAAGTTCATAAAAATCTATATCTGTCTTTATTTTCTATCTCCCTCCCTATCTCTATCATCTTTATCTATCTCTATCTCTATATCTGTCTCTGTTAAGGAGAAATAAATAAAGCAGAGAAGATGTAGAGTATCTACGAAAGTGGGAGGTCAAATACTGTACTAGGGAAGTGACCTGTGCTCAGTAACATTCTGTGTATCTTTTAGTAAATCGCATGGCTTCTGTACACTGCTGTACTTTATTTTGTCAATGGGGCTGAAGTCTTTTGGCAAAACATGGCTCAAGACAAAGCATGTAGACAGATATTAAGCAGTACTTTTGGCACTTGGGGGCTGAGGTAGGAGGACTGCTGTGAGGAAGATGTTTCAAAGGCAATTTTTAGAACCTTGAATTCAGATTCCTCTTTTTTCTTCAGATGACAAAGATCCATGGAATATTCCAGGATGCCTCAGCGCTTTCACTGTGTCTTCAGTATTCTTGGTTTGTTCTCAGACTGTAATTTCAACAGGGGAATATTCCACATACTTTTTTTTTTTTCCTTAAATAACACTAAAGTACTGTTATATAATAAGCTTCACCATCAAAAAAAAAAAAAAAAGCTGAAGAAAAGCAAACAGTTCCCTTCCCTCCTCCTCCTCCTGGTGCTTCCTGGCTGATCAGAAGCTATCAAGTTCTCGTTCTAGCCCAGCCGCAAAGTATCCCTGGGACTAACTTACTGTGTGTCTCTGGGCAGAGCGCACTACCCTTTGGCTTCCTCCATCCTGCACAGATTTGGCTCTCAAAGCCAGCCCTCCACAGAAGAGAAAAAAGCAACTTTACCCTGTCAGCTTTGTCAAATTGTAATAATGATCAGGAGACTTAATCCAGGTGAGAGGGAGTCAGAGACTGTCACTCACCCCAGTGGTTTCTGGTTTCACAGTCAAGATTTTTAGGTCAAATTAAAGATGCTAAATTTGAATTTGAATTTTAGATAAGTGGAAATGTGTGTTACATATGTCTCAAATAGCCCCCTGAGAATCTTTGAGGGCCCTAAATATGAGAAACGAGAGACTCTTTCTAGATCTTTAAGCCAGGGAAGTCCAAAACTCAAATGCCTAGAAGGATCAGACAGGTGACATTTGTTTTTCTTTTTTTGAGGAATCAGGGATTGAACTCAGGCCCTTGTGCTTGCTGGGGAAGCGCTTATTCTACTGAGCCATCTCCCTGGCCCTTGGATATATATAT
>NW_004524586.1:21723187-21724939 GCF_000260255.1 Octodon degus | reverse complement strand
ACAATTTTTTTCTTTAATTTTAATCTTATGTATTTGGTACAGGGTCTCACTACATAGCTCAGACTCATAGTGATCCTGTTTCAGCCTCCCCAGTGCTGGAATTACGGCGTTCACCACAACACTTGGTCTTCGGGGCCAGTGAAAACTTTTTATTTTTAAATGGCAGCCACACATTTAGTTAAGCCAACAAAACAAACAATCTAAATTGGCCAATTTGTAGATCCTGTGAGGCCAATCCCTTCAAACTATTATACAGATAAGGAAAACGAAGATGCAGAGGAGTCTGTATTAAGGATTCTCAAAACAACAGACCAATCACCTAGGCAGCTGAAGATCAGCAGCTGGAGAGCCCGCACGAGAACATTCCGTGGAGTTTCATGGATTCCAAGCAGCTGATTCCATCAGCTTATTCATCTGAGAGAACAGCACGTTCTGCCTCAGGACACTGGCTATCCTGTGTTCACCTTCACATAGGAAGGATGCTCTGAAAGATGCTGAGAAAAGATTCTAAAGAGGGAAGTACGTGACATCAGGCTGTACAGGGAGAGAGAAGGAAGTACACAAAAGGAACAAATACTAAGAGTAGGATATGCCATGTGCTGTAAAAGGTGCGGCAAGTAATTCTTTGCCACCCCTATGCACGTCTGAATATTTCTCATTCAGATTTAAGTTTTAGTATCACTTTCTCGGCCGATTTCCCAGGCTATTCTCTCTGAAGAAGGCTCCCCTGAAACGCCCTCTGAAACTTGTCTCTCCATCATTGCATTAGGACCTGTCAAGAGCCTGTAGGCTGAGGCAAGAGGATCGCAAGTTCGAGCACATCTCCTGGGTTCAACCTGTCTCCAACTCTGTGATCATGTTGCTTATGTACACACCAGCTCCCCTCACCAAACGCAGGCTCCAAGAGGGCAGGTGCTTTGCACGTTGTAAGTGCCCAACAATTACGTTAAACACTTATAAATATTTATGAGAATACATCTGTACTGAAAGACTTCGGGCTACTCCTTAAATTCTTCTTAGCCTCCAGTTCCATTAACACCAAGTGGGAGGTACAGCTTTATTTCTAGGGAGAAATAGTTAAGGAGCGAAACATTGGAAAGCAGAGCTATAAAGCATTTTTTCTCCAGGTCGCACCGCAGCCTTTTGGACGAACTGTGGGACAGCTTGCAAACAAATTATCTGCAAAGGAAAGAAGCCTATTTTTAAAGATCCCTGCAACTCGCTGCTCCAGGCGATGACGTCAGAGAACCCGAAGTTCCACCTCCAAGTCAAGCCTCGTGGTTCTCAAGAACTACGAGTCCCAAGACACACCGCAACGCAGGGGCCTGGAGCTCGTAGAGCGGCCCTCCCACCCGGCGCACCTTGGTTGCGCTGTAGAACTAGGAAGCCATCCGACCCGTCCCGCTGAACGGCTGGGCGCGCGAAGCCTGCCGGGACTTGTAGTCTCCATAAATTGGGCGTGTCTGCTCCGGAATCTCAGTCGCTGTCTGCGGGCTGAGGCGGCGCGGAGCGCGCATGCGCAGTGCGCGGGCGGGCCGTCGTGGGCGCCGCTCCCGGCAGCTGAGTGCCTGTGGGAGCCGGGGCGGCGGTGCCGCGGGTGCTCCGGACTGAGTCCTCGGTAAAGTAGGGTGTGTGGCGCGTGGCCGCGCTAGGGCGGGGGGAGGAGGTGACGAGGCCCGGTGTGAGGCGGCGGCGGTGTTCCCGGAGCGCCACGCCGGCGGTGGGGAGCGGGAGGCGCCCGCGCGTCCGCTG
>NW_004524586.1:21719176-21723062 GCF_000260255.1 Octodon degus | reverse complement strand
GGACCCTATTCGCGGGCCGGACGGCGGCGGAGGCGGGGAGGCGCGCGTCGCGGCCCGAGGAGCGCCTCGGCGTCCCCGCCGAGAAGTGCGGTCGCGCCCCTGTCTCCCTTCCTCCCTCCCTCCCTCGCGCGCCCCGGCCGCGCTCTGCCCGGGCAGCTGTCCGTCGGGGATTCCCGGTGGCGACGCCTGTCGGGGTGGAACCGCTCCAGGCCGTCCCCCCGGGGCTGGTGGCGCTGGGCATCCTTTTCCAGTGTTTAGCGCGGTTTCACGTCAGGACTCCACCAGCCGGAGTTCCCGAAGCCTTCGTGGTTGACCTTCGCACCTTGGCTGTGCAGATGGCCGGTGGGAGAGTTGACGGGGACTGGCCTGGGGTCACGCAGTGGACCAGGAGGCGACCAGAGCCCAGGCTTGTGGCTGTGAGGCCCGCTACCGAGCCCGGCTCGAGGGGCAGTCTGGGTGGCTTGTGGTTTACTCCAGATGCTTTCTATTGACCCTCCTGAACTAGTGTTGTCTTAATGGAAGTAGTCTGGCTAGAGAAGGTGTTTACAGCTGGGGTAGAATTTTAGTTATGCAAAGCCACGAAGCAGAGCATCTACCATGGCTCGTCTAAGTAATGAAAAACTCGATTGCTATGTTGGGGGCGGTCTGAGAAGAGGTTTAAAGAGCAGATATGTAGACACTATGTCATTTTCCTCTTGTTTAACCTTCCAATCCTAATACTTGTTCTCTTTACATTTGGTTGTCTATTTTAATAAGATTTTCTTTGATTTAATGAAATCATTGTCACTTGTGAATTAGTTTTCTAAGTAAAAAACCTTGTACCCTGCGTGTTTAATGACTGGAACAAATAGCACACGCTGAGGTTTATATCACTGTTTTATCTTAGAGCTACTGAGTTACCTGCACTTGTTTTCCTCCAAGTAGCCACTTGATGCTTTCTGTGTTTAATACTATTGAAAGAATTTATAGCAAAATTTGAGTGTTACATGATTCAGAGAGAAACTTTGCCAAGAAATAATTTTTGAAAATTTTGTTACAACCTGAAGAACTATTTTTTAAAAAATAAGATTTATTCTGACTTAAATGCTTATTTTATACTAGTAATTTTTTCTATTGACATACTTGTGTTGCAAAATATTTCTCTAAATAAGTTTGCATATTGCAAAATATTCCCCCAAATAAATATTCATTACTTTAGCCAGACCTTCTCGTGGGAAATCACATTTGGGAATACTGATACATTTAAAGAAAAATATTAAGCTTTGCAAAATTTAGTAGTTTATTTTATAGTGCTATAAATTGTACAGTTTCCTTGAACAAATTCTCTTGAAGAATATATGTGTTAAGGTACTGTATATTGTATATTACTTTGAATTTATCCTTTCGGGTAAGCAGTGGATAATTTTTGCCACAATGAAATGGAACATAGATGTTGCTTTCTACCTCATTTTGCCTTGCTAATAGTTTTATTGTTGCTTTGAGTAGCAGGTTTGTATCTTTTTTTGTTTCCAGTTTTACCAATGTATCAAAAATAGAAAATAGAAGTGGCATGTAAGTTTGAGTATGTCATAGACTAGGAGAGACAGTGGAACAGGATAAGTATACAATTGTGAGGAAACTACTGTGAGTTCATAAGCCGGAAGGACCTTTTTAGAAGTATTTAAGGATGTTAAGAATAGCATTGGGATCTTTTCTTTTAAAGGCATTGTGGGGAATATTCAAGTGTTGATGACATATAACAACATATTGTTGAAGAACCAATAAAAAGATCATTGGAAAAAGTGGAAACATTTTAATAAGGATTTTTATCCTAAAAACATGTAATAGACCTTTTGAGAAAGTGACTTTTGGACCTAATCCTGAAAGTTCCTTACTATTCTTACAGTTATACTGCAGACTCCATTTATTTTCACTGTATAGTTTGTAACTCAAAATGAAATCTTTGGAGTCACTTATTAGCCTAATTTGTCTCTTTGACATTGACATACTGCTTTCTGTTATTCTTATTCCTGTTTTAGTACCTCTACCTGTAAGAATGGTGTTTTCTCAATAGAATTAATTATGCAGATATGGAATGGTGACTCACACTGTGCTTTTTTTTTTTTGGTTGAACTGGGGATTGAACTCAGGCCTTTGCACTTGCCAGGGAAGCGCCTATTCCACTGAGCCATCTTTCCAGCCCCTCACACTTTGCTTTTGTTAGATAGAAAATGTCAAGTACTATATAACAGTAACTCCCACCCCCCATTTGATTCCAATGCATAATTAACTTTTTACTTGCTTTAATAGTTTACTTTTGGTAATATTTAAACTTTGTTTAATTTATTTTTTAAAATAGGGGCTGGCCAAATAGCTCAGTGGATTAAAGCGCCAGGCTCAGGAGCCAGGCCAGGGGAACCCCCCTGGCCAGCTGTCTCTGGCCCTGGCCCTGGGGCGCATTGAGACTGGGTATGGGGGAGCATGCCTGTAATCCCAGCACTTGGGAGGCTGTAAACAGGAGAAGCACTATGAGTCTGATCTAGTAATGAGACCCTGAACACCCTGTAGACCCTTCCCTAAAATACAGGGGGAAAAAAAAAGATGTATTTAGTACAGGACCTACAGGGTCTCACTGTAGTGATCCTCCTGTTTTCAGCCTCCCAAGTGCTGCGATTACAGGTGTGCCCCCACCATGCCCAGTCTCATTCACTGTCTCAGTTTGCCCCTGGGATGGGGCCATCGTGGCATGCTGGGGATTGAACCCCTAGACTTTATTTTAAATTTAAAGATTTCTTGCATTTCAGATCCTCCAAGATACTGTAAAGTAGATTTTGTAGGAGATAAATATTAAAATAGTTTTAGGTTTTTTAACCATCTAGAAACATACAGGACTTGGAAATTTGTTGATATGGTATCTGAAAGAATTTCATGGGGCAGAAACTTTCAGTAGTTTTAGATATTTAACTATATAATACTTAATTGTATATGTATATGAAGTTTTTATGTAAAAATGAAACTCCTTGTTGATCTTTATGATAGCAGTAGGATCTTACTACATTTAAAGAATCACTTTAAATCATTAAACGTGGCTGGTTATGGTGGTGCTGCCAGTAATCCCAGCACTCTGGAGTCTGAGGCAGGCGGATCACTGCAAATTTGAGGACAGCCTAGGCTGCAAAGTGAGTTAGTTGAAGGTCTGCCTGAACGGCACAGTGAAAACCTGTCTGAAAAAGGAAAAAGAAATCATTTAACCCTGAGTAATATTTTTTTCTTTGTAGGTACTGTATGATAAAGAATGTGTGAGTTTGTAATTTGTAGAAGATATTTAGCAAACATTTGTTTGCTGTTGATTTTACTAAGCATTTTGACTAGTTGCATAGCTTTGGTTCAGTAAGATAGTGTTTTGGGGATTTTGTATCAAACTTACCTTTGAACTGGAAGATTTGTTGAATATAAAAGAAAATTAATCATTTTAAGATTTTTAAAAATTGAGTATGTTTTAACTTAAAATATTGTTTCCGAATGAAACTCCTGTCAGATTTGTCAGTCTGGTAGGACTTTTTATTCTTTTTAATTCTTTTTATTTGGCAGAACCGGGGATTGAACTCAAGCCCTTGCGCTTGCCAGGGAAGTGCTTATTCCACTGAGCCATCTCCACAGCCCTCTTTTTAATTCTTCAAAAAAATTTTTTTCTTTTTATGTGTCATCCTTGCACAGGGGCCATGCTAATCTTCTCTGTATCATTCCAATTTTAGTATATGTGCTGCCGAAGCGAGCACAAAGTGTTGAAATTTTTTTTTTTTCTTTTGCGGAACTAGGGATTGAACTTGGGCCCTTGCGCTTGCCAGGGAAGCGCTTACTCCACTGAGCCATCTCCCCAGGCCCAGTATGATCTTTTTTTTTTTTT
>NW_004524586.1:21717869-21718415 GCF_000260255.1 Octodon degus | reverse complement strand
CACGCTGTGCCTGGGCTGGGACTGGTCCCGCCGGCGCAGGGTAGCAGGAAACTCTCCGCACACTCACCGGACCTGGGCTAGGACTGGGTCTCTCTTTTCCAGTCTTTACCCCACTTTTTCATTGATTTTTTTTTGGCAGTTGCTGATATAGTCTGGAATAAAAGTGGTAAACCCGGGGTCCGTTCCTTTTTCTAATTTTAGAGGAATGCAGTTTTGCATCAATACTATGTATTATGAACCTGTGTGTTATTGTAAGGGCCCTGTATTAAATTCCTTTGTAGTTAGTTGCTAACAGTTTTTTTTTTTAAATTTTTATTTATTTATGTGTGTGTGTGTGTGGCCGGCTTAGCCCACCAGGGGGCGGGGCTGGCTGGCATGTGGTGCTGGGGGATTGAACCGCGGTCCCTGATGCTTTTGCTAAGCTTGTTCTAAGTACGCGCTTTAGACCACTGAGCCATCTCACCAGCCCCAAGTTGCTAAGAGTTTTTGTCATGAATATGAGTTAATGTTTATCAGTGCTTTTTCTTTTTCTTTTTTTTTTTTTTT
>NW_004524586.1:21714227-21717769 GCF_000260255.1 Octodon degus | reverse complement strand
GCTTTAGACCACTGAGCCATCTCACCAGCCCCCCCAGTATGATCTTAAGATACCTCTTTTTTTGGCTGAACTGGGGATTGAACTCAGGTCCTTGCTCTTGCCTGGGAAGCACTTACTCCACTGAGCCATCTTCCTGGCCCTTGATACTTCTTATTTTTGTCTTATGGAATCTACATGGACAGAGACTAGTGAGATTGAAAAAGGCAAGTATTTCTTATGTGGTTTTTCTAAAATAATTTTTTATTTCACTGAGCCTCTAAAATAATTTTTTACAGTGGTAAACCATTGCTGTCTGCTGATAAACTATGAAACTGACATTTTTTGTGATATCTTTCAGAAGTTGCCCTACTTTGTAGTTGTTGCATGTGAAATTCTGTTGCTAAAGCAAACTAACCTATCCCCTTGTCTACCTGTTCCTGTGACTGTTTTGGGGGCTGAGTTAGGGTGAGGATCTTTTCTGTGTAGCCAAGTTTTTTTTTTTTATTACAAGGTTACTTGAGAGTCCAGGTACTTATGTAGTTCCCATTAAACTCACTTCCTTTTGATGTCTAATGGTGGCGTGCCTGCTGGTTAAGTTTACCCCTCTTCTTTGTCTTGCTAGTTCTTATAATTCTGTTTGTCTGGACATTGGACTGGAGAGCGAGTTGCCAATCTTTCCTTTTTTTTTTTTTTTTTTTGTGCTACCGGGGTTTGAACTCAGGACCTTGGGCTTGCCAGGTAAGTGCTTATCTACCGAGCTATGTCCCCGGCCCTAGGTTATTATTATTATTTTTTGGCAGAACCGGTGATTGAACTCAGGCCCTTGCACTTGCCAGGGAAGCGCTTATTCCACCAAGCCATCACCCCGGCCCCCCTTAGGTTAATTCTTATTCAGTCTGTCTGTCTATTTTCAGATTCAACCAACCACAGATTGAAAAATTTGCAAAGACAATCTGTATTGAACATAAACAGGCTTTTTTCTTATGACTACCTAATAGCTTTTGTGCTATATTAGGTGTTATAAATAAAGATACTTTATGGTATAGGGAGGATGTGCATAGGTAATTTTAAACTATGCCATTTTATATAAGGGACTTCAGCAATAATGCATTTTGATATCTGGGAGTCCCAGAGGCAATCCTTGTGGATAAGAAGGGATGACTTTATCTCTTCAGCTATTTGTCAAACTCTGGGGCAAGTGGATTAGGTCTGTACACCTAGTGAACAATACAGAGTTGTATGAGCCTGAAGAGGTCTCATTGTGCAGACATGTCTCCCTGATTTTTTTTTTTTTTTTAAACTGGGGATTGAACTCAGGACCTTGCACTTGCCAGGCAAGTGCTTATTTTATTGAACTATCTCCCTGGCCCAAAGGATCTTTTTTTTTGGTGGCTCAGGTTGCTGAAGGGCCGATCTGATAAGGCAGTTGGAGCTGGGGGTTGAACTGCGGTATCCTACTCCTGACTGCCTTTGCATGAGCAGGCGCTTGAACAACTGAACTTGGGCAGGCCCCCTGTCTCCCTGATTTTTTTTTTTTAATTTTTATTTTATTTTTTATTAATTTATTTGTGTGTGTGTGTGTGTGTGTGTGTGGCCAACTCAGCCCACCAGGGGGCGGGGCTGGCCGGCATGTGGTGCTGGGGGATTGAACCGTGGTCCCTGTGCTTTGCTAAGCTTAACTTGTTCTAAGTAGGTGCTTTAGACCACTGAGCCATCTCACCAGCCCCTCCCTGATTTTTAAAATTTAATTTCTGGTAATTTATGACTGATTTTTGTAAAAATCTGTACCATAGAGTATAAGTAAAGCTAAAGAACTAATTTGAGGAGTTAATTCTTTTTTCTGTATTTAGGACAGGGTCTACAGGGTGTACAGGGTCTCACTGTGTAGTACAGACTCATAGTGATTCTCCTGTTTTCAGCCTCCCAAGCACTGGGATTACAGGCAGGCGCCACCACACCCAGTCTCAATCACTGTCTCAGCATGCCGGGGATTGAACCCTGGCTGCTCTGCTCTGCCTAAGCAGATGCTTTCGTCTGCCGAGCTATCAGTTCATCCCTAATAATACAATTTTATCTCTTTTTTTTCTTTGCAGATGCTTTACTAAGAATATACATACAAACAGAACTAATAGTGTTTAGCTGATGTATTGGCTCACATCTGCAGCTCCAGCAGTCTGGGGGCACTGAGGCAGGAGGATTGCAAATTTGAGACCAGCTTGGGCAGTTTAGCAGTGTAGGAGACCCTGACTCAAACTAAAAAATGAACAAAGAATTGGGGATATAACTCAGTGAAGGCCCTAGATTCAGTCCATAGTCTGGGCTTTTTCTTTCCATCATGTAAACAAACCAATTAAATCTGCTGAACGCTTTCTTTTTTGATGATGAAAAAGCAGCTTTGTGTCTGGAAACGTCAACATTAATACTTGATGTAATAATTATGGGTTATTTAATACTTCATTGTGCAAATAGTTTTTGAGTGCCTTGGATATACCAACTGTTTTAGGCATTGGAGAAAACACAGTGATTAGCATAAAACAATTCCCTGTTCTCATGTTTCCTAGACTTCAGTTGGGGAAACAGATGAATACTGAACTGTATCATTTCTTATATATTGATAAATGCTAAAGAACAGAATGAAACAGGGAAGGGAGAGGGGAAATAGTGGGCTAGTTTGGAGAATATGTGATTTTAGATAAGATCTGAGAAGGCATCACTAAAAACAGTGACAGCTGAGTTAAAAGACCCTGAGTGGGGAGCTTGTCTCATGAGGCCAAGTGTCTAGATCAGGGAATGAAGGGTCTTGACACTGGGATGGGCTGAGCAGGAAGGCAAGGCACATAGACCTTTGTGAGGGCTGAGTGGGATAGAATCCTAATGAAATAATGGTTCTCAACCTTGACTGGATATTGGGATTATCTGGGGAACTCTTAAAAAATATGACTGCCTGGATCGTACCCCAGAGTTTTTGCTTTATTTAGTCTAACAAGTAGCATGAGGTAATCCCAGACAACAGGAGTTTCAAAAAGTTTCAGATAATTTTAATAAGCAGCTAAGGTTGACTTCCACTGCAGAATATCTACTCCCCTTGTTTGGTTCCTGTTTCTGCCACTTCCCAACCACTTACTTTGGGGCCTGGAGATGCAGCTCAGTGGCACAGGTACGTGCCTGGCAAGTGCAGGGTCTTGAGTTCAATTCCCAGTAGCCAAAACAAAAAGCAAACAAACAAAAAGCAACCACTTACTTGGGTCAGCACTTTAGTTTTCTCATCTATAAAAGTGTTGTTATAAGGATAAGAACAGGTCTGGGCAAGTAGTAGCATGTGTTTATTGAGTAAACACTTGAATATATGTTTTAATGGAATCACTGACTGTTATGTTGAGAATAGAAGTGGGGCAAAGGCTGAAGCCAGGAGATTCTTATAGTAATCCACGTGGGAGATGATGGTCAGATAGCAAGTGGTGGAAAATGGTGGGATACTGGATATACACTCTTGGGCCAGGGAGATGGCTCAGTAGAATAAGTGCTTCCCTGGCAAGCCCAAGGGACTGAGTTCAATCCCTGCT
>NW_004524586.1:21712457-21714127 GCF_000260255.1 Octodon degus | reverse complement strand
TGGCATGTGGTGCTGGGGGATCGAACCGCGGTCCCTGTGCTTTGCCAAGCTTGTTTCAAGTAGGTGCTTTAGACCACTGAGCCATCTCTCCAGCCTCTAGATTTTTATATTTAATGCTTAAACATTAAATATAAAACATTTATATTCCTATTCCTATTAAACATTTTTAGGAACTTCTTTCCTCCTGTATACTAAAGAGCTTAAAAAATTGGTAGTATTTCTTGCTTCAGTGATTGATAGAATTCATATATGAAATGTTATGGGATTGAACTTTTTGTGGAGGAATGTATTAGTCATGAGTTCTATTGTAAGGCAATTCAGATTGTCGTCATGTGTTTTTTCAAAGTTTTCTTTTCAAAGAATGTGTCCTTTTCCTATACGTTGTCAAGTTTCCTTAAAGTTGTTACAATTTTTTTTTTCTTTATGAATTTACAACATGGTCTACAGTGAGTACAGGGTCTCACTACATAGATTGGACTCATTCTCCTGTTTTCAGCCTCCCAAGCACTGGGATTATAGGCACATGCCACCATACCCAGTCTCAATCACATTTTAGTGCACCCCGGGGGGCAGGGCTGGCATGGCAGGCCAGGGGTTTGAACCCTGGCCACTGAGCTCTGCCGAAGCAGGTGCTTTAGTCTACTGAGCTATCTGACTGGCCCTTATAATGTTTTTATTGTCCATTAAGTATCTGTAGGATGTGCAATAACTTATATGTAGTTGATAGTATTGGCTTTTTTTTTTTTTTTTTTTTTTGGTGGTACCAGGGATCGAACTCAGGACGTCACACTTGCCAGGCAGGTGCTTATGCCACTGAGCTATATCCTCAGCCCAGTATTGGCTTTTGAAAATTGTTACTACAGAGGACTGAAACCTGGGCCTTTGTACTGAGCTAGAGCCCTAACCCATCCATCTGTCTGTCTGTCCGTCTGTCCATCCATCCATCCATTCATATGCAGTGTCTCACTGAGTCCCTGAGTTGCCCACATTGTACTTGAACATGTGATTCTCCTAGAATGCTAGGATTTCAGGACTATACCAGCATACTCAGCAGTGTTAGTTTCTTGTTTACTCTCTTTCATTTGGTCCATATAACTATAGATTTACCAATTTTGTTTAACTGTTTAAAGAACCAGCTTTTGATTTTAGTTAACTTTCTTTATTATCTGTTTTCTATTTCATTAATTTTTTTTCTAATATTTGTTATTTTCTGTTTTGGTAAATTTTAACTTTTCTTTTTCTAACCTAATGAAGTAGAGCTTTAACCTTGATTTTAGCTAAAACACCAAGAAGCAATGAAAGTGGAGCTTTAGACTTTTGATTTTAGACCTCTTTACTTTAATTTTTTTTTAATGTTTTGTTTTATTTATTTATTTATTTGGTAGGTACAGGGTCCCACTACACAGCTTGGACTAGTGATCCTTCTATTTCAGCCTCCCCAGTGCAGGGATTACGGTGACCTCCATCATATATGGTTTCAGGGCCAGCACAGTGTGCCTGGAGTTCCTGGGCTGGCAAGGCATGCAATACTAGGGATTGAACCCAGATCCTTGAGCTTGCCAGGCAGATGCTTAGACTGCTGAGCTGTCTCTCCAGCCTCTAGACCCCTTTTCTTTCTTTCTTTCTTTCTTTCTTTCTTTCTTTCTTTCTTTCTTACTTTCTTTTGTATT
>NW_004524586.1:21711723-21712357 GCF_000260255.1 Octodon degus | reverse complement strand
TAGATCAGACTCCTAGTGATCCACCTGTTCACAGCCTCCCAAGAGCTGGGATTACAGGCATACCACCATGCCCAGTCTCAATTGCCCTCTCAGTGTGCCCTGGGGGCAGGTCCGGCACGACAGGCCTGGGGAATTGAACCCCTGGCCCCTCAGGTGCTTTTAATCTGCTGAGCTATTTGGCTGGCCCTTTGAACCTTTTCTAAAGTTGTATTGTTTTACATTTCTATCAACAGTGTATAAATTGTGCAGGTTCCACATCTTTGACATTTTGTGTTGTCTAATTTTAGCTGTTCTGATGAACATGTTTAGTATTTTTGCTTAAGCTTAGAATTATTGAGATATTATTTATGTACAGTAAGTTTTATCCATTATAGAGTTTTGGTATATGTATATAATTATATAACCAGGAAAACAAGATACACTCAGAACATTTCCTCATGTTTATTGTAGTCAGTCTTTCCTCCATTCCAAGATCTATCAGTTCTAAATTGTTTGCTAATTTGTGTTTAATCACTGTGGGTTTTATTTGTTGTTAGTATTTTTTTTTTTTTTTTTAATTTATGTGTGTGTGGCCAGCTCAGCCCACCAGGGGGCGGGGCTGTCTGGCATGTGGTGCTGGGGGATTGAACCGCGG
>NW_004524586.1:21710285-21711623 GCF_000260255.1 Octodon degus | reverse complement strand
GAGATGGCTCAGTAGAATAAGTGCTTCCCTGGCAAGCCCAAGGGACTGAGTTCAATCCCTGCTCCCCCCCCCCCAAAAAAAAAAAAAAAAAAAAACACAAAACCTAATAGTCTTTTTTTCTTTTCTGAGATGTAATTAGTACAGGGTCTACAGGTTCCCACTATACAGATGGGACTCGTAGTGATCCTCCTGTTTTCAGCCTCCCAAGCGCTGGGATTATAGGTGGGCACCACCATGCCCAGTCTCATTTTCCATCTCAGCATGCCCAGGGGTTGGGGTGGGCCTGTGACTGCATGCCAGGGATCAAAGCCTGGTCCCTGAGTCTGCCTAAGCAGGCCCTTTAGTCCGCTGAGTACTCTCTGACTGACCCTGAGTATTTTGAAGATAGACAACAGAATTTTTTGATGGATTGGACATGGAATGAGACAGAAGACTCATGAAGTGTGACTCCAAGATACTTTGCCTGAACTGGAAGAAGGCAGTGACAGTTTTCTGAGATAAGGAAGACAAAGAGAATCTGGCTTCTGTTGGGAGTATCTGGAGCTCAGTTCTGTAGTTTGAGGTGAATGTTGAGTAAGTAACTAGATCTGTGAGATGAGCATATTACAGTCAAATGTAGAGCTCAGGATGGTATTTGGGGCTAGAAAAGCAATTTGGAATTTTCACTGTTTAATCTCAAGAGAATGAGTGTGAGTGAGCTTTACCAAGAGACCAAGTGCATAACAAAGATTCACAGATCACTCCCTGAGATACTCCAGCATTCAGAAGTCTGTGAGGTGATGGGTTCCTCAGCAGCTTTCAAGTTTCGTAGGGTTTAAGATAATTTCCTTTTTTCCTCATTCTTGAAAGAAAGCAGCCTGATTGAGACCAGTTCACATCATATAATCTACCACTTAAAGTATACAATTCATTGAGTTTTAGTGTATTCATTGCTGTGCAGCCATTAGTATAATCGACAAGAATTATTTTATCACTTAGAAGAAACCCTGTATCCTTTCATGCTTAGGCAGCTATTCATTTCCTTCCTGTCCCTCCATTCCTAGGAGGTCACTAATGTACATTTTGTCTTTATTAAAGTATTTGCCTATTCTGGATATTCCATATCAGTATGCATTGTCTGCTGAGAGTGAAGTGATATTTGTTAGAACCTAATTTCGCTTATAACTTGTCTTTGTATTTTTCTTCTTGTAAGAAGATTGTGGGCTGATATTTTGAGGCTGTATAATTCTGTTCCCTGATGTTTCATCAACTTTTAGCATTCATTGAAGATGCTTGTTTTTTTTTTTTTTTGAGACAGAGTCCTGTTATATAACGCAGGCTGGCCTTCAACTCATTTTT
>NW_004524586.1:21709031-21710185 GCF_000260255.1 Octodon degus | reverse complement strand
CTGGCATGTGGTGCTGGGGGATTGAACCGCGGTCCCTGTGTTTTGCTTAGCTTAGCTTGTTCTAAGTAGGTGCTTTAGACCACTGAGCCATCTCACCAGCCCCTGTTGTTGGTATTTTTTGCTTTGTGTAAAGTTCACTTTTTGTGGCATATAGGTGAAATAGTTTTGACAAATGTATAGTCCTGTGTCTCATTACAATCAAGATACAGAATCATTCAACCACCCCTAAAAATTATTCATCGACACGAACTTCATCCTTTTCCCAGTGATCTGTTCTCTTTCTCTATAGCCTTTAGAATGGACTTCTTTCACTTAGCAAAATACTTGAGATTTATCTGTAGTGTGTTGTGTATCAATCTTTCATTACTTTATATTGCCAAGTAGCATTCCGTTTAGCAGTGTTAGTAGTGATATTCACAGTTTATTTATTCATTCCCCAGTTGAAGTAGCTGTGGGTTCTGTTTTTTGTTATTATGAATTAATGCTGCTGTATGTGTGCAGGATTTTGTGTGAACATTGCTTCAGTTCACTTGGATACGTATTTTAAGACTGGTTTTGCTGGATTGTATTGTATTAATGTTTAACATTAAAAAAATCACTGCTAATTTTTTTCTTTTGTATCTGTGCCAGCAATATATAAAAATTTGTTTGTTCCACATCTTTTTTTATTTTGCAGAACTGGGCATTGAACTCAGGCCCTTGTACTTGCCAGGGAAGCACTTATTTCCCTGAGCTATCTCCCTGGCCCTGTTCCACATCTTTTTTTTTTTTTTTTTTTTTGGTGGAACCGGGGATTGAACTCAGGCCCTTGCGCTTGCCAGGGAAGCACTTACTTCACTGAGCCATCTCCCTGGCCCCGTTCCACATCTTTGACAGCAGTTTTTATTGTCAGGTTTTTGTTTGTTTTAACCATTCTGGTATGTTGTAGTACTTGTTGGTTTTTAAAATTTGAAATAGTTTTCTGGCTAAGGTTGATGAACAGTAGAGTGATTTTTTTCTTCTCTTTCTTTTTTTTTTTTTTTTTTTTTGCTTTTTTTTTTTTTTTTTTTTTTTTTTTATTTTTTGTTTTTTTTTTTTTTTTTGCAGAACCGGGGATTGAACTCAGGCCCTTGCGCTTGCCAGGGAAGCGCTTATTCCACTGAGCCATCTCCCCG
>NW_004524586.1:21701214-21704256 GCF_000260255.1 Octodon degus | reverse complement strand
TTTCTTTCTTTCTTTCTTTCTTTCTTTCTTTCTTTCTTTCTTTCTTACTTTCTTTTGTATTTTAGGGAAGGATCTACAGGGTGTTCAGGGTCTCACTACTACGTAGGACTCATAGTGATCTGCCTGTTTACAGCCTCCCAAGGGCTGGGATTAAAGGTGTACATCACCACACCCAGTCTTGGTTGTCCTCTCACGCTCCCTGGGGGTGGGGCCGGCATGGCAGGCCCTTTAAATAAGAGCATTTTAAAGGTATATATAAATTTCCCTCTAAATGCTTCTTTAGTTGTATCCTAGAAGTTTTGACTTTTTTTTTTTTCAGAACGGGGAATTGAACTCAGGCCCTTCCGCTTGCCAGGGAAGCGTTTATTCCACTGAGCCATCTCCCTGGTCCAATTTTTTTATATTGACATGATAGTAAAATAAGGTTAGCATTTTAGTGTGTAGAATTCAGAGGCATTTAGCACACTTAGAACTGCCAGTTCTGTCTAGTGTGAAAACATTTTTATTGTCCATACCTTTTTTTTTTTTTTTAGAACCAGGGATTGAACTCAGGCCCCTGCGCTTGCCAGGGAAGCACTTATTCCACTGAGCCATCTCCCCGGCCCGTATTGCCCATACCTATGAAGCAATCATTCTTCATTTCTCTCTGTTCTCAGGCCCTGACAACCATCAGTCTCCTTTCTGTTTCATCTATCACAGATATTTCATATAGAGTTACACTGTATCGTGGCTATTTATTGCTATCTTCTTTCACTTAGTGTTATGTTTTAAAGGTTCGTCCAGATGGTAATATGAGTCAGTACTTTTTCCCAATGTCTAAACAGTATCCCATTGTATGTATATGCATCATATTTTATTTATCCATTTGTCTGTTGTTGGGTGTTTGGGTTGTTTTCATCTTTTGGCCATTATGAATTGTGTTTCTGTCAACTGTTCATATGCAAGTATTTGAGTACCTGTTTTCAATTCTGAGTATATGTATCTGGAGTGGAATTGCTAGGTCATATGGTTAGTCTATGTTTAACTTTTGAAGAACTGCCAAACTGTTTTACATAGCTGTTGTGCCGTTTTACATTTCCACTAGTAATGTAGGACAGTTGCAGTTTCTCCATATCCTTACCAACACGTTATTTTTCTTTCTTAATTATAGCCATTCTAGTGGGCATGAAGAGCTATCTTACTGTATGTTACTGAAGAGATAACTTTATTTACATGTTGTTAGTGACTAATGATATTGAACATCTTTTCATGTTTTTGTCAGCCATTTGGGTTGTCTTTTTTACAGAAATGTTTCAAGACCTTTGCCTGTTTAAATTTTTTGTTAAATTTCAAGAATTACTTGTGTAGTCTGGATAGTAGGCCTTTATGAGATACATACTTTTGTATACATACTTTATTTATTTTTTAAGAATATTTATTTATTTTGTGTGTGGCCAGCTCAGCCCACCAGGGGGCGGGGCTGGCTGGCATGTGGTGCTGGGGGATTGAACCGAGGTCCCTGTGCTTTGCTTGGCTTAGCTTGTTCTAAGTAGGTGCTTTAGACCACTGAACCATCTCACCAGCCCCTGTATACATACTTTATGAGATACATACAAAAGTATGTATCCCATTCTTCGGGGTTTCTTTTTTGTTTTTGTTTTTGCTTTCTTGGTGGTCTTTGATGCATGAAAGCTTTTAGTTTTGGCAAGATCTAATTTATCTTGTCTCTTGTTCATGTTCTTGCTGTTATATCTAGGAATATATTATTAAATCCATGGGTTTTACCCTACTGTTTTCTTTCTTTTTTTTTTTTTTTTTTGCGAACTGGGTATTGAACTCAGGCCTTTGTGCTTGCCAGGGAAATGCTTATTCTACTGAGCCATCTCCCCGGCCCCATACCCTACTGTTTTCTCCTACAAGTTTTACCCTTATATTTTCTTCTGAAAGTTTTAGAATTTAATTCTTGCTTTTAGATTGTTCATTTTGAATTAATTTTGGCATGTGGCATAAAATAGAGAATTACCTTCATTCTTTCATGTGGTTAGGTCAGCACTATTTATTGAAGAAGAAATCTTTCTCTATTTCTGGATGTGCCATTCTGTTTCATTTGTGTATGTCTGTCCTCATACAAAATGACAGTATCACTATAAGTTAGTTTTTACCAATGCTATGTAAGTTTGTGTATGTCATTAATTTTTCAAGCTTCAGTTGTATGCTAACATTTTAAAAATTGAGTAAATACAAGATTTATAGTGTATGCACACATTTAATAATTTCATTTAGAACTTTTATTGTTCACAATTTTTTGATTACATACAGAATTGTCATGTAAATATACACTAAATTGAAGTGCACTGTTATTGAATTTTCATTGTGAATTAAATTTACCTTGAGCTCTTAAATGAAGTGAGTTCTATTAAGTCATTCTGCCAAAAGATGTGCTGTTGGTTGTAGAATTACCAGAAAAGGAATAGCTGTCTGGAGATTTGTATTAAGTGTCACAAGGAGGACTCATGTATCTGTAGTTCCTAGATCAAAAGTTTTTGAAAACACTGCTTTTTACTAAGGTCATGATTTGTAACCAAATTAAATAATCTAGAACCAGAATGTGATAATGCCTTTTGTATCTTTTAATTTGTGACTGCTCTCACTCTTTTCCTCTTTTTTTCCCCCCACATGTAGTAATTTATTTGCTAAAGAAACTGGATTGTTTATCGTTTTGTTTGCTTCGTTCTGGATTTTCCTGTAAAGCAGTAGAGGATCTAGTAACTTGATCAGATTTTTTTTTTTTAACTTTTTATGTATTTAGTATAAGGTCTCACTACACAGATCAGCTTCATAATGATCCTCCTGTTTTCAACCCCTCAAGCACTGGGATTACAGGCGTACGCCACCATGCCCTGTCTTTGGTCAGATTTTTTTTTTTTTTCAAAGTTTTATTGATAAACAGATAGAAATGAGACAGTTTCAAGTCAAATCGGAAGTACAGTTTCAACAAATAATACACTGCATATATTCTTCTTAGTGGTTAATTGCTGTACAAGGTGCGGACTTGTGATCCTA
>NW_004524586.1:21698259-21701114 GCF_000260255.1 Octodon degus | reverse complement strand
TTTTTTTTTTTTTTTGCTCCTTGAATGCCTTCAGGGCACTTTTGCATGGCTGGAGTGTTGTGGGAATCGAACTACAGCAAACTGAGTCTGCCAGCATTGTGGAAGCAGCCACTTAAAGAACGGAGCTAGGGCTAGGCCCCCTCAACTCACTTTTGTAGTCCAGGCTGGCCTTGAATTCATGGTATTCTTCCTGATTCAGCCTCCCAGGTGCTGGAATTACACTTGTGTGCCACTACTCCTGGCTTGTTGCTATCATATTTTGAAAGATTGTGAGTTCATAGTGTTTTGAATTCATGGAATAGTTTTTCTTTGGGTGTCTCTTTCCTCTTGCTGTGAGAATCTTAGTTCCTACATAATGCTGTTCTAGTTACATTATCCCATAATTATATAAAGTTCTATTATGTTTGTAAAATAGTTTTAGATTACAGTACCAGGTAAGTGCGGTGGATCAGAGGATAGATGCATTTGTGACTTTGTTAAATATCAGATACACCTCTATAAGGTTTATTGTTTTGCATTCTCATCAGCAATGTAAGAGAATTCTTATTTTCTTGCATTATAGAGTATTGTGAAGCTCTTGAATTTTACTAGTCTGGTAGATGAGAAATAGTATCTTTGTAGGATATAAAATTAAACAAAAAAACCTAAGGGGATGGGGAGATGGCTCAGTGGAATAAGTGCTTCCCTGACAAGCGCAAGGGCCTGAGTTCAATCCCTGGTTCCGCCAAAAATAAATAAATAAATATTAAAACTCATGTTACAGAGAATTATGAATATCCACAAAAGTAGAAAGTAGTTTAATTAAACTCATGCACCAGTCATCAATTAGCTTCAGCAACTCAACCCTCAGTGCCTTTTCCATTCATTCTTACCATCAAAATTATTTTGAAACAAGACCTAGATAATGTTGTCCGTAAATATTTCCACAATACCAGTGTCACAGCCAAAATATTTATCAATTTCCTTAATATCAGGCAATATTAAGTTTTCTCATTTTCTTAAATATTTCAGTCTCTACCCCCCTCCCCCAACCCCTTGCCAAGTACTGGGGATCAAACTTAAGGATGCTGTAGTATTGAGCTGCATCTCAGTTTTTTCTTTTTTCTTTTTTTTTTTTTGGTGGAACCGGGGATTGAACTCAGGCCCTTGCGCTTGCCAAGGAGGTGCTTATTCCACTGAGCCATCTCCCCTGCCCCAGTTTTTTCTTTTTTAATAGACCTTAAATAACATCCACACATTGTGGTTGGTCCAGATAGCTTTTAAACCTCTTTTAAAGTTTTTATAGATTTCCTCTAGTCCCTTTTCCCCTATTGCTTTTTTTTGGGGGGGATGGGGGGCAGGCTCAGACTGCTCTGAGGGCAGGGCTGGCATAGCTTGTGATGCCTGGGGATCCAACTGCAGTACCCTGCACTTGCCTAAGCAGGCACTTTAGACCACTGAGCTATCTTGCTGACACCTTCACCTATTGCTTTTTTTTTTTTTTTTTTTGCGGAACTGGGGATTGAACTCAGGCCCTTTCGCTTGCTAGGGAAGCACTTATTCCACTGAGCCATCTCCCCGGCCCTCCCTATTGCTTTTTAACTTAATTTTGAAATTAGTTGCCTATTCCAAGAAATTTCTTTTTTTTTTTTTCCAAGAAATTTCTTACTGTATAGATTTTGCCATTTGAATCCATGTTCTTCTGTTGTTTTCTGTATTTCCTATGAATTGGTAGTTCCAAGTCTTGGTCAGACTTGAGGGGGAGAGTATATATATATATATATATATATATATATATATATGTGTGTGTGTGTGTGTGTGTATCTCTGTTGGTGTTTTTTTCCTCTTAAGTGTTTATAGGTGATGTCATATTCTGTCAGGAAGTATGTGAAGTCTTTAATTTTTTTTTTTTTTATGTCAGTTGTAATGCCCATACAGTATCTCTTTAGGATTTTTGGACTTTTATGAATAAAGTTGAATATCTCTTCATAT
Source organism: Octodon degus (assembly GCF_000260255.1). NCBI lineage: Eukaryota > Metazoa > Chordata > Mammalia > Rodentia > Octodontidae > Octodon > Octodon degus. The sequence continues at coordinate 21,699,143 of NW_004524586.1, read as the reverse complement.
GTTTAAAGGCCATTATTATTTTTTTCTGTAAAATTTCTGTTGTATTTTTTGCTCATTTTTCTATTAAACTTTATTTTTTTAATGGTCCTTTGAACTTTTTTTTTAATATTTTTTTCCATAATTTTATTGAGAAATAAATAGCAATGAGTTTCAAATCGAATTAGTAGGACAGTTCCAATAATTAACACATTGCATATTGCCTTCCTAGCGGTTATTTGTTGTACAAGATGAAGACATGATGTCCTATTTGCAAACACTATTAGAACAAATGCCTCTATTCCTTGAATTAAGAGAATGTAGCTATATATCTATCCTAACCATTTGAATACACAGATACAAAATGGTCATTCATCTGTATCCCCTTTTTTTGTTTAGTCCCGTCATTTAAATATAATAGTGTGTTAACTCAGCAAAATAGTCCAGTAGTCCATAATAGTATTGGGTTTTCCACTTGACTGGCAATGCCAGAAGTTGTTGACCCGAGTCCCCTACTGCTCAACATAACAACATGGCTTTATTTCTTGTACTTCATTTTCATACTTTTCTGCTGGATGGTTAAGACCAAGATAAAGCAGGACCTATGTAATAAGATTTGGAGCTTTTGGATCTGATAAGTTCAGTCAAATCCCCTCAGGATTTACCCTGAGACCCTGTGCCTCGGATTATAGATCCTTTGTCACTGTCAGCCATGTGGATGAGTCACGGCCATTGCTTGGCCAATTTGCTCTCTGTGAAAGCCTGAGAGAATGTTTTCTCTCCATGTGATTCTCCTTAGGCACACTCTGCATCTTTTTTTTTTTTTTGTTCCTCGAATGCCTTCAGGGCACTTTTGGCCAGCGGGAGAGTTGTGAGGTTCGAACTCCAGCAACCTGAGGCTGACAGCT
>NW_004524586.1:21695393-21698159 GCF_000260255.1 Octodon degus | reverse complement strand
TTGTTTTTTTTTTTTTTTTGCAGAACCGGGGATTGAACTCAGGCCCTTGCGCTTGCCAGGGAAGCGCTTATTCCACTGAGCCATCTCCCCGGCCCCATAACTTATGCTTTTTATTAACTTATGTTTTCAAGTTTTTTACCCCATTTTCCTATTTAGTTGCTTGTCTTACTGTATTGTATGTAATAATTACCTGCTTGTCCTTGGATATCAGTTGTCTGATATTGAATGTTACCTATTTTATGGCTTGTCTTTCCATCTGTCTTTGTTTCTTCATGCTGTCTTTTGAAGAATAGAAGTTTTAAATTTCAATATCATTTATATGATTTGGTCTTTTAAAGTATTATCTAAGAAATATATATAACCAGGGATCAAACTCAGGACATTGTGCTTGCCAGGCAAGCACTTATTCCACTGGGCTATAAGAAATATGTTTCTATTTCCAAGATCATAAATATTTTCTCCTAGAAGCTTTATAGGTTTGGCTTTTACGTTGTCTGTGATCCATTTAATTTCTTCCCACTTGGATAATCAGATATTTTAGCACCATTTGCTGAAAAGAACGTCTGTTTTCTGTGCAAGTGCCTTGAAAGCTTTGTTATATCTTTTGGCCATATATGCATAGATTGGTTTCTAGATAGTATTTTGTGCTGTTAGCTTACTTTCATTGGTTCTACATTGTTTTAATTAGAAAATGTTTTACTCAGTCTTTTTTTTTTTAATTTTGTGTATTTGGTACAGGGTTGCACTACGCAACTTGGACTCATAGTGATCCTCCTGTTTCAGCCTCCCCAGCTCTGGGATTATAGGCATGTGTCACCACACCTGGTCTTGGTGGTCAGCTTGGCATGGGGCCAGTATGGCATGTGATACAGGGGATCAAACCCAAGTCCTTGCACTTGCCAGGCAGGCCTTTAGACTCTTAGCTCCCTCTGCAGCCTTTACTGAGCCTTGAAATCAAGTATATAAGCCTTGTTTCTCTGTTCTTTGGGAAACAGAATTGGCTTTTAATTGTCATTTGAAATTCAACATGTATGTTACATTACTCTGTAAGGTTTTTTTTTTTTTTAATTTTAGTACAGGGACTACAGGATCTCACTACACAGATCGGACTCTAGTAATCCTCCTGTTATCAGCCTCCTATGCTCAGTCTCAGTCACAAGCTCAGCTTGCCCCTGAGGTGGGGGCAGGGCCATCATGGCATACCCAGTCCCTGTGCCTGTCTAAGCAGGTGCTTTAGTCCACTGAGCTATTTGGCTGGCCTTACTCCGTCAGTTTTAAAAAACTATTCTACTGGAGTTTTAATTGGCTTTAATTGAATCCATTGATCTATTTGGGGAGAATAAAATTTTAATTTAATTTTAGAATTCTAATTTCTTTTTGGTGGAAGTGATTTTGCTTTTATTTCTATCACTCTAGCTCAATCATTAAATATCACAGTGATTCATTTCTGAGGTGGGATGGAAGAAGGCACCGTGATTGTATGTGTTCCTTCAGGGCGCAACTGGCTGAGGGGCACAGGTCGGGCTCACTGTGGCAGCTGCAGGAGTACCAACTGCCCCACCGGCAGGTAGGTGATGTTGCGTGAGTGAGAGAGCTGGTATGCCATGTCCTCGGTGGTTTCCAGCTTCCGCAGCTCTATCAGGCCATTGCCCGCAGTGGCTGGTGAGTTGGTGATCATCTCGGCTGCCTTGGAGTCGTCCTCTGCAGAGATGATGGCTGCCTTCTGCTGCTCTGCCTTTTCCACCATGAAATTGGCCCTCTCCGCTTCCTGCTGCACCACCTGTTTGGCTTCCAGGGCTTCTGTGAACGCCTTCCCAAAGGTCAGATGCATCAAGGACACGTTATCCAGGATGAGGCCGAACGTGGCCGCTTGCTCTGTGAGGTCGTTATTCGGCTGCCTGGAGACCAGCTCTCTGGAAGATCAGCTCACTGGCGTTGAAGCAAGCCACCAAGGACTTGAGGATCTTGGTGGTGATGGACAGCAGCACGCGCTCATCATAATTCTCACTGATGCTGATGAAGATGCGGGGCAGCTGGCTGATGACGGGCCGGAAGAGGATGTTCAGGGTGATGTTGACATTCTGCAGATCTTTGCTGCCAGTGATGACTGGCACGTTACTGGGTTGAGAGCGGCATTCAAAGGTGATGGGTTTCTGTACCCACGGGTTGAGAAAGTGAGTGCCTTTGCCCACCACGATGTCCTGCACACCACGGAATCGGTCGAAGATGACTGCTCTGTGCCCAGCGTCCACATTGTATAAGGCAGAGTTCACCATGCCTCCTGCCACGGCCAAGGCCAGGCCGAACTTGTGGATGGATTCAAACACTTTCGCAGCCATGTTTCCTTCTGCGGGCCCCAATCACACCTGCTCCCACTCTGACCTTCACATGAATTCCCCAGCTGTGCTTACTGCTAAAATTCTAATTTCTAAGGGGCTGGGGAGATAGCTCAGTAGAATAAGTGCTTGCCTGGCAGGCACAAGGGCCTATACTTAGCTTAAGTAAAACTTTTAAAATTATAATTTCCAGTTGTTTCTAAAGATGTAGTTGGCTTTTATATCCTGAGACCTTTATAAATTGACTTATTTTTACCAAAGTCACTTGTTTTAATAATCTTATAGATTCCTTAGGGCAGTTTTCTTTCTTTTCCAGTCTTTTTTTTTTTTTTTTTCTACAGTTTTATTGATAAACATATAGCAATGAGACAGTTTCAAATCAAATCGGAAGTACAGTTTCAACAAATAATACACTGCATATATTATTCTT
>NW_004524586.1:21693886-21695293 GCF_000260255.1 Octodon degus | reverse complement strand
CGGGAGAGTTGTGAGGTTCGAACTCCAGCAACCTGAGGCTGACAGCTTTGTGGAAGCAGCCACTTAAAGGCCTGAGCTAGGGCCAGGCCCCCTACTCTGCATCATTGATCACTTTCCTCTGTGGCCCCATAATCTCCTTGATCAGAATTTGGGACACAACTGAGTTACATGACATTACCGTACAAGTTCTCGTATGTCCTGAGTCTTAATTGACTTTGGAAGGCTAGGGCCAAAATGTTGGTTTTCCTTGCGACCCTCCTTTTTCTCTAATTTTTGGTCTGCAAATTTAGGTTGTTAACCCTCTAGAAGAGAAGCTTATTGTTATTACTATATAACCTAGGCTGCTGAGCTTAACCTCACTATCTGTCTGAATATCATACATCTTAGGCATAACATCTGTTAAACTTTAGATATATTTTTCTTGAGTTTTTCAGTCAGCTCTTTAAGTGTTGAGAGGATTAGCATTTTATGATTTAATTTAGAAATATTTTCTTTTGGCTTTGACTTTCCCTGTCAGGTTTTTGCCATGCAAAGGCTCTTAAAAAATTATTTGTAGTCATTTATCAATGAAGTTTTTTATTGCTAGTTGACTTTAATTCACTTTTTAACTTTATTTTTATTTTTATTTATTTTTTATGTATTTGGTTGTTTCAGGGTCTCACTACCCAGTTCAGACTTGTAGTAATCCTCCTGCTTTCAGCCTCCCTATGTAACAAGAGTTGGAGCTTTTGGATCTGATAAATTCAGTCAAATCCCTGGGATTACAGATGTGTGCCACCATGCTCAGTCTCTGGCTGGCTTACACCCTGGGGGCGGGGCTGGCACAGCATGTGGTGCCGGGGATTGAACCATGGTCTGAGCACTTGCCTAAGTTTGCCTAAGCAGGTGCTTTAGTCTGCTGAGCTATCTGGGGGCCCCTTTAATTCCTTTTTTTTTTTTTTTTTTTGTGGAACTGGGGATTGAACTCAGGCCCTTGTGCTTACCAGGGAAGCGCTTATTCTACTGAGCCATCTCCCTGGGCCCCCTTTAAAAAAAAAAAAAAAAATTAAATTCACTTTTTAAGGTTAGATGCAATAAACTTTTTAAAATATTTTTTATTTATTTAGTACAGGCTCTCACTACATAGCTCAGACTTGTAGTGATCCTCTTGCCATAGCCTCTCTAGCACTGGTATTATAGCAGTATGCCACCACATCTGGTCTTGGTCTGGCTGAGAGCACCCAGGGTTCTGGTTCGCACATGGCATGTGGTACTGGGGATTGAACCTGGATCCTTGTGCTTGCAAGCAGGCACTTAGACTGTTGAACTATCTCCCTATCCCACAGTAAGCTATTTAAAATTACAATTTTTTTTTTTTTTCTCATTAAACTTTGTTTTAATAGGTCTCAAAATTCTGTGACAGATTTT
>NW_004524586.1:21688917-21693786 GCF_000260255.1 Octodon degus | reverse complement strand
TACATGACGTTACAGTACAAGTTCTCATACGTCCTGAGTCTTAATTGACTTTATTTGGTCAGATTTTTGTAAGAAGATTTTTGTGTTCCTTTTCCGGTGAGCTCGATAGTACCCATTTCTCTCTTTTTGTTTTGTTAGCTAAATTTATTCAGATTTATTTTAATTTCTAACAATCTGAAGGGCTTTTAAAGAGATAGGTTGGTTTAGGGCTTAAGATAGGCATCCTGTACTCCAGGAATCTGTTCAAGTTTTTATTCTTTTCCTACTCCTTCTGTAATCTGGGAAAGTCACTTCCTATTTAATGTTAAATTCCTTATCTGTGAAATGGGGACAGTGATTCCCGCTCACAGAGATGTTTTAATGACTGAATTAGATAATGAATGGAAAAGAACTCTGTACAGAGGCTGGGGTACAGTAAGTGCTGCTGTAAATTTAAAAATATTCTAAGACAGTCTAAAAGATAATTATCCTGACAAGAAAATTAAAATTTGCATAGCTAATTTTTGACTCATTTGGGTAAACTAAGTAAATTATTCAAGTGAGGGAAAAGGCTCTTCTTTGTCTCCATCAGTGTGAACAGTTACTTTTAGTAAGCGTTCACAGTAAGTAAACTTAATTTTGAAACTGATTTTTGTTCTTGCTTCAGATGTTGGTTCATATTAGCTGGCCTCACCTAACACTAGAAAGTGGGATCCTTGTTGAACAGACTGCACCATAGCATAAGTCGAATCTTTACGTCTATCAAGAAGTTCTTTTCCTGGGAGCTTACTATGAATTTTTTTTTTAACAGTGTAATGTTCAAGCCCAGAAATGCCTTATGTGGATCGTCAGAATCGCATCTGTGGTTTTCTAGATATTGAAGAAAATGAAAACAGTGGGAAATTTCTTCGACGGTACTTCATACTGGATACCAGAGAAGATAGTTTTGTGTGGTATATGGATAATCCACAGGTTTGTAAAATCCAAAGATCATGGGCTGGGGAGATAGCTCAGTATAATAAGCGCCTGCCTGGCAAGTGCAGGGTCCTGAGTTCAATCCCTGATACTGCAAAAAAAGCAAAAACAAAAGAAAAAATAAAGGGCCAGGGAGATGGCTCAGTAGAATAAGTGCTTCCCTGGCAAGCACAAGGCCCTGAGTTCAATCCCCAGTTTTGCAAAAACAAACAACAAAGATTACTTCTTAAAAGCATATATAAATTTGATTTATTCAAGTATTCGACACACAGTTTTAGGATTTGTCTTCCTAAACAATTATATATATTTTTACTGCCTCCACTTTTTGCCTTATAACCTGTCTTGTTTGAATTTTAGAAGGTGAAACTTAAATTTATTTGATAGAAATTTATGCACGCATATACTTTCCCCTCTGGGGATAGAAATGCTATCATATTATTCAAGTAATGATTTTGAATGAGTTCTTTTTTGGGGGGGGTGTAGAAACTGTCTGCTATCACCGTCTTTTACAGAGCTTGACAGCCTGTTTTGCTCCCTTATCTCTGAGAGTAACCATCTTTCTTGGGAGGTGGCCACCTGGCTCTGTGGCCAAATGATTATTAACTTTATTTACTTGGCCAGTCAGTGGGAGAAACAGCCTGTCAGCAGAAATAAAAAGTTCACATTTACTTTAAAAAATAGATTCTCCTTTTTATGACTCTGTGTCTTTCTCTGGGACAGAATCTCCTTAAAAATTCCCTTTTCCCTGGATAGATACTGACTCTTAACTCCCTGTAATCACTGTTAGCCAGATTCCAGCTTCTTCTTGTCTAGAGCCACAGCAATTCAGTCTGTGTAAGCTCCTTGATTGTTTGGCATCTCTTCACAAGGGATGTGTAACTTATGTGATTTCTCCTGAATTTTACTTAAAACCTCTTAAATATTTTTCTATCTTCATGCATTATAGGTTCTTCTTGTAAGTCTTCCTTTTTTCAGAACTTCTCACTTAACAGATCTAAATAATAATAAATATAAAACAATATATTTGTCATTTTGAATGAAAGTTGAACTTTTTGGGTTTTTTTTTTTTTTTGGTTTGTTTGTTTTTTTTTTTTCATTTTTTATGTGTTTGGTACAGGGTCTCACTATGCAGCTCAGACTTGTAGCGATCCTCCTATTTTCAGCCTTCCCAGTGCTGGGATTACAGATATGCACCTCCATGCCTGGACTCAGTGGCCGGCTCAGCGTGCCCCAGGGTCAGGGCACGGTGAGCGGGACTGGGGCTTGAACCCTGGTCCCTGAGCTTGTGAAAGCAGGCACTTAGTCCACTGAGCTATCTTGCCAGCCCAAGCTGAACTTTCAATTCAGAGGAAAGGGTATAGTTACAGTTAATAGAGGGAGTTGATAACATCTTGGAAATGGTAACATTTGAAATTGACCAGAGGGTTGGATGATTTTGATCAAGACACCTGCAAGTGGGTACTTCAGTGCTCAAAGATTTTATTTTGTGGGCAAAATAAAATCAAGGCAAAAGAGCCTGTGGTGTGTTTGGACAATATTTCACTTTGGTAAGGAGGGTATCTGTTAAGCTGTACTTAGCTAGGTCTTATTTGCACTAACTTTTTGGGGGTGAAGTGCTGAGGACTGAGCCCAGGGCTCCAGGCATGCCGAGCGTGTGCTTTGCCACTGGGCTACATCCTAGCTTCTCATATGGACTTTTTAAAAGCTATTTGTCTGTTTTATTGTATTGATTTTTCTCAACACAGTAGGGAATTTTAAATCCTTTCTAAATTACTATTAATTTTATCTTCTCTTTCCAATTTATAGGAATCTTTTAAAATCCTAATTTAGCCATTAATTTAAACTTTGTGTCTCTTCCCCTCTGTTATACTAAGACCTGAACTCAGAGCCTTGTGTGATAGCTAAGTGCTCCCTCTGTCACTGAGCTACATCCACTGCCTAAATTGTTTTTTTAATTTTTTTTATTTTGAGACAGTGTCTCACTAAGTTGTCTAGGCTGAGCTTGAATTTGTGATCCTCCTCCCTCAGCCTACTGAATAGTTGGGATTATTACCATGATCAGTTTTTGTCACTTTGAAATGAAATGATCAAAACAGCTCATCATGAAAACTTCAGTAAAACATGTTGCTAAGATTATTGTATTAGGTTGAACCATGTGAAAAATTGTTAATTGATAGCCATTTTAAATTACTGAAAATGGTAATTTCAAGCGGTTTAGTTTTGCTGCTCATGTCAAAATGCAGTAATGTGATTATACTGATCACAATAACCCTGCTACAGAAAGAAAGTTACTTTGATTCACCTGTACTTGGGGAACTGCTTCCTCTTTTCACTGCTGCTTTTTTTTTTTTTTTTTTCCCCCCTTTGGCCCCTGCCAGTTGGTTTAAAAATACATTCAAGTATGTTGTAGAGGATCAATTTATGACTTTTTTTTTTTTTTTTTTTTTTTGAGGGTGTTGATAATGGTGAAGAATTAAGTAGCCACAGTAGGAAGTGAATTTGATGAGACTTGAAAAAGTATTTGAGTTGGGCCTAGTGGTTCATGCTTATAATTCTGGCACTCTTTATTGAGGCAGGAGGATCATTGTAAATTCAAGGGCAGCCTGTGGGGCATGGTGGCAATGCATATGCCTGTAATCCCAGTACATGGAAGACTGAGGAGGAGGATTACTGAGAGTTCCAGGGCAGCCTGAGCTACATAGCTAGGTCAAGGTCAGCCTAGACTACATAGCAAGACCCTGTCTCAAAAAAAAAAAAAAAAAAAAGGAAAGGATAAAGGGCAGTCTGCGCTACCTAATGAGTTCAACACCAGCTCAACAGTACTATATAGTCAAGTACTGTCTCAGAAACAGAAAGGAAGAAGAGAAAAAGAAAAAAGTATTTGGTAAAATGAGTTCAGGAACTCATGACAAATGGCTTATTTCCCTTTTTATTGTAAATTTTGTATTAGTTCATTATTTCTTATTTATCATGTAACTTACTTTGTTTTTTTTTTTTTTTTTTTGAGTGTATTTATTAAAGTAACTTACTTTTTTTTTTTTTTCTTTTTTTGGCTGTACTGGGGATTGAACTCATGACCTTGAACTTGCCAGGCAAGCACTTATTCTACTAAGCTATCTCCCCAGCCCAGGAACTTGCTTTGAAACTCTATTGTTTTTTCTGGTTGAACCTAACAGTGATAGGTTATACTTACACTGATCCACAGAAAATGAGTATTTTTAAAAGTTTTTGTGTTCCAGTCATTTATTTTCTACTGTGCTGCTGTTTAATCTGTGCTCCCATGTCATGGTTTATTTTCTAATTTCTCCTGTTCATGTGAAGGCCTGATACTCTATCCAGCTAGTTAAAATAATAGATTCATGGAAGACTAAAAAGAAAAAACAAAAAAGTTATCTCTAATTCAAGGGTTTGAAAAACCCTGTGTGCTTGTAGTTAAAGATTCTTGTGACATTTTTACATTTCATTTATTTATCTTAAGATTTTTTGTTTTGTGAGACAGGGTCTTGTTTAGCTAAGGCTGTAGTTAAGAGTTTAAAAACACCAAAAATCTTAAACATAAAACATATATATAAATAACCTTTTAAAGTTGCACATTAAAAAGTTATGATCTTAGTTTATATATATTTATTGTTCATGACTTATACTTGGAAACTTCCACGTAGAATACAGTATGGAACACAATGCAGAAGATAATGCTGTTTTATAACACATAGGGGTGTTTTAAAGACTTTTTCTTGTTCACAATATCTGGGTCTTATTTTAGAATCTTAACTCTGCAAGATTAGGTGTCCAGTAAGCTTTTAGAAGTCTGTAAGAAGGTGCTGGAGAGATGGCTCAGTGGTCTAAGGCACCTACTTAGAACAAGCTTGGCAAAGCATCAGGGACCGCGGTTCAATCCCCAGCACCACATGCCAG
>NW_004524586.1:21674661-21688766 GCF_000260255.1 Octodon degus | reverse complement strand
AAAAAAAAAAAAAAGAAGTCTGTAAGAAGTACTTCCTTATCATTCATTAAAACAAGGCCATAGGTTTTTCTTTTAGTGTGCATTATTATAAAGGTATTTTAAAAAGTGATCCTGCTTAGTGTTCTGCAGAAATAGTTTACAATGCTATTTCAGTTTTACTTTTTTTTGTTTTTCAGTTTTACTTTTGAAATCTATCAGTCTTTTCATTTATATCCCTTGTTACTTTTTGCCAGACTCTTTTATTTGGTTTTGCTACTGCTATCTTCCCCTTCTATAAATCTATCTAGTATATTATATTTCAGGATATGTCAATTAAAGCATAATTGTGATTATGTATCTACTCATAAACCTTTTTTATTGGTTTTAAATTCTAAGTATAAACTCATTACTCCTTTTTTTTTTTTGGCGGAACTGGGGATTGAACTCAGGCCTTGCACTTGGCAGGCAGACGCTACTCCTTTGTTTTTCATTGTAATCTGCTGTAATTAGATTCTGAGTTCAAGTTCCTAAAGCACCATTTTCTACTGTAGATTAACACAACCAGCCACTTTTTTTATTTTGAGCATTGTCAACTTCTTGCAGCAAAGCTTGTTCTCAGCTTGAAAGCCTTTTCCTTCAGTGTTTCCTAATAGCTTCAGCCAGAAATCATTCTCTTTTTATAATTCTTTTCTCTTAGCCCTTTTTATGTTAACCATTAAGATTTAAAAATATCTTGTGTAAAAGTTAAAGTGCATATATTCTCTATATATGACTTAAGAATCAACATTTTTGAAAATGTGCATGTATTATGGTGTTAAAGGTACTAAACCATTTAAATAAGTGAAAAACTTCGATACATTGTTCTCAAAAGATATTTGGAGAAAAAAAGATAATTGATTAAGAATTTTTAGTAGACTAGGTATGTTGGTATACTCCTGTAATCCCAGCAGTTGGTAGGCTGAGGCAGGAGGGTCACTGTGAGTACAAGGTCAGCCTGGGCTACAAAACCAGCTTGAATTATGTAGTGAGACCTTATCTCAAAAAAAAGAAAAAAAGGATTTTCTAATAGAGCAAATTTTATATATATATAAAACAAAGAATGTATGTATATGTATATATATGTATACATATATATACTACATCTAGTTTTTAAAAATTTCTTATAGTTGTATTTGTTTTATACTTAGTATTTTTTCCCATTCCTTTCAGAAGCAAAATCTGATTTTGTTTATGGTTCTTTATGCTCCTGAGAAATAATATTAGCTACAGTGATAATTATAGAATACTTAATGATGAACCACAGGATTCAGCATTGTTATCTAAACTGTCTTAATCTCAGACTTAGTAAATATGAAACTGAAGAAAATTGATGAGTAAAATGTGATATTAAGGGCCAGGGATGTAGCTCGGTGGCACAGTGCCTGCTTGGCAAGTGCAAGGTCCTGAGTTCTGTTCTCAGTGCCAAAAAAAAAAAAAAAGTGATATTAAGAAATCCACTTTCTTACCATTTTCACTATATGTAAAACATTGTTATAGAATGAATTAATAATTTAAAATATAATTATTTATTTGTTCCCAGAACCTACCTTCTGGATCATCACGTGTTGGAGCCATTAAACTTACCTACATTTCAAAGGTAATTATTATACATTGACTTACTTTCACTTGTGATTTAAAATTGCCTGCTCCCTCAGTGGAAGCATGAACAGAAGCAGCAGCTAGCAGCTTCCTGTAACATTTAATGATGTTTAGGTTCACATCATGCTAAAAGTTATGGTTAGGAAGTTTCTTAAATGGATAAAATTGGGAAGAATATGAATTTAACTTACAGAATGTGGGACGTTACAAAGCCTAATACTAACTAATGATCAGATCATAAACATCAGAAAGAAATTAATTTATTTTATTTATTTATTTTTTTGGTGGAACCGGGGATTGAACTCAGGTCCTTGCGCTTGCCAGGGAAGCGCTTATTCCACTGAGCCATCTCCCTGGCCCCAGAAAGAGATTAATTTATAGTAGACTATATCTTGAGGAGGCCTGAAGATTTTTCTAAGTATGTATTAAACTTTTTTAGACATTTTCTAACTGTTAAGTCCCATTATTTTTGGAGTTTTTCTTTATATTTTAAGGAAAATGGACCATGTTCTGTAAGGCTCATCTTCATGCTCTTTTTACTTTGTGTTACTGCTTTTCTGTATTTTATATTATTTCTCTTATTTTTAGAAATTCAGATTTTATATTGGTCATAGCTTGACTCAAAAGATGAGATGCAAAAATAGAAACAAGTGCTTTTTTTTTTGTGTGTGTGTGTGTTTTAGGGAAGGGTGTTCAGGGTCTCACTACTAGATCAGATTCATAGTGATCCACCTGTTTACAGCCTCTGAAGACCTGGGATTACAGGTGCGCACCACCACGCCCAGTCTCAGTTGTTGTCGCATCACCCCCAGTGGTAGGGCCAGCATGGCGGGCCTGGGAATTGACCAGAACAAGTGCTCTCAAGTAATGTGCACTGTGAATACATATGTTGCATTACATTGCTAAGAATCACTGCAACAGAATGCCAATTTCCAAATGCGCCTCTATTTAGAAGATACATATTTTTATAAATACTTTGTTATCAGAATTATGGTTATTCATTCTCTGACAAAATATCTATAATCTATAGGACAGTAAAGAGTACATACTTAAAATGAAATATTTTCTTTTTTTTTTTTTTTTTCGGCGGAACCGGGGATTGAACTCAGGCCCTTGTGCTTGCCAAGCAAGCACTTACTCTACTGAGCTATCTCCCCAGCCCCAAATATTTTCTGTTAAAGCCATATTATATGAATTTGTAAAGAAATATTACATATGTCATGTGCCTGTTAATTAAGACACTTAATTCTTCAGCGTAGCTTGCAGCCTCAATTTTATAGAGATTATTAGGGGAAAAGGTATAATTCCATTATAGAATAAACTGCATTTCTATTTTACTTCATTGCTTATATATGCCACTGTTTTTTTCTTCCTAAGCATTTTCTACTCTCAACAAAGTGGTGCAGAAAGCTATAGGACAGTTGAAAGTGAGATTACCCATCTGTCTGTGTCTGGCTTTTTTTTTTTTTTTGGGTCTTTTGGAGACAGGTTCTCATCATGCAATTGAGGCTGACCTTGAACTCACTTTGTAACCCATGCTTGAACTAGCAACATTCTTCTGCCTCAGCCTCCTGAGTGCTGCGGTTATAGGTGTGTGCCACCACACCTGGCTGTCTTTGTTGCATAATCTTTTTGAAAATAGGAGCTTTTTCTCAAAGAATTAACTCAGTGAAGCAGGCACAGACTGGTCAGGTGCTTGTCTTCCACCACTGGTCCCTTTCAAAATATTGTGCATCCTCTTCTCTGTAGTGCTATTGACTTCCATCTCTGTCCTACAGCATACAGATGGAGTTGTAGTTTGTACTCTACTTTAGACATTCTAGGGTTTTTTTTTTTTTACCCCTCCCAGAATTTACAAATTTCAGTGTGACTCAGTTGTAAATTTGTAGTGGAGACCAGTTGAGAACTCTAGACTTAGTGTCCCTTTTGGAGGTAAACAAGTGCCACAATTATGAGTTATACACAGGGCAACAATGTAGTAATAGCCAGAAATGAGTTTCTAAGAGCTCTGTATTTAAAGAGATAGCAGTAAGCAGGTACAGCAAATTGCTTCACCTTTCTTTTTTTTTTTTTTTACGGGTACCAGGGATTAAACTCAGGATTGAATTTTCTTCACTTTTTGAAATGAATCTTGTGCTGCACTTAGTAAAATGATCCATGGGGTAGTCTTTTGTAATAAGAATGTTTTAAAGTTTAGTGTCCCAATGATCATATAGATACATACATGTAGGCATTTATACAGTATTTAAGTTTAGTAGCATATAAAAAATTGAGCAGTTCATTTCTTTTTTTTTGTTAGGTTAGCGATGCAACGAAGCTAAGGCCAAAAGCTGAGTTCTGTTTTGGTAAGTATATATTTTTATGGGAACTGTTATTTTTTTATTTTGAACATATTTTCTTTATAATTCCTTGTTGGGTTTTCTTTTTTTTTTAAATTTTATTTATTTATTTTTTTTGGTGTGTGGCCAGCTCAGCCCACCAGGGGGCGGGTCTGGCTGGCATGTGGTGCTGGGGGATTGAACCACAGTCCCTGTGCTTTGCTAAGCTTGTTCTAAGTAGGTGCTTTAGACCACTGGGCCATCTCACCAGCCCGCTTGTTGGGTTTTCTTTTCCATTCTCAACCCTGAATGTAGATACTTCCTAAGACTTAGACTTTTAGTCTTGGCTCTTACTTATTTTCCTATTGAAACTTAATTTGCCACTGTTAAAAGTTCTAAGTTGGTAATTTTATCAGTCCTGCTTCTCCATTAGCTTTGTGGTATGTTATTGTTTGGTGGTCATATAGGCATAGTTTATATAAATTCGATCTTACTAATGAGTCCTAAAACTGGTTTCCTGCTTTTTTTTTCTGATTTTCATATTATAATTACTGCATTTAATAAATGCTAACATGCTATTAGATTATTATTATTTGTACCACTGAAAAAGAAAAAATAATTGTAAAAAGTTACCATTATGGATACTAGGCATGGTGGTACACACCTGTAATACCAGTGCTGGGGAGGCTGAGACAGGAGGATCACTAGGAGTCTGAGCTGTGTAGCAAGACCCTGTACCAAATAAGTAAATAAAAAGATTACCATTATGATAGCTATTTTAAATTAGACTGATAAAGTATAGCTTAATGATTTATTCTAAGACAGATTTCTTGCTACTGCTATGCAGATAATAAAACATTTTTCTGCATTTTCAAGCAGAAAGCCTCGCTCCTATGTCCCACCTTATTCACAGCATAACCGAGTGTTCAATTCCATACATGCTATGCTCTTTTCTGCGTCATTCCACACAAGTAGTCCTCCCATCTTTCCTCCCAAGTGGTAAAGGGTAGCCAGGTATTTACATGGATTCCAAGTCTCTTGAGTCTCCCCCTCCACTCTGGAGTTCCCCCATTAGGGTGAGATGCTCTTTCATGATGCTTCTCATCTCTGCCTACTAATCATGTAAATATAATCGTAACCTGACAACCGTATGTCTATGAAAAGGCTTTTGATATCCTTAAGGGCAGCAACTGCCCTTTACTAACTTCATTGTTCCAGTGTAAGCATAGTATCTGAAAGGCATTAGGCCTTCACTAAATATTTGTTCAACAGGATAATATAATGCCTTATCTATTCCTGCCTCCAAATTGTAAATTTCTCATTACTCACAAGCTAAGAACCAAATCCTTGTATTTATATTTAATATGGAATAATGCAAAGTTTGATGATCAATTTTAATATGATTAAAATAAATTTTTTCTAGACATGTTCTAGTGGTAGTGATTGAGGGCTGGATAGAACTCCAAAGTCAAGAGTGGATAGATTGGAAGTATCTTAATGAGTGATAGCTGACTACCTTTTCAGAGAGGATGTTAATAGACAACAATGTCAGAAGAGACAGAAATTTTGCATTGAATCATAAAAGTTACTTTCTGAAGCAGAATAAATGCTAAAGTCTTTGCTGTCTTTTGCTTGTAAGAAACAACTTTCATGGCAAGCAATGTGCTAAAAGTTTCGTCTGATGACAAACATACGAGGTGTAGTAAAAAATACAGTGAATGTAAAAAATTTTCTAAAATTATTACAGTAAAGGACAATCCCCCTCAAAATGCTGTTCTCTTTGAATATGCTTATCATTTCCTCCTTACATTTTCTGAAGCATTTCTGGAATTGCATCTTTAGTTGTGCTGAGTGGCTGCCTTGATTTCCTGAACTGTCTCAAAACATTTACCTTTTATGGTCATTTTCACTTTGGGGAAGAGGCAGAAGTCTCATGTTAGATGAGCTGAGTAAGGTAGATAAGGACACAGTGTAATATTTCACTTGACACAAGTTGCTGTAAAGGTAAATCAATGTCAGGTGATCAAAAATACTGTAGATGTTGAGATTAGAATTTTATTAAAGCCAGGTAAGGTGTTGCATACCTGTAATCCCAGCACTTGGGAGGCTGAGGCAGGAGGATTACTGTGAGTTTGAGACCATGTGGGTTGCAAACTGAGTTCAAAGCCAACCTGAACTGCATGGTGAAACCCTGTCCCCAAAAGACAGACAGACAGACAGAGAGACAGACAGACAGACACACACACACACACACACACACACACACACATTTATTATAGTAAAAGCTTCTCTACTACTCAAAATCTTGCTTTTGTTTCAAACACATTGAATACATTATTCTTGGCAGTGTGTCTTTTACTATCATAAGTTTTTGTAAAAGTTACGTGTCTTAGTTACTCTTCTCTTGTTGCTGGGACAAATACCCGACACTCAAAATGAAGGAAGGAAAGGATTATTTAGCTCACAGTTACTGGAGGTTTCAGTCCATACTCAGCTGGGTCCAACGCAGAGGAGCACACAGCAGAGAGCAACCTTTCATGGCGGCGGCAAAGAGCAAGAGTGCAAGGGAGGGGTAGCAGCAGCTCAAGCAGCTAGCTTCTCTTCCCACCTTACATTGTAATGCAAATTACCTGCCCCAGGGTAGGGGAAGTACACCTATGGGTACTTCCCAGTATTTACCCACCTATGGGTAATCCCAGCAGTACTAAAACCCATAATCCCAGCCTTGGATCACACGTAATCCCAGTGGATCATGAGTTAACACAAACTCTACAAGTCCTCACCCCATGACTGCATGAGGCTTTGGGGGGACAACTAGACACAAACCATAACATTACACATTTATTGTATCTTTCAATTGTTCCATATATGTATCCAGAAATGAAATATAAGAGCAGGATAAAAGATCTCCATGTTCATAGATCAGCAGAATTAACATTGTTACAGTGGCCATATTACCAAAAGGAATCTACAGATCTAGTGTCACACCTGTCAGAATCTGACAATAGTAGGGCTGGTGAGATAGCTTGGCGGACTAAGTGCCTGCTTAGGCAAGCACAGGGGCCACAGTTCAATCCCTGACGCCATATGCTGCAGGAAAGCTGAAAACAGGAGGATCACTGCAAGTCCAAGCTGCTGTGTCGTGAGACCCTATACCAAACACGTTAAAAAAAAAAATACTGACAGCACTGCCGGCCTGATGGTACCTGGTGGGCTGAGATGGGAAGAGGCCACCCTGAACTACATAGACCTAGAGAGACCCTGTCTCTTTTTTTTTTTTTTGGCAGAACCAGGGATTGAACTCAGGCCCTTGCGCTTGCCAGGGAAGTGCTTATTCCACTGAGCCATGTCCCCGGCTCTGAGACCCTGTCTCAAAACAAATAAACTAAAACATCCAACAACATTCTTCAAAGAACTAGGTAGAGCAATTCTAAAACTCATGTGGAAGCACAAAAGATCCAGAATAGCCGAAGTGATCCTGAGCAAAGAGAATGGTGCTGGAGATACCATAATACCTGTTTTCACAGTATGTGCAAGTTCATAATAATAAAAACAGCAAGGTACTGGCTTAATAGATATATGGCAAATGGATAGACTAGAAAAGCCAGCAAACAAAGCAACAAAAACTGCTAACAGCTATCTGATTCTTAACAAAGATGCTAAAAGAAAGATAGTCTCTTTCAGCACAAATGGTGCTGAGAAAACTGGATATCTACATGCAGAAGACTGATAGTGCATTTTCGTCTCTCAGTGCTGTACAGAACTAAAATTGTTTTTTTTTTTTTTTTTTTTTTTTTTTTTTTTTTGTGGAACCAGGGATTAAACTCAGGCCCTTGTGCTTGCCAGGCAAGCGCTTATTCTACTGAGCCATCTCCCCGGCCCCACAGAACTAAATTTAAAATGGATTGAAGGTCCAAATATAAAACCTGAAACTTTGAAACTGCTAGAAAAAAGCATAGAGGAAACACTTCAAGATCTAGGCATAGGGGGGCTGGGGAGGTGGCTCAGTGGATAAGCGCTTCCCTGGCAAGCTCAAGGGCCTGAGTTCAATCCCCGGTTCTGCAAAAAAAAAAAAAAAAAAAAGATCTAGGCATAGCCAGTGACTTCCTTAACAGTGCTCCAGTAGCACAAGAAATAACAGGAATAATTATCAAGTGAGATTATATCAGATTAAAAAGCCACACAGCAGAGGACACACCAGTGCAGTGTCAGTCTACAGAATGGGAGAAAATCTTAACCAACCACTTTTCTTATATAGGATTAATATGTAGAATATATAAAGAACTCAAAAAACACCACAAAATCAAATAACCCAGTCAGTAAATAGGCAAATGAACCAAATCACACTTCTCAGCAAAGTAATTATAGACGGTCAGAAAGTATGTGAAAAATTTCGTTATGTTTTACTATCAAGGAAATGCCAATGAAAGTTTCATTGAGATTCTGTCTCATCCTAGTCAGAATGTCTATCAATAAGAATACAAAAACAGCAAATGCTGGTGAGGATATGGGAAAAGGAACCCTTATATACTGTTTATGGGAGTATAAATTAGTACAGCCCCCATGGGAATCTCAGACAACTGAAAGTAGAGCTTTCATTGATCCAGATGTACCGTTCTTAGATACATTCCTGAAAGAATTAAAGTCAGCTTATTGTAGAGATACTTACATACTGGTGTTGTGGCAGAATTCACAATAGATAAATTATGAAAACAGCCTGTCAGCTGATAAATAGATAAAGAACATGTAGGTACACAATGGTACATTATTTGGCCATAAAGAAGAATGAAATCATGTCAAGCCAAATAAACCAGACAGATAAAATACCTCATATTTTCTGTCATGTGTGAAATAAAAGGACAACAGGAAAGCATAAGGGACACAATTATAGAGAAGAAGAAAGCTATGAAGGAGGGAGGGGAAGGTAGTAGGAGTAATGAGAGAAATGATGAAAGTATATTTATACATTTATAATCAAGCTAAGATGAAAACTATTCATATTATATGTATTAATGTTTTAAAAAAGAATTGAGAAAACTGACAATATGAAAAAATGTCTCATCACCAAGACTTATAACTATATTTGGGTGATAATTAGTCCTAGATTGTGAGGTGATGTTTGTTTATAGTTGAGGTTATATTTGTGCTTTAGGGTTTTTTTTTTTTTTTTTTTGCGGAACTGGGGATTGAACTCAGGCCCTTGCACTTACCAGGGAAGCGCCTGTTCCACTGAGCCATCTCCCCAGCCCCTTGTGCTTTAGTTTTTATGCATTTATTTACTCTGATGGCCAGGATAGGAAATAGAATAAAAGAGTGCCCAAGTCAAAGCTAAAAGCACGTAAAACCTCTGGGGATGAATGTATTGCTCACAGTGCAACCCTTGCTTTTTTTTTTTTAATTTTAATTTTAATTTTATTGAGAAACAAATATGAATGAGATAGTTTCAAAGCTGATTAACAGGACAGTTTTGATAATCAATACATTATACATTGTTATCTTGTTAGTATTGTATATTGTTATCTTCTTAGTGCAACCCTTGCTTAAAAGAATGGCAACTGGTGGGGTCGTAGCTCTTTTTTTTCCCCCCCAAAGTTTATTTTTTCCTTTCCCTGTCTGCCCTCCTCCCCTAGATATTGCAAATGTACCGCCTTTCAATAATTTTCCTTATTTTCCACTATGTATGTATATTCCTTAGAAATCTCCAGAAGATGGTGATGGAAAAGAATATCTTGCCCTAAGCACTGTGGTAGTTTCTTTTAAAAATTTTAATTAATTAATTTTGCAATACTGGGGCTTGAACACATGGCCTTTATGCTGAGCTACAGCCTTAACCCTAATAACAGTGTTTTTAAAATTTTGAAATAGAGTCTTCCTAAATTGCCCAGATTGTTCTTGAACTTGGGATCCTCCTTCTTCAACCTTTTAAGATCACTAGAATTATAAATGTGTGGCACCATGCCCAACTTGTACTAATTCTTTTATAGAGCTCATTGTCACCCCTCAAGAAAGGAATGGATGGCACTCCCATTTCATATATGAGGAAAATAGGACATGAGAGATCAAATGATGTTTATTAGATGATGCTACTTGTAAGAGGATAAGATAACCTGGTCTGACTGATTCCCAGAACTGATTTTTTTCCATAGCACATCAGTATGCCCTTCTTACCCTGAAATGATAAAAGAATATGAGGTTTTTATTCAGACTGTGAGGGTGCCAAGAAGCTTTTCAGAGGTATACCGACCTCCCTTCCTCCATTTAACATGTGCTGTAAATATTATTCATTCGGAAATGTATTAAAAATTTATTTTCTGGAGCTGGGGCATAATGCCTCTTATAGCTCAGAGGCATAAGCACCTAACTGGCAAGCACAAGGTCCTGAGTTGGATCTCCAGCCCTGTATGCCCTGCAGGTGCCACAACTGTGTGTGATGTTGCAGACCTGTAATCCCAGCACTTGGGAGGCTGAGACAGGATCACTGTGAGCTTGTGACTGGCCTGAGGGCTACAAAAGTGAGCACAGGGCCAGCCCGAACTGCATAGTGAGACCCTAACTCAAAAAAGAAATAAAAGAAATAAAAAATTTAGGTCCCACATTCTGCACCGGCCCCGCCCCCCGGGGTGCGCTGAGCCATGACAGTTGGGGCATGGTGGCACATGCCTGTAATCCTAGCACTCAGGAGGCTGAAAACAGGAGGATCATGAGTCTGAGCTGCTCAATGAGATCCTGTACCAAACACATGAAAAAAATTTTTTTTTCTACCAAGTGTAATGTATTAATAAATGTGTAGATCTTTAAACTCTTCATTGTCCCGAGGAAATGTCCAGAACTACATTGAGAGAAGAAGCCATTATGAGGAGAGCTGAAAAAAGACTAAAAGCATACCATATTGATTGTCAGGAGTTAAAAGCAGAAGAATGTTATTGTCATACTGAATTGCTTTTTTTTTAAATTTTTTTTTGGTGTACCTAGCACTGGAATTACAGGTGTGTGCTACCACGCCCAGACCCTGTCACCACTCAGTATGCCTGGGGGTGGGGCCGGAGTGGGTTGTGCTGAATGTGGTGCTGGATATTAAACAGGTTCTTGCACTTGCCTAAGCAAATGCTTAGTCTGCGAGCTATCTTGCTGGCTCTCTTGACTTGCTATTTTATTTTAAAATATATTTATGGTACTTATAATTTCTCTAAGCTCTGAAAACACATAACAGAATAACTTACAGTAACTCAAAGTTCTTTATTTTCCAGATTAGTTTTACCAGTGGCACTTAACACAGTGTGCCTTACTTCCTTTTTGAGACCCTCATCTCAACCAAGGAATCCCTGGTTTACAGTGCCTTGGTCTTCTTCCCAATTTCAAAATCTTGTGTGTTTGAAAAATAAAATTTTTTTTCCTTGAGGGTTTTCATTTTCTCCTTGTCTTAGTCCTGATCTGCTGGGTGCTGGTATATCATTTAAAGTTTTGGTAGAGTTTTTGGATTATTTTTATGTTTGAATTATTGCAACACGGGAGCACTTAAGGTGCCTTAGTTCTTAGAATAATACTTAGATTTTTTTAAAGAAGATAAATGTACATGATGTAACATAAACAGTTTTAAATCAGCAAATATGACAAGTTTATGAACAACTATATGTGCTGATGTGTTTTAATGTCGTATAATCTCTTCCCTAAAGAGATGTTTGTAAATTGCATATAAAGCTCCAAATGCATTAAAATTTTAAATATAAATAAAACTCATAAGTGGAAAAATAAACCTTTTTATTTTTGTAATTTTTTAAAATCTTTTTTTCTGTATTTTTAGGGAAGGGTCTGCAGGGTGTTCGGGTTCTCACTACTAGATCGGGCTCATAGTGATTCTCCTGTTCACAGCCGCCCAAGAGCTGGGATTACAGATGTGCGCCGCCACACCCAGTCTGTCTCAGTGTGCCCTGGGGGCAGGGCTGGCACAGCAGGCCCCAGGGAATTGACCCCCTGGCCCCTACACCTGCTTGCAGGCATTTTAATCTGCTGAGCTATTTGCCCAGCCCTTATTTTTTTCTTTTTTGGGTGGAACCGGGGATTGGCCCTTGCGCTTGCCAGGGAAGCGCTTATTCCACTGAGCCATCTCCCTGACCCAGCCCTTATTTTTGTAATATTAATATAGGGAAGTTTTCCAAATGAACGAAATCTAGACGCATGAGAGGAATAGTTAATGCAATAGTTCTGTTTAGTCAAAGATACCATGAAGGGCCAGCCAAATAGCTCAGTGGATTAAAGCACCTGCAAGCAGGTGCAGGGGCTGGGGGATTCAATCCCCAGGCTTGCTGTGGTGGTGCCACACCTATAATCCCAGCTGTTGGGAGGCTTGTAAACAGGTGGATCGCTGAGTCTGATCTAGTAATGAGACCCAGAACACCCTGTAGATCTTTGCCTAAAATAATACAAACAAACAACAAAAAAACCCTACAAAGTTTTATCAAAGTTACCATGAATAAAATAAAAAGACAAATGTTATACTAAGGAAAGTCCTTAATAGTAAAAGAGAAAGGGATTATTGTAAAAGTTCCATGAATTAATCAAAGATAAATGAACAGATAGCAGTAAACCAAATACAGTTTACAAAATAGAAATCTAAAAAACATACAAAACCAATTTGTCTTATAATCAAATAAATTCAAAGTTAAGATATATTCCCTATTTATGTTGTCAGAGTACTGTATTAGTTAGTTCTTTCCAGAAGATACTACATGGGATATTTTAGTATCAAGGGAATTGTTTTAGAGAATTGTTTACCTGTATGTTGGAAGGTTAAATATTGAAGTAACCCAGAAATTACTAGCAACTCCATGAAGCAGTTTCCACTGCAAGGCTAAAGAGACAAAAGTGGAGAGGTAGTATACCTCTTGGGAACTGTGGAGGAATAGCCATCAGGGAGCCAGCCATTGGTATCTGAGAGGACTCGGCTGGTGAGGGAGTAGCAGAAAGTTTTGGAATGGTAGCTAGTTGTGTGCTGTGGCTGGAAGGAGGTCAACAAAAACTGAACCAGCAAGTCTCTTCCCTCATCCTCTCTACTTCCACCCTTTAGGTTGCCACCAGGAACTCCTACTGGTGGAATGTGGCCCTATCTGGCAAGGAAGCCTAGGAAATATTAATATTTGCAGACTCCCAGTGTTGCAGAGGTGTGGAACAGAAAGCAAGGTTTCTAGCCAGCATAGGTGCTGGTGGCTTGGACTGGCAGGGTGCAACATGAAGGAGGGATTTGTGTGCCTATTGGGAAGGATATGATGGTTCTAACCTTTTGGGAAGATAACTTGGTAATAATGTAAAAATTGTAAATGTGAATTCCCTGTGACCAAGTCAGTATCAAGATAATTATCCTATAGAAATGTGAGTTAAAATATGGTGTGTATATGATTTTTTAATGATATTTTATCTAATTTTGGTAATTGGAAATAGCCTAAATGTCTACTCTTGGAGGATTGACACTATATGCTATATTGTGAGAATGTGGCTATAAAAGAATTTTAACTATGTAATGGAGTATTTCATATAGCCTAATATATTTTGTCAAATCCAAGAATGACATAATTTTGAATCTAGCAAAATTTTTGTGCTGCTACAAACTTAGAGATAACAAATACAGAGATTTCATGGATTTTTTTTCTCACCAGTTATGAATGCAGGAATGAGGAAATACTTCTTACAAGCCAATGATCAGCAAGACCTAGTAGAATGGGTGAATGTCTTGAACAAAGCTATAAAAATTACAGTAAGTATTTGTATGTTTTTGATAATTCTTCAGTATATGGAAGTGATCTTTATATTTTGAAAATTTCTACTGAATGCACATTACAGCATACCAACAGGTTGTGTACCCAAGGTTTGTTTAAAAGATGTGTTGAGAATATGAAAACATTTTCTTGTACATGGTGACAATCAGCCCTTTGATCAGCCTGGGGATGGCTTTTCTACCTAGCATGCACCTAATAAGGATATACTGTATAGCACTGTGGATTTTAGCCAGTGTTTAAAAAAAAAAAAGGAGAGGGGAGATGACAGGTTTAGAAATGATATTCAGCAGTGGGGATTGGGCGTTAAGAGTGGTGAAAACAGGGGCCGGGGAGATGGCCCAGTAGAATAAGCGCTTCCCTGGCAAGCACAAGGGCCTGAGTTCAATCCCCGGTTCTGAAA
>NW_004524586.1:21671577-21674561 GCF_000260255.1 Octodon degus | reverse complement strand
CCTGCCTGTTTGGCCTTGGGAGTAGGTCCCAACCTCTTAGTATGTGTTCACTTGTGTTTTTCCTTGAGTTCTAGAGCTTGGTACCCATTTCAATGCTACAGCCTTTTCTTTTGAGTGGGGCTTTTCTTCTGATTAGTTTTCTGATAAACATTAGTGTTTATTGATTCTTTATACTCTGTCAAAGTCGTCACGCTGAAGGCTTTACTTAAACTTGCTGGGAAAGTGAGGTATAGAAAGACTGATTGCTTTGTACAGTTTTTCATAGCTGATACACTGTGAAGCTGTGAGCTCAAGCTAGCCGGGGAATGAAGAGCCCTCTTCTGATACTTTTGTGGAAAACGTGGAACCAAGCTTTTAGAATAGCTCAGCGGTATAAGCGCCTGCCTGGCGCAAGATCTAAAAGCACAAGATCCTGAGTTTGGTCTCCTATACCACACACACGTACATACACACACACGCGTACATGCACGCAGTATACTACTGATAGTGACAGTGGTTAGATCTACTCCCCGATTAAGCCTTGTTGTATCTTTTCCTTTTTATAGACTTACAGAGAAACACATTGTAGGCTGCCTGGAAAGATTCAGGAAAGAGTTGCTGGGAGGGCTTATGTCAACTCAACTTTATTTTTAGTTAAGTGCACTTATTAACTGCCACTAAAAGATACACTCTCAAAGAAGAGTGCACCAGAAGTCAGCATGTTAATTACTTGTTAGGTTCCATTGAAAATGAGTGATTCAGTGTTTATGTTACAACTCAACAGAGTTAATATGGTTAAAGCTGGCATTGTAGTTAGGTTGAATTTTTTGTCTTGCACCAGAACAGCTTGTTACCATGTGACAGAAAACGCCCACACCCTGCATCTGTTCTATACATAAAGCAGAAGTTATTCTGGATTTGCACAATGTCAGGAAAGTAGTATTTTTAACTGATTCAGAATTATATATTAAAGGAGTTATTATTTTTAACTCTTAAGAAATATTCCCAAGGGCTGGAGACATGGCTCAGTAGAATAAGTGCTTGCCTGGCAAGCACAAGGGTCTGAGTTCAATCCCGGGTTCTGCAAAAAAAAAAAAAAAAAAAAAAAGAAATATTCCCTACTTGGAAATTTTCTTTAGAAATATATATTAAGTTTTTTTTTTTTTTTTTTTTTTTTACAATTTGCGGTGAACAGCAGCACTAGTTTCTTAGTGCTTTTAGAAAATAGATAGTGCCTGGTCTCAAACTTTTTACCATTTGGGGCATTATTGAATTGTAGGGGGTAGCTCTGTGTGATTTTTTTCATCTGATAAAAGTCTTATTCAAAATCAAGTAGGGATTGGGTAATTAATACTAAAAGTATACACATTTAATTAGCTCTTGTAGCTTTATTTTACATGTTGAAATTTTTAGTTTTTATGTAAATTTGTTGGTAATTTTGTGTTTTTGTAATTCACATTTAAAAAATGTAAGTACTGTACATGCAAGATATAGAAATCTTTATTTCATTAAGAAAATTATTGTATGTACATTAATGTGAGTATAGAATTGATAGCATTTATAAAAGAAGTCAATTTTAAGTAGACACAATACTTGTATTTAGTTCATAAGACAGCAGTGAAAGAATTTGCTATACTTGAATAAGATACATGGTTGTATGGTTCTGTTTTTTTTTTTTTTTTTTTTTTTTTCGTACCAGGAGTGGAACTGAGGGCCTCAAGCTTGATAGGTAGGTTCAGTGTTGCTAAGCTACATCCTCGGCTTTATGTTTATTTTTATATAAATGTTTCTAGTTTTGATTTCATATGCATTTTATATATGCCATTGTATTAGAGTGTAAAATGGCTGCTAGTTTGCATATAGATACCTTGAAAAATTGAAGTTTCTGTTACAAGCAGGTGCAGAGGCCAGGGGTTCTCTCAATCCCGGGCCTGCAGTGCTGGCCCCGCCCCTGGGGCATGCTGAGACAGCAATTGAGACTGGGTGTGGTGGCGTAGGCCTGTAATCCCAGCTCTTGGGAGGCTGTAAACAGGTGGATCACTATGAGTCCGATCTAGTAGTGAGAACCTGAACACCCTATAAACCCTTCCCTAAAAAAAAAAGTTTCTGTTACATTACATGTGCAGTTTACCTTCTTAGAGAGTAATCTCAAATGACATTTTGGTCAACTATGGAGTTTAGTGGTTTGCTGAGTACTATGTAATGAATACATAGTAATGATGGTAAGAAATTAGATTTTGATACTGTGTGGTTTCATCATAAAGGTGGTTAGTGGGTAACAGGTAAGAGAATGGTGATTACTTAACTGATTGCTAATTTTAATACTATGCCCTGTTTGCTGTCTTTGCTTTCCTTAAGTCTGTGTAAATATGGGTTGGTGGTTGCCCTCTGAAATTCTTTACCTTCTTTTTTTAAAGAGCACTAGTAGAGAAACCAACCTTAAAGGAAGTAAAGTATACTTTATTTATATTAATTATAACATAAATATGGTAGTTTCTGGTTCCTTATTGATTATTAATAATGACCAAAATGTATATGGTTTAATTTTTTAAAATTATTATTATTTTTTTTTGCGGAACCAGGGATTGAACTCAGACCCTTGTGCTTGCCGGGGAAGTGCTTATTCTACTGAGGCATCTCCCCAGCCCCCTCAAGTTTGATTTTTTTTTTAGTTTGTTTGGTTTTCTTACATAGTAATTAGGAGCAAGTAGAAGAAAGGATAAGCTAAATATCAGACCTTGGTCCTAACAAAATGGTTTTGTGCCCAACAGTGTAAGATGATCTTTACACTAATATTTTCAACTGGCAGATGAAGTGTAGGCCACTGAGAAAACTGACACAACCTATAAATTTGTATTTGAACATCTTAGGTTTCAGTCTTGAAGCACAATCATTATTCTTGGTGAAATAAGTTGTAATTGTGTCTTTAATTTTTTGCTAAAGGAAACTGCCATTTTTGTTTATGTCATTCATAAATATTGAAATCTATTTAATCCTTTCTTCAT
>NW_004524586.1:21663413-21671477 GCF_000260255.1 Octodon degus | reverse complement strand
TTGAGCCATCTCCCCGGCCCCCTTTTTCTAATTATTTTTACCTTTTGTTTTTCTACTGTTGGAATTTTCTACTATTTGATATTGTGTATTGATGCCTGCTAGGAAGAAATTTAGATTGCTCAGGGAAAAAAGCCATATAAAAAAGATAGAAAACGAGCAAAGAAAGGGCACTAGTCAGAGAAACCAAGTATATTGTGTGTCTGACACTTGCCTTTCACTGCTATCTTGTGAGATCCTTTTTCAGATTCTCATTAACAGTTGGCTGTTAATTGCAGTTGGAATTAACCTTTTAGAGGGTGGTCCTAAAATTTTTTATTTTAATAGCTGAATCTAAAGTAACTTTTCATTTAGTTACTTATAATTTTAAGGAAGTTACCTATACTTATGGATTTTTTATTTGTCTTTTACCTGTTCTTAGGCAGTGATTATAATTTTTTTTCTTTCCTCCTGTGTTTTAGGGAAGGATCTATAGGGTATTCAGGGCCTCACTACTAGTTCAGACTCCTGTGATTCTCCTGTTATACAGCCTCCCAAGTGCTGGGATTATAGGCACACACCACCATGCCCGGTCTCAAGTGCTGTCTCAGCTTGCCATGGGGACAGGGCCCGTGCGGCAGGCCCAGTGATCGAACCCATGGCCCCTGCACCTGCTTGCAGGCGCTTTAATCCACTGAGCTATTTGGCTGACCCTTATGATTTAGTTTTATTATAAAATGCAGTAAGTAGACTTTAACCGAGGAATTATGCTATACTTATGATTTTATAAGGACAAATTGGAAGCCAGTAAATTTAATAATATAGGCAAAGACTTGAATATATTATCATTTCTGGAAGAAAAATGGAAAACTAGTCAGAATTTCAGTATGTTTTGTAGGGTTATAGAGAAGATTTTTCTTAAAAAAAATTTCATATGTCTTGCTAAGCTTTTCTTGAAATTAATAATGACTACTTCTCCAGTGTGTCCTCTCAGGAAATATCTCATTTAATACAGCTGAATAGATTTCCTCTGTTTCAGATTTCCTTAATACAGTTTTTTTTTTTTTTTTTCAGTGAGATACCAGGGCCATATTTTCACCATTGAAATAATTGAAATACATGGTACTATTCATTAGAAAATATAAGGGCTGGGGAGATAGCTCAGTAGAATAAACACCTGCCTGACAAGCGCAGGGTCTTGAGTTCAATCCCCAGTACCGGGGGGAGGGGGGTGTGGGGAAGAAATTTTAGGACTGGGGAGATGGCTCAGTGGAATAAGCGCTTCCCTGGCAAGCTGAAGGGCCTGAGTTCAATCCCTGGTTCTGCTACAAAAATAAAAAATAAAAATAAAAAAATTTACAGTAGACTTTCTCAGTAAATTGTTCAAGGATTAGATAAGCAAATTAGGATATCAAAATTCAGTATATTAATGGTTGATAAATAAAATTTATTCACTAGGGTATTCTACTTACGAAGCACTCCAAGATATATAGCTTCTTAGGGTTCAAAGAGTCATTCAGGATTCATTTTGCTTTTCATTGTTTCCTGCTTCTTTCTTCTTTGTTTGGAAGCATGACAAGAGACAGGGATGGAGGGAGAAGAAAGAGGTTTTTTTTTTGTATTTTAGAGAAGGGTTTACAGAGTGTTCAGGGTCTTACTACTAGATCAGACTCATAGTGATCCTCCTGTTTACAGCCTCCCAAGAGATGGGATTACAGGTGCACCACCATGCCCAGTCTCAGTTGCTGTCTCAGCGTCCCCCAGGGGTGGGGCAGGCATGGCAGGCCAGGCCATCAAATCCCCGGCCCCTGCATCTGCTTGCAGGCGCTTTAATCCTCTGAGCTATTTGGCTGGCCCCAATTGATTGATTTATTTTATTTATTTATTTTGGTGGAACTGGGGATTGAACTCAGGCCCTTGTGCTTGCCAGGCAAGCGCTTATGCTACTGAGCCATCTCTCTCCCCCTCCCCATTGATTTTATTTTATTTTTTTTTGTTACCTCAAACTGCCATAAGGACGGGTCTGGTGAGGCAGGTGGAGGTGGGGATGGAACTGCAGTATCCTTTGCCTTACTGCATTTGCATGAGCAGGTGCTTAAACAACTGAGCTAACTGGCAGGCGCCCGAGGAAAGAGAGTTTTAAGTCACCCAACAGACAAATTATTTTTATCTATAAACATTTATGAGCAGAAATGCTTGACTTGGAATCTCCTACTGCTCCATTGTCTTATGTATGTAATACATGTTTGCTGAACATTTTGCAAAAAGCTGCTCTGAAAATGCTCATCTGGGCTGGCCACATAGCTCAGCCGATTAAAGTGCCTGCAAGCAAGTGCAGGCGTCAGGCATCCCATCCCCGGGGCTGCTGAGATGGTGGTTGAGACTGGGTGTGGTGGTGTGCGCCTGTGATCCCAGCTTTTGGGAGGTTAACAGGCGGATCACTACAAGTCTTATCTAGTAGTGAGACCCTGAACACCCTGTAGACCGTTCCCTAAAATACAAAAAAAAAAAAAAAGAAAGAAAATGGCTCATCTGCATTGTATAACTAGTAGCTTTTCTGCAAAGTTGGTAAGAGTAGCATAAATAAGAGCAAAGTTTTGGAACAGTACCTTATTTCCTGAAGTGATTTGTGAAACACCTTCCTCAGGAAATCTGTTGTTCATTCATGCAGTACAATTCTGGGGAGTTTATTTCAGATTTATGAATCAAAATTTTTGGATACATAGCCTGGAAACCTCAAGTTTTTAAAAAATGTTCTACAGTGATGCCTTATGGATGCTATATAGAAGGAACTCACCCTTCTCTTGAATCACAGGGATACATGGTTGAAATCTCTGTTAAGTTTTTTTTTTAACGGAACCAGGAATTGAACTCAGACCCTTACGCTTGCCAGGGAAGCACTTATTCTACTGAGCCATCTCCCTGGCCCCTGAAATCTCTGAATAAATACATTGTGAACGATTTCCTTTATAGTTCTGGTACTTCGTTAAAGGATTATGTGAGAGACACATTGCTTATCCTTGAGCTAAGTATTTTTATACTGCTACCTTTTCCATTTTCAAATTTCTGAAAGACAATATCTCCAAATGTTCTTTAAATCATTGGAGAGAGATTAAGTTATGTCCAGCATCATGATTGTTTTGTTTTTTTCTGTATTTAGGACAGGGTCTGTAGGGTTTCACTATGTAGATCAGATTCGTAGTGATTCTCCTGTTTTCAGCCTCCCAAGCGCTGGGATTACAGGCATGTGCCACCATGCCCAGTCTAAATTGCCCTCTCAGTGCATCTGGTGGCGAGGCCGGCACGGCACAGCAGGGATTGAACCCCTGCCGCTGCTCTCTGCCTAAGCAGGTGCTTTAGTCTGATGAGCTATCAGGCCAACCCTGAGAAGGATTTTTGCTTTTTTTGGCTGGCTTAGCCTGCCTTAAGGGCGGGTCTGGTGCAACATGTGAAGCTGGGGATTGAACCACGGTTCCCCATGTCTGACTGAGTTTGCCCAAGCAAGGGCTTTAAACAACTGAGCTAAGTGGCCAGTACCCCCAGCATCATAATTGATGTTGCATGTGTTTTAGTATATTTTATTCATTGCCTTTACAATTCACAATTCATGTGTAGACCATATGGGTAACATTTTGAAGAAAAAAATCAGGATTAGCTGATTACTTTATTCCCTGGTTAGTTCACATAAGAGGAGTTAAAATCTATTTTAAACATTTGTAATACTCCAATTCTTTGATTCCACTTTAGTGAGACCTTTATTTTTGAGATTCTGTTATTGTCATAATTATAACTTTATACTTACGATTTATTGTTGATTCAAGTATTGAAATTCCTTAAGATCCTATTTTCTTCATAATGTACCATTGCATTTATTTTTATTTTTATTTTATTAGAACATCTTTACGATACATAATACATTCTTTGTGGATAGTTGGTAATATACTTAACAAATCTTAATTCTTTTTACATCCCTGTCTCCCACCTCTACACCCTTCATCTCGTGGTCTCTTTCCCATTTGCAAAAGATAGGTTTCTTCATTTTCTGTTTTCTTTTTATTTTCCCCAATATTTATACTTTGCATTTCTCATACAGTAGAAACTATGTGGTATTGATCTATGTGTGTCTGACTTATTTCACTTAGTATTTTATTTCAAGATATATTAATTTTCCTACAAATGACTTAAATTTGTCTTTTCTAGCAAAGTAATACTCGATTGTTTATATATACAAGACTTGCTTTACCCATTCATTGGTAGACATGTAGGTTACTTCCATTTTTTTCATGTGTTTTGTCCATTTCTACTTTCTCTGAATGTACTCATTTCATTTGCCCAGTTTTTATCTGATGGTATATTCTTAGGAATCTATTTTTTTTTAGTTCTTTATGTATTCTAGATATTAGTCTTTTTAAGTATAGCTGGCAATTTTTTCTCATTTTGTAGATTATCTCAAATGTTGAGATTATATTATAATTAATATATATTAGTTAATAATGTTAATATATTATAATTAATACAAGTGTTTCCTTTGCTGTGCAGATTCTTTGTAATTTTTTTCCTCATAGTTTTATTGAGAGACATATAGCAATGAGACAGTTTCAAATCAAATTGGTATGACATTTTCAATAATTTAACACATTGCATACTGTCTTCCTAGTGGTTTCTTTGTAATTTTGTATGATCCCATTTGTTGATTCTTTTTTAAAAATTAAGTTTATTGGTACCATTTGGATATACATTAAGATCATATTCATCACAGGGAATTTTTTTTATTTTTTTATTTTATTGAGAATCAAATAGCAATGAGAGAGTTTCAAAACAGGTTAGTAGGACAGTTACAATAATTAATACATTGCATATTGTTGTCTTCATAGTAGTTATTCATAGCAAAAGATGCAGACATGATATCCTGTCCAAACACTACTAGTACAAATTTTTCTTACTGAATTAAGAGAAAGTAGCTGTATATCTATCTTAACTATTTTGTATATACAGATACAAAATGGTCCTTCATTTATATCTCCTTTTTTTGTTTAGTTTTGTCAGAGATGGGTATTCCATTGTCATTTATTCAGTAGTCCATAGTAGTAGTGGGTTATCTGTAGGACTGGCAATGTCAGAAGTTGTTGACTTGAGCCTTTTACAGCTCAGCAATCACAGGGAATTTGTACCTGTACATGATATATTTTGATTCCTTTTTTTGTTCCAGTTCCCTCTCTTCTCTTCAACTCCTCTTCCCCTGCCTATTTATAAAGCTTTGTTTCCATTCTTTTTTTTTCCTGCTTCTTTCTTTTGCCCCTTCCCTCCATAATTCCTCTTGCCTTTTGAAGAGTTTCTTCCTATTTCTCAATATCCATTGTGCATTTTGACCTTTATTTTCTCTATTTCTCACACAAGTGAGGCAATACAGTGTTCACATATGTGTGTCTGACTTATTTAACTTAAGGGTGTGGTCTCCATTTCTAGGTCATTTACCTAGAAATTTCTCGTCTGACCTTTTTATGTCTGTTCTATCAAAAAAGAACACATCTTTTTTTTTTTTTTTTTTTTTAAGTCTGTGCCTCACTTGTTGGCCAAGATCTAGCTATTACAAACTCTGCTGCTATAAACATGGTGTGCATATATCACTGTGGTATGATGTTTTTAATTCTTCCAAGAAGATGCCAAGAAGGGGAATAGCTGGGTCAAATGTGACCTCTAATCCTAGTTTTCTGAAGAATCTACATACTGATTTCCAGTGGTTATGCCAGTCTACACTCATCACAGAAGAGAGCCTTTTTCCCCACAGCCGTACTAGCATTTGTTTTTTTTTTTTTTATTTATTTGAGAGAGAGAGAGAGAGAGAGAGAGAGAGAGAGAGAGGTGTGTGTGTGTGGCCAGCTCAGTCCACCAGGGGGCGGGGCTGGCTGGCATGTGGTGCTGGGGGATTGAACCGCGGTCCCTGATGCTTTGCCAAGCTTGTTCTAAGTAGGTGCCTTAGACCACTGAGCCATCTCTCCAGCCCCAGTACTAGCATTTGTTATGAGTTGATTTCTTGATGCTAGCCATTCTTTCTGGAGTGAGACAGAATCTCAGTGTTGCTCAGTGTTGTTTTAATATGCATCTCTTGAATGACCAGTGATGTTGAACACTTTTTCATGTATTTATTTGCCATTTGTATTTCTTCTTCTGACAAGTATTTATTCATCTCAGATGGCCATTTTTTGATTGGGTTTTTGAATCTGGACGTCTTTTTTTTTTTTTCTTCTTGTATGCTCTAGATATGTCTTTTGAGGGACAACTGGCTGAAATTTTTTCCCACTCTTTGGGTTGTCTTTCCACTCTGTTGACAATTTCTTTTGCTATGCAAAACTTTTCTAATAAGAATGGAAATCCAGTTACAGAATTCTTATATTATTTGTCAGTCAGTCAGGGTTTTACTTATGAAAGCTTCTCCTAAACATGTATCTTCAAGAGTTCTATCTTTTCTTTCTTCCAGCAGATTAATGTTTCTGTTTTAATATTTAGATCTTTGATATTGATTTTAGTTTAGTGCCTGGTGATAAGATGTGGGTCTAGTTTTAGTCTTTGGCATGTGGAAAGCCAGTTTTTCTAGTACTATTTATTAGAAGACTTTCTTCCAGTAAAGATGTTTGGCCCCTTTGTCAAAGATAAGGTGGTTGAGTGTTTATAGAGTTGTTTCTGCATCTTCTGTTCTACTGATCCTCAGGCCTATTTTTTTGTTTTGCTTTTCCAGTACCATGCTGATTACATCACAATCACTTTGTAGTATAATTTCAAGTCAGGAATTATGATTTCTCCTGCCTTGTTTTTGTTGTCGAGAATTGTTTTTATTATTCCAGGTCTTCTCTAGTTCCAAAGAATTTTAGGAATTTTTTTTTAGTTCTGTGAAATGTGCTATTGGAATTGCATTAAATCTCTCTGACAGTTTTGGGGTTATGGGGCCAGCCAAATAGCTCAGTGGATTACAGCGCCTGTAAGCAGGTGCAGGGGCCAGGGGTTTGATCCCTGGGCCTGCCATGCTGTCCCTGCCCCCGGGGCATGCTGAGATAGCAATTGTGACTGGGTGTGGTGGCGCACACTTGTAATCCCAACTCTTAGGAGGCTGTAAACAGGCAGATCACTACAAGTTGGATTTAGTAGTGAGACCCTGAACACCCTGTAGACCCTTCCCTAAAATTACAAAAACAAAAGCAAAAAAAAAGTTGGGGGGGTATGCCTATTTTTGCTATCTTTGTTTTTCTTATCTATGAGCAAAGGGATTTCCTTCCTTCCTTCCTTCCTTCCTTCCTTCCTTCCTTCCTTCCTTCTTTCCTTATGGAACCAGAAATTGAACTCAGCCCCTTGTGCTTGCCAGGCAAGCGCTTATTCTACTGAGCTATCTCCTCAGCCATTCCATTTTCTTATGTATTCTTTGATCTCCTTTTTCAGAGTACTCTAAGACTAGTATGTAGGTCTTTTACTTCTTTTGCTAGATTGACTCGTAAGTATTTTTTTCCCTTCTCTCTCTCTCTTTTTTTTTGATTGGATGTGATTGTGGAGGGTTTTCTCATATTATTTCTTGTTTTGGTTGGGTCCTTCTGTGGTTTTGATATCAGGATAATGCTTCCATCCAGGTATGCATTTGAGAGTGTTGCTCCCCTTTGAATTACATTAAAGAATTTTAAGCATTATTGGCATTAGATCTTCTCTAAATTTCTTGTAAAATTCAATAGTGAATCCATCAGGACCTGGAAGTTTCTTTGTTGGTAAGTTTGTAATTGTATGTTTAATTTCATTGACTGATACTTGGTTGCATAAAATTTTTATACTCCTTTGATTCAGGTTTGGCAAGTTGATATGTATCCTGGAATCTGTGTCTTTTTGTGTGTTTTCCATCTTACTATACTACCAGTTCCCCATGTAGATAACGATGATTCTGGATTTCTACAGGATTGGTTGTAATGTTACCCTTTTTGTTCCTAATTGCATGAATGTGAGCCTTTCCTTTTGATAAGGTTGGATAACAGTTTATCATTTTTTTATTCTTTAGAATATTTTTATTGATAAATATTTTTATCAATTATTTTTTATTTTTAAAAGTAATTT
>NW_004524586.1:21647273-21654264 GCF_000260255.1 Octodon degus | reverse complement strand
GCCGGCCTGCGCTCTGGGTCTGTTCAGGACCCCGCGGCCTGGGTCGTCTCACTCACTGGCCAGCCTGCGCTCTAGGTCTGTTCAGGACCCCGCGGCCTGGGTCGACTCACTCACTCGCCAGCCTGCGCTCTGGGTCTGTTCAGGACCCCGCGGCCTGGGTCGTCTCACTCACTCGCCGGCCTGCGCTCCAGGTCTGTTCAGGATCCCGCGGCCTGGGTCGACTCACTCACTCGCGGGGCCTGCGCTCCAGGTCTGTTCAGGATCCCGCGGGCTGGGTCGACTCACTCACTCATGTTTTCTTAGTCTTAATTGGATTAATTTCTGCTCTTTATAATTTCCTCACCTGTATGAGCTTTGGGTTTGATTTGTTCTTTTAGAAGTTTGAGGTTCAACATTAAGTTATTTAAGCTCAGTTTGTTTTTCTTATGTTCAAATTCACTGCTATAAATTTTCCTCTTAGGATTGCTTTCATTGCATCCCATAATAAGTTGCAGTATGTTGTATCAGAATTATCAGTGTTTCTTTCTTTCTTTTTTATTTGTACCAGGGATCAAACTCGGGACCTTGTGCTTACCAGGCAGGTGCTCATGTCACTGATCTATATCTGAAGCTCTGGCATTATCATTTAATTATAGATACTATTCTATTTCTTAATTCCTTTTGGGACTCATTGGTATTTAATTTCCTTGTGTTTATGTGGCTTTTGTGGTTTCTTTTGCCATTGATATCCTTTTTTTTTTGCATTGTCGTTCAGTAATATACACAAGTTAATTTCAATTCCTTTTGTTTACTTAATCATGGTCTATGGGCTAGTACATAGTCTATTTTGGAGACTGTCCTATGTGCAGCTGAGAAGAATGTGTATTCTGATGATGAGGGATGGAACACTTCATAGACATCTGCTAAGTCTACTTGTTAATAGGTTTGGTTTTAATTTTGCTTTGTCTTTTTTCTCTAGTTGATCTATTTTTGACAGTGGGATATTAAACTCACCCATAATTATTGTGTTAGTGTTTGATTTTTTCATTCCTCTTGGGTGCACTGGTATTTGGGTGCCTACGTTTAAGATTGTTACCTCTTCTTGAAGTTTTCCTGTTACAAGTATGGAGTGATCTTTTTTGTCTCCTTTGATCAGTGTTGTCTTGAAGTACACGTTGTCTACAAATAGAATAACTACCTCTGCTTTTTATCAGGGTTCTTATTGTATAGAGTATTGCTTTTCATCCTTTGACTCTCATTCTGTGAATTTATTTAGTTAACTGTGTTTCTTGTATACAGAATATTGTTGACTCTTCTGTCTTGATCCATTCTGCTAGTCTGTTTCTTTTGATTGGTGAATTGAGAACATTAAGATTGATGGTTTTGGGCTGGGGAGATGGCTCAGTGGAATAAGCGCTTCCCTGGCAATTGCAAGGGCCTGAGTTCAATCCCTGGTTCCGAAAAAAAAAAAAAAAAAAATAAAAAAAAAAAAAAAAAAAAAAAAAAAGATTGATGGTTTTAACTGATATGTTTTGGCTTATTTTTATGTTATTTTCTTGTTTTTGGTTTCCTATCTTTCCCCTCTGTTTAACTGCATACCCTGCCTTATATCTTCTTTCTTTTGATATTCTTACAATAGTGGTCTTTCTCTTTAAAATGTGCTTCAGAGCATTTTGGAAAACTTGTTTGGGGGTCATAAATTTCTTCAGTTGTTTTTTGTCATGGAAATATTTTATTCATTGATTTTGGAAGGTAGTTTTGCAGGGTACATAATCTGTGTTGGAAGTTGTTTTCTTTGAGGATTTGAAATAGGCTTTCCTTGATTAGAGAGAGGGTTAATGTTGAGAAATCTGTGAGTCTGATAGGTTTTTCTTTATAGGTGATTCTTCTATTTTGTAATCGCTATTAATATTCAGTTCTTGTGCTGAATTTCTAGAATTCTGACTATTATATGCCTTCCTGTAGATTTTTTTTGGTCATGACTATT
This sequence comes from Octodon degus, assembly GCF_000260255.1. Lineage (NCBI taxonomy): Eukaryota > Metazoa > Chordata > Mammalia > Rodentia > Octodontidae > Octodon > Octodon degus. The sequence continues at coordinate 21,652,298 of NW_004524586.1, read as the reverse complement.
TGGAGTTCAGTATGCTTCACTTATTTGTATGCCAAATTCTTTTTCTTTGCCAAGGAAGTTTTCCACCATTATTTGTGTAAAGAGGGGTTTTTTTTTTCTTTTTAATGTCATTTGTGCCATCTCCAGCTTTCTCTTTGATACCAGTTACCCTATTTTGTTCTTTTTTGCTTCATCTTGTAGCTGTTGTATTAATTTTTCCATAGCCTTTTGCTATTTTAAAGATAGCTTTCTTTTCATGATTGCTAGCTGCAATCATGTCTTATAGAGCTGATGGTCTATCCTCAACCTCATTTAATCTGTTTTGTGTATTTTTAATGGAGTTGTTAGTCTCTTGGACTTTTGTTTGGATGTTTCATGGATTCTATTTCTTTCCTATATTGGCCATTCATGATTTCCATCATTTTCCTAAGCTCTATTTTTTTTTAAAATCTGTGTCTGCTGTAATATCTTCCTTTTTTTTTTTTTTAACCTGAGAGGTTATGTTTTTATAGCATTATTCATTTTTTCACTTCTGCTGCTATCATTTCAAAAAATTCCAATGAGTGGCTTCCAATTTCCTCTATCTCATTGTGCTCTGGCATTGTCCTTGTGGGATGGAGGTCTAGGGTTGCATTTTGCAGCTGTGTCTTATTACTTTCTGTTTTGATGCTTGTAGGTTTTGTTTGGTAGATAGCTTTATCACTTGTGTTAAACTTCGCTAGGAAATGTCTATTCTTCAGGTCTTTTAGGTGTAGGTAGTTTTTGTTCTTCATGTCTATCCCAAGAAACTACCTTTTCAGTTTAATAAGGATGAGAAATTGCTTTTTGGCTCAGCACCCAGTCCTTTGGTACTGGACTATGGTGATGGTTATGACCACAGACAATCACGGTGTTGGCATACAAGGGAGCAGAACTGAGTATAACATGTATAAATTCCTGGCTAAAGTAGTACAGTAGCAATAACAATAGCATCAAGCACAGCCTAGCTGCTGAAAAACTGGCAACCATTAAAATACCTGATACTTTTAATCATAAAAGCAAGTTCTACAGTTATATTACATAATCCAACTTGTATGCAATGATTTTCCCCTTAGTGGAGTGATTTTACCTTAGGGGGTGGTTAAAAGGGCTAGGGGAGAAGATTGATGAATGAGGGCACATATAATAGAAACAAGGCTGGAGGATGAAGGATGCTTATCCAAGTTTTGGGAAACAAGAGAACACAGGAGAGAGAATGCCAGAGAAAGCAAAAATATATTGAAGTGAATTAGAAAAAGAAGAGACAATGAAAATATAAAATCAAGAGAGATAGCTGAAGAAAGAGAAAAAAGACAAATAGAAGAAAACAAAGGTAAAAAACTAAATAGTAAAAAATGGAAAGGAAGGAAAGAAAGAAAAAGAAAGGAAGGAAGGAAGTCAACCAGACATACAAAGAAAACCAGTCAAACAAGAAGAAGGGCTCTGGGGTGCACAGTTCTGTGGTTGTATCGAAGTCACTTCCCAGAAATGTGCTGTGTAATCCTGCCAAGCATTTGTGGTAGGATTTTTTCTGGATGAGGAGCTGATCTTGGCCCTTGGTTGTGGGGCCTGGGACTGGTCTTAAGCTGGCAACATTCTGGATATCTATTTCTTCCTAATGTGATTGTCTCTGTCACACTCTTCCAGTTGCTGTGGTGCCCTCAGGTTGGGAAAGCCTGTGGTTGTTCCCAGACTTGTTACAGTTTACTCCTTTCAAATCTTGCACAGCTTTCTTTGTTCCATACCACTGAGTTCTCTTATATTGCATGCTAGCTCCTGGGCAAGAGGAGTGCCCTTGTCCCACTGCAGACCAGGGCTGCCTACCAGTGGTACTGGGCCAAGGCTGCTTTGCTGGTCTCAGAAGGTCCCAGGATGATGCTTCAATCCTTTGAATTTGAGGCCGAGACTGGTTTTTGCTGGCCACCAGAGTGGAGTCTAGGTGGTCCCATCTCCTACCTCAGAGCAGAGTTCTCCCTGGTCTGTTTCTTACCTGCTGGCAGTCTATCATAACTAGACAGCTCTTTGCTCCTTCCACTCTGGGATGTTGGCAGTCAAATGATCCAGGATCCTTCTGCTGCTGGAGTTTGTCCTGAGCCCTTTGGAATAAAATGGTGACTGTGCTGGCCTGCTTCTGTTCCATGTGTCAGTGTGCCAAAGTACGGTGCCCGTTCACCTGACTCATCAACTGCTAGCTTATGTTCTTACTGCTGCTTCAGACTTTTACTGTTTGTTGCTGATCTCTGACACTGTTGATTCTTAATGTTATTTCTCATATAGTTGGGGTTTTGTTGAGAAAATCTGCTTATGCCTGTGACTCCAAGAGTTTTACATATTTTATTTAGCAGCAGGTTATATGTTTGGGTTTTAAGTAGAAACGTTTTTTTTTCCCCTTTTGGCTACTTCTGGCTGCCTTAAGGGTGGCCTGTGGGGCTGGGAATCGAACCGCAGTCCCCTGCACCTGACTGCATTGGCCCAAGTGGCACTTTAAACAACTGAGCTATCAGGCAAGCCCCCTATGCTTAGGTTTTAATGTTTAGATTTTTTTGGGGGGGTACTAGGGATCAAACTCAGGATCTTGCGCTTGCTGTGCAGGTGCTTAAACCACTGAGCTATCTCGCCAGCCCAGTATTTAGATTTTAGATGCATTTTGATTTTAGTTTGGTACATAGTGAGAGATGTTGATCTACATCAGTCTTCAGTATGTGTATAGCCAGTTTTCCTAGCACTATTTGCTAAAGAGTTTTTCTAGTATGTTTTTGCCTGTTTGTCAATTATCAGGTGGCTGAATGTATCTGGGATTGTTTCTGCATCCTCTGTTCTGTTCAGTTGATCCACGTGTCTGTTTTGTGCCAGTACTATGCTGTTTTTATCTCTGTAGGTTTGATATACTGTATAACTTGAAATTTGGAATTGTATGCCTCCTGCTTTGCTCTTTATTTTTTATTTTTTTATTTTTTATTTGTGTATGTGCGTGCGTGCGCAGCCAGCTCAGCCCACCAGGGGGCGGGGCTGGTTGGCATGTGGTGCTGGGGGATTGAACCGCGGTCCCTGTGCTTTGCTAAGCTTGTTCCAAGTAGGTGCTTTAGACCACTGAGCCATCTCACCAGCCGCTCCTGCTTTGCTCTTGTTGTACAATATTGTTTTTTGATATTCTGGTTCCAGATGAACTTTAGGATTTTTTTTTTTTTCCTAGTTCTGAGAGGAATGCTGTTGGTGTTTTGATTGATATTGCGTTAAATCTATATATCAGTTTTGGAGGTATGGCCATTTTGACAGTATTGCTCCCACTTGTACAAGAATATGGGATGTCAGTTTTCTTTATTTTATTTTTCTGTTTGTGAAAGAGCACATTTTATTGGGAGGCAGAGAGCGAGCAGCACATGACCACAGACAAAGGCCATCCAGTAGGCATCCTATATGTCATACTGGAAAAGACATACCATGTTACCAATAAAAATTAACTGTCTCCCTCAGGGCACCTTCCCAGATCTCATGTTGAGCAAAGTCCCAACCATTTGCCTGAAGGCAGCTGTGGTTCACTAGAGATACATGCCCTTGGGTATACCTTCCTGTTTCTTACAAAGATTATTTTCTTTAGATTTCTTGAAGTCTTCATTTGTTACTTTCAGTCTATGTTCTCTCAGTGCCATCAGATCAGCTTCTGTACAGATTGCCTTGATATCAACAACAGAGAGATCATCCTTTGCTATGATCAGGTCATTGAGGGTTACATCAGTGGCCAGTGTCATCCTGCTGGTGTGAATCTGAAAGATGCACTTCTTGCTCTTTTCATCAGGCAGGATGACCTCAGTCTTCCTGTCGATGCGCCCTGGTCTGATCAGTGCTGGGTCCAAAGTTTTTTCAGTTTGTGGCTATGATAACTTTCACGTCTCCCTGTGAGTCAAATCCGTGCAAGTGGTTCAACAGTTCCAACATAATTCTCTGAACTTCTCTCTCACCTTCAGAGTTTGAATCATATCTTTTGGCTCCAGTGGTGTCAATTTCATCAATAAACATGATGGATAGGGCATGTTCTTTAGCATCTTGAAATAATTCCCGTACAAGTTTGGGCCCATTTCCCAGGTACCTCTGAATAAGTTCAGAGCCATCCACTCAAGAAAGTGGCTAAAGTTTGGTTTGCTACTGCTTTGGCTAACAAGGTTTTTACCTGTGCCAGGTGGACCATAGAGAATGACCCCCTTAGGGGGTTTTATACCCATCTCTTCATAGTATTCAGGATGGGTGAGAGGAAGCTCCACAGATTACTTTATTTCCTGGATTTGGTTGTCCAACCCACCAATGTTGGCATAAGTTTCCCAGGGGGCCTTTTCCACCTTCATCACTGTGACCCAGAGGATCTGTGTCATCCATCAGCACCCCAATCACAGCATGCACCTTATGGTTGAGTAGGACTGAGCAGCCTAGTTCTAGCAGATCCTTGTCCACAAATGAAAGGATGGTGACATAGTGTTCTGAGCCCACAGATGTAGATATGATGGCATGACTGTCATCAGTGAGCTCTTCCACAGTTCTTACTGACATTTGGGTCCCCCTCAGATTATCTACCTTTGACCTGTCCTCTTTTTGCTTTTCTTCTAATGGTTTCATTTGTTCCTGATTTCTAATAAATTCTTCCTCCATAAAAAGATAATCTTTGATTTTCTCTAATTTGAGCAGCTTTAAATGGCGCCAGTGGCAGTTTGCTAGCAGCATCTGGTCCTTTTGTTTTCTTCTTGTTTTCCCCAACTGTAGTTGGAACAGGAGGTTCATATTTCTTCTTCTTATCCTTTTCATCCTTCTTAACACCTCCAGAACCATGGCCCCCACTCTAACTTGAACCCATTTGCCTCGGCTGCTCTTGGGATGTCAATTTTCTGATGTCCTCTTCAATCTCCTTTTTCATAGTATTGAAGTTTTCATTGTAGAGGTCTTTCGCTTCCTTAATTCAGTAAGTTCCTAAGTGTTTAATTTTTCTTGATATTTTTTTATTTTTTTTTTATTTTTTAAAATATTTATTTATTTTTATTT
>NW_004524586.1:21645433-21647153 GCF_000260255.1 Octodon degus | reverse complement strand
GAACCGCGGTCCCTGTGCTTTGCCAAGCTTGTTTCAAGTAGGTGCTTTAGACCACTGAGCCATCTCTCCAGCCCCTTCTTGATAATATTATAAATTGTATTGCTTTCCTAATTTCTTTCTTGGTGGGTTTATTATTGGTGTATAAGAATGCTATTGATTTTTGTGTGTTGATTTTGTATCTTACTACATTACTGAATTTGGTTATTCAAGAAGTTTTTTAGATCTTGTTCATGTGCAAAAAATGATGATTTGACTTTTCATATACATGTCACTTAAATTTCTTTCTCTTTTCTGATTGCTCTGGCTAAGTTTTGAGTACTCTAATAAATAGTAGAGATAGTAAACATACTTGTTTTGTTCCTCATTTTGGAGGCAAAGGCTTCTGTTTTTTTCAAATTAATATCATGCTGGCTGTTGGTTTTTCATAAATGGCTTTTATAAGATTGAGGTAATGTCTTTCTGCACCTGTTTTCTTTAGGTTTTTACTGTGAATGGATGTTGGATTTTTGTCAAGCCTTTTCTGCATCCACTGAAATGATTTTTTGATTTTTGTCCTTGCCTGTTTATGTGGTGTGTTACATTTATTGATTTGCATATGTTGAACCATCCTTGTATCCCTGGGATAATACCTACTTGATCATGATGTATTTATTTATTTTTTTATTATTATTATTATTTTTTTTTTGCATTACCGGGTATTGAACTCTAGACCTTGTGCTTGCCAGGCAGGTGCTTATGCTGCTGAGCTATCTCCCTGGCCTGATGTATGATCTTTTTAATGATCTATCATATTTTGTTTGCTAGTATATTGTTGAGGATATTTAGGTCTATGATCATTAGAGATTTGTTTTATTTTTAGTTGGGTTCTTCTCTAGTTTGGTGCAAGTTTTTTTTTTTTTTTTGGCAGAACCGGGGATTGAACTCAGGCCCTTGCGCTTGACAGGGAAGCACTTATTCCACTGAGCCATCTTCCCGGCCCCTCTAGTTTTGGAATCAGTAACTCTAGCTTCCAAAAATGAGTTTGGAAGTACTCCTTCAGCATTGTCATTATATCCTCTTTGAAGGTCTTCTAGAGGGCCAGCAAGATAGCTCAGCAGACTAAGCACCCGTTTAGGCAAACAAAGGGACCAGGGTTCAATTTCTGGCACCACATACTGTGCTGACGCTGCTCTTGGGTACACTGATGCTGCGACTGAGTCTAGGCTAGTCGCAGCACTGTAATCCCAGTGCTGGGGAGATTGAAAACAGGAGGGTCACTTTGAGTCTGAGCTGTGTAGTGAGACCCTGTACAAAATACATTTTTAAAAAAAGAAGAAGAGGAAGAGGAAAAGGAAAAGGAAGAATAAGAAGGTCTTGTAGAATTCAGTGGTAAATCCATCCGATCCTGAAATTTTCTTGTTTTGTAGGTTTTTTTAATTACTGCCTCAGGTTTATTGTCTGTTACTTGATTACTGGTTCAGTTCTGCTAATTCACATTTGGGTAGGAATATGGTCATTCTTCACAAGTTTCCAAATTGTTGGAGTACAGTTTTTTTTAGCTTTTTATTTTTATTTATTTATTTATTTATTTTTGCCATAGTTTTATTGATGAAGGGCAATGAGACAGTTTCAAATCAAATCGGTAGGACAGTTTCAATAATTAACACACTGCATACATTCTTCTTAGTGGTTAATTGCTGTACAAGATGCGGACTTGAGATCCTATTTACAAACACCATTA
>NW_004524586.1:21621218-21644893 GCF_000260255.1 Octodon degus | reverse complement strand
CTCAGGATTTATCCTGAGATCCTGTACCTCAGATTGTAGAACCTTTGTCAGTGTCAGCCATGTGGATGAGTCACAGCCGTTGCTTGGCCAATGTGCTCTCTGTGAAAGCCTGAGAGAATGTTTTCTCTCCATGTTTACACACATTTCTAATATGGATTTTTTTTGCAAACATGCATCTGTTTATTTAATTCTTATTTCACCTTTATAATCATTTATACAAGCCTTTCACGATTTTTAGAAGTCTGTTTACCCGCCCGTGCTTGCAGTGCCCAGCACTCCCGTTCCCTGTGTGGAGGGGGGTGGGGTGGGGTGCACACGACACAGCCCCCTTCCTCTCTGCACCCCGCCCCTCCCCCGTCTCTCCTTCGCTTTTCCATTGGAGAGAGATGTGCCTCTCTATCTCCTTTTACCTATCTTTCTTTTTTTTTTCAGTTTTTTTTTTTTATAGGTACAAACCTCTTTTTTTTTTTTTAAGTCAACAGAAAATGGAAATATACTTTTTAAATAAATTGTAAGTCAAAGATACAGTATAAATCTTAGAACAAAAATTAAGATTAAGCAATATTTAGAAATTTAAATGTTTCAAAACAATTGAACTAAGAAAAAGTTTTCATGATAGCAAAGATGTACTAAGAGTAAAACATATGATAAATACTGGAATGGCAAATAAATGACCAGCACTTCTAACAGTTTGAGGATAGGATATCGCACAAAGTTCTAGTGTGTTGTGGACATGCATAATGACCGTGATAGTTACTGGTGGCTAGGCGTCACTTGTGGAACTGAGCTACAGCTATTTCTTTGAAATCCACTCTGTAGACTCAGGTGGAATCATGACCCATAGGGTGGAAGAGAAGTCCATTTGTAGACTGTGCTGATGAAAATTTTCTGCTGCTGAACACCAAAGAATAACTGAAAGACTACTACTGTATACCTCTTATTCTCCTCTGTTTGTTTGCCCTATTTGGTGGGTTCTTTCCATTCTCATTCATGAGGCTGTGATCAATTTGCCCCCTCTCTAGAACATCATTTAGTAGTCTGTGCAGGCTTGGCTTTGTCATTATGAAATTCTTTAGTTGTTCTTTGTCATGGAAATATTTCACTTCTCCATTATATTTGAAAGAGAGTTTTGCAGGATATATCAGTCTGGGTTGGAATTTGTTTTCTTGCAAGACTTGAAGTACTTTGCTCCATGCTCTTCTTGACTTGATGGTTGTGAAGAAAAATCTGCCGTTATTCTGATGGGTTTTCCTTTAAATGTGATCTGTTTCTTTTCTTTTTTTTTTTTTTTTTTTTTTTTTTTTTTTTTTTTTTTTTTTTAGCAGCTTTTAGTATACTGTTCCTATGCTGAATTTCTGGAATCTTGATTATTATATGTCTGGGTGTGGGTCCTGAGTTCAATCCCTGGTAAGGCAAAAGAAAAAAAAAGAAAGATCTTTTGGCCTGTAAGCTTGTGTTGAAAACTCTGCTGTAATAAAAGTAACTTTTTGCTTTTCTCTGGCACTTTCTAAGATTCTGTCTTTATGTTGGACTTCTGAGAGTTTGACTGTGATGCATCATAGGGAGCTTCTTTCCTCTTTTTAGTTATTTGGTGTTCAATAAGCTTTGCTTACTGTATGTTGAATTCTTTCCCCATACTTGGAAAGAGTTCTGCTAAGATTTTTATAAACAGATTTTAAAAATTCTATCCTCTAATATCTAACTCCCATTTAACCTTAGGCTAGAGGTTTCTTTTATCTTTGGTTTTCTTGGGCTGCCGCAGCATGTGGTGCCAGGGATCAAACTGTCGTCTTTGCGCTTGCCTAAGCTTGACTAAGCAGGTGTGTTAGCTGGCTGAGCTATCTCGCCCACATTGAGGCTAGTTTTCTTAGCATCATCAAGTAGCTGTTTAATTTTTTTTGCTTTTTATGCTTAAGCTTTTTCTGATTATGTCATGATGTGAGGCCACTATGTCCTTGATTTCTTTATCATCATCATCGTTGTCGTTGTCATCATCATTATCATTTATCTTTTTGAGACAGGGTTTCCCTGTGCAGTTTGGGCTGGCTTTGAACGCACTATATAGCCCAGGCTGTTCTTGAACTCAGAGATCCTCTTGCCTCAGACTCCCAGGTGCTAGGATTTCAGGCATGTACCACCATGCCTAGCTTTCCTTGATTTCTAAAATCCTATCTTCACATTAGTCATTGGTACTGCTTATGATTTCAATTGAATTATTTATTGGTGGGGTTTCTATTTGACACCTTTTCTTTGAGTCTGTTTCTTAGGTAAATTTATCTCATGTTTGGATCATTTTGGCCAGCTTTTCCTTTTCTTTTTTCTTTTTTTTTTAGTTTTAGCATTTCTCTTTCAAAGAATTTATTTTACGCCTATTATGCCACATAGCATTTCTCAAACACTGACATATAGCCTATTAAGATGAAGCAAAGATGAAAAAAAAAGCTTGTCTTACTAGAAACAAAGATAACAGGGGGCCAGAGAGATAGCTCAGCAGTCTAAAGCGCCTGTTTAGGCAAGGTTAGGCAGGCACAGAGAACCGTGGTTTGATCCCCCAACACCACATGCCATGCCAGCCCCACCCTAAGGGAGAGCTGAGCTGCCCCCCCCCAAAAAAAAAGAAACAAAGATACACCATCACTTATAATCTTCAAACATTATTGCACTTTTAACTTCCATTTGACAAAACATTCATGTATCAGTAGACTACTTAACAAATAATAACTTTAAGCAGATGAACTGTTCTAAATTGTTTATTGGGTTATGAATTTGCAAACATCCATATTATTATCAGTAACAGTGGAGCTGGAGTGTATTGCGCCAACCTACACATCAAGAACCACCAATAGTGTGGAACGTGTGGCCCTTTCCAAGGCCACAACTCTTGTGACCTGCAGATGTCAGCTCAGGCATCTCCTTGTGCTTATGGACTGGTTTGGTGATCCATTGGATTTCAGGATTTTCTTTTTTTTTTTGTATTTTTTATTAAGGGTCTACAGGGACTCACTACATAGATTGAACTCATAGTGATCCACCTTTGTTCAGCTTCCCAAAGAGCTGGAATTATAGGTGTGCACCACCATGCTCAGTCTCAATAGCCATCTCAGTGGGCCCCGGAGGTGGGGCTGGCAGGGCAGGCCAGAGATTGAACCTTGGCTTCTGCCTCTGCCTTAGCAGGTGCTTTAATCTGCTGAGCTATTTGGCCGGCCCTCAGGATTTCTTCTAATGGCTTTGTAGAATAGATCAGTAAGGATAACCTCAAAGAATTTGTGTGTGGGATCTTCACCAACCCAGTAAGAATTTAGAACTCTCAGAGCCCCACAGTGGCATCCAGGTTGCTCCTAAGCGACAGACTGAAGGCTTTGTGCAAACTTGAGCTGGTTAATGCCGTGATGGACAGGCTTGCCGTAAGTTGCTCCTTTAGGAACTGGACATTTGCAGCCACTATGGCACACACGAATCCTTTGTATGACATACCCTTTCTTGGTCTTGTATCCCAGTCTTAGAGCTTTGTCTGGCCAGATGGGGTGAGGATCCCTGTGGAGCGCTGAGAGCTAGTGGTACTGCCAGTAGTGGACCTGCAGTAAAAGTGCATCACATCAGACTGCCTCTTCCTTCACAGATCCTGGATGTACTTGTACACACCCATCTTGGCTTTCCTGATGGTTGCCACCAGATAAAAAGTTCCTTGCCTTTTTGTGACAGGGTGTCTCGCTCTGCAGTTCAGGCTGGCCTTAAGCTCACTTTGTAGCCCAGGCTGGTCTCAAATTCTCAAGGATCCTCCTGCCTCAGCCTCTCAAGTGCTGGGATTACAGGTGTGCTCCACATTCCAGTTTTTTAGTTTGTTTCTCGGAAAATCAAACTGATCAGTTTGTTTGTAAGTTCCACTGTCTTTAGTGTTATGTCCTCTGAGCTCAGTAAATTCTTTGCTTTATCTTTAATTATTTCATGCAACGCAGCAATCTGCTGTTTGCTTTCCTTTTCATTAGTGCCCTTTGGAAGAGTTGGAAGCCTTTGGAGGCATTTTGTTGTTTTTTTTTTTTTTCATGTTCCTATTTATTAATTGATTTAATTATGCTAAAGGTTGAGGTAAAATCAAATGAAAAGAGTTTTTCTTGGTATGAATGTCTCTTTAATTTCTGTTTTCCTATGATATGTTCTTGCTTTATTTATCAAGAGGTACTGTTCTTACTAACTCAGCCTATTCAATATATTTTTTGTTTTATTTTTTAAGTAGTTAATACAGGGTCTCACGATACAGATCAGACTTGTAGTGATCCTCCTGTTTTTAGCCTCCCAAGTGCTGTGATTACAGGCGCATGCCACCATGCCCAGTCTCAATCCCAGTCTCTGCACACCCTAGGGGTGGGGCCAGCATGGCCCTCCAGGGATCATATCCTGGTTTAGTCTGCTGAGCTGGATCCTGTTGTAGTTTGGGGTCTTGCAAAGGGAAACAGTACAATACAAGACATTTGATTATAAGATTATTTTTATAATAGTCACTCAAAGTTCATATACAAAAAGGATGCAGGATGGGACCAGGGTTCCATTCCAGTCTCACATGCCACGCCAGCCCTTCCCTTGGGGCATGCTGAGCCGGCAACTGAGTCCAGGCATGGTGGCCCATGCCTGTAATTGCAGTGCTGGGGAGGCTGTAAACAGGAGGATCAGTATGAGTCTGAGCTGTGTAGTGAGACCCTGTACAAAACACATAAAATAGAAAAAGGGCAGGGGAGTGCAGGAAATCTGTCCACACACTAAAGACCAAAGAATCCAGCTGAGGGCCTGGGTCCCATGGCAGTGTCCTGTACGAGTTCAGCCAAAGGCCTAGAGCCCATAACGGTACCCCCCATGAGTCCAGCTGGAGGCCTAGAGCCCATGACAATTTCTCATGCAGGCTTGTTTCCTGGATTTGCCCTGGGAAGGCCCAAAGGTCAGTGGTGGAAACTGGAACGTGTATACCAGCGAGATGAAGGATTGTTGTAGCAGACAAGGGATCAGTACTGAAGCCAGGAAGCAATGCTCAAAATAAGAACGAGGGCTACCCTGAGAAGTACCACAGGCATCCTAAGCGACAGTATATCTTAAACTCTGCCAGTGATGAGAACAATCAAGCTACAGCAGCCCCACGAAAACCAACAGCTTCCAGCAGCTTCACTAACAGCCTCTCTTCTTTAGTTCTGCCCCATGCTGCTGGCAGAGTCCTCAGGTGTGCTTCTCACACCCAGAACCATACTGGTTCAGTTCAGCTGGGTGTTACAAGTTGACTACCAGTTGGATACACCACAGATCCTGTGATTGGAGACAGTTTCTACTGGATATACCAACACCAAAAGAACCAACAGTATACATTGTTCAAGAATTTTAAAACTTGTTTGGGTAATTTCATCCTTTTATCTGTAACTCTTCCATACCACAGTTTGCGCTGATGTAGTTATCTAGAGTGTGGTAAATGCAGGAAAAGAGAGACAAAGATAAATGGATGGGATTATGTCAGTGGGAAGAGAAAGAGGTAAGAGAAATGTCATTAGGTAAAAAGTATAAGGTCAGCTGGTGTGATGTCTGGTGTCTCTAGACAGAGCACTGAGGAGGCTGAGCCAAGAGGATTGCCGCGAGAGCTCAAGTCGAGCATAGGCTACACAGTTTAAGGCCAACATGATCTACATAGCAAGACCCTGTTTCAAAAACAAAATAAAAAATAGGTCATACTCTGTTGGAATTATTTCTGTAGCTTTAATAAAGGGTTAGTATTGAGGTTTGAAAGTGTGTTGGTATAGGAGGTATGCCGATAAATGGAAATACAGAGTTTGAGGAGTGGTATAAGATTATCAGAACCTTTTAATATATTTGTAGGTAGGTTTTTTTTTTTTTCTTCAATCTTCTAAGCCCAGTTTTTGAAGGATTATCCTCACATGACCTTGAGTGGTAATGTTTAATTTGTAGCACTAGTTGGTTCTTATTCTCTAATGCATTTATGCAGGCTTCTGTTATATTTATGCCATTAGATAAGTGGAGAAGAAGAGGGAGAAGGTACAGAGGTGAGATAGAGAGGAGAAAAAGAATAGGGAGAAGTAAAAAATTAGAAGAGAAGGCTGGGTGTGGTGGTATACAACTGTAATCCCATTACTTGGGAGTGAGGTAGGAGTTTTTTTTTTTTTTTTTTTTGAGACAGGATTTCACTATGCATTTCTTTTTTTTGTCCGCTGAGGCATTTTATTTGTATGTTTTACATCCTTAGAAAAAGAATCTCAGGATTTTTCCTCCTGTGTGTTTTTGTTGTGCTTCTTCATGATCCATGATGCCAGCTGAGGTTGCCAATAAGGTGAAGCCAAACTGACGAAATGGGAGCAGGTTATTCTGCCATTTTTCCAGGTCTTTCAGCTGTACATCAAACCTGGGGCTGAGCACGCCACAGTTGTTTAAGCTGCCTGTGAGGTTGACAACAATTTTTCTAGCCCTGTGATCATCAGTGATTTCAAATTCACCAGTGTAACCATGCTTCATCATCACAGAAGCTGGACAATTGACTTTAGAGAACGGTCTAATGAGGACCTGGCGTTTGCCTCTTTTTTCAGCATTGTAAATGCTCTTGAGAGCATTAGTCAGGACATTCATGCTCACCATTATGGTGGCATGGAAAGATGGCAGAAAGAGCTCACTATATAGTTTGGGTTGGCCCTGTGCTCACTTTTGTAGCTCCCAAGCTGGTCTCAAACTCATAGTGATCTGCCTGGCTCAATCTCCTGAGTGCTGGGATTATGTGTGCACCCATGCCTGGTTCCAGCACCTCACAGTGGGCACCCGTATCCAGGGCCTTGATGGCGTGCCCAGGCACACGGGGGCTGAGACCATATGGCATGTGGGGCTGGGGATTGAACTTGGGTCCTTGTGCTTGCCATATAGGTGTTTATGCCTCTGAGCTATTGTCATGAGTTTGAGGCCAGCCTCAATTACATACCAAGATGCTGTCTCAAAACAAAACAAACAAAAAGAGAAAGGACAGGGGCTAATTGAGAGCAGGTAAAAGGGGAAAACCTTGAAGAATAAAGTATCGTAATCAAACAATACCAATAAAGAAGCAAGAACTAGAAGAAGGAGAAGTTAAAAATTAACAAAGAAAACAAAAAACAATCTAGGTGACCCAGATCAAATGAAGAAGCAAGGAAACAACTAAAAATAGAAATAAAAATAAAAACCTTCAGAGAGTTGTTATACCAGTAACCCAGAGCATCCACACAGCTCCCTTTACACTGCAGTCACAGTCTGTGGGCCAGTCAGTTTACCTGTGTGTTTCTTATCCAAAGCTATGAGGGCTGTTGCTCTCACCACCATCTGCAGGCTTCCATGGGTCCAATTTCCTTAATCTGTTGGGGGTGGAGCTAACCACTGTAAATTTCTTCATGTCTTCCCTCCCCAGGCTTTTTTTCCCACCCCCAGTATTCTGCCAGTGGTCACTGGCCCAGGCGACATTTACCATCTCTGTCCACTGACATCTGCCTGTCTCAGCCCTACCTACAAAACCTAGTGCTGCCCCTTTGCCAATGTAGGGTGGTGGTAGGCAGGACCTTCTACCTTCTCTGACCTTTCCAGTGTTTGGAGAAACAATAAGAAAGTGTCAGGCTGGGAAGACAGCTCAGCTGTCTAAGTGCCTGCCTGGCAAGCGCAAGAACCTGGATTTGATCCCCAGTACCACATGACATGCCACTGTGCCAGCCACCAAAACCAGGCATGGTGGTACACGCCTGTAATCCCAGTGCTGTGGAGGCTGAGACAAGAGGATCACTACCAGTCTGATCTGCATAGTGAGACCCTATGTCAAATAATACATAAAAGATTAAAAACAGTAATAAAGTTTATATTGTTATAGCTCTGCCAAGTCACTCCCTGACCTGGGTGCTAGTGTCTCCTTTCACAGATCTCCCCCTGTACTGTTTTGCATATTTGTTGTAGGCTGAGTTTTCATGCCTTCTGCTGTCCCCAGCTAGGATGTCCTAGGTATGCCCTGTGGGAGCTTGCTGGCAATTGTTAGTAGTGTGCGGAATGTTCCCCAAATAGTACTCCCACTGTGTGTTGGAATAACAATTTCTTTTTTTCTGTGTCAAGCCTTTCTTCCCCTAGTCCCATGGTTCATTTGTGCTAGAGTGCTATTGTTCATAAATGGGTACATAGCAATTAGTTCTACCTCATTCTGGTTTCAGCTTCTTTAAATCCCTTGGTTGCACATCTCACTTACCATGCCCTGTCAGGCAGTAGTAGTAATTCAGTGGGCCAGGCCATCAGCAGAGGGCCAGATCCTGTCTCAGTCCAGTCGTCCCTCCAGGATGCCTGCTTTCAAGTGGAGACTGGGGTTCCATGATTCAGGAGTGGTCTGATTTCCTATCACAGGCATCTAAATACTGGGTTTTAGTCTGGCTAGATTTTTTTCCCCATTTATCCTCCTATATCAGACTTTATCTTTTACATCTACATCAGGATATCTGCTTTTCTTCAGTACCAATAGAGACACCCGTGCTTTCACACTGTGAGTGGTCATCTTCTCTCTTACTACTAAAAAATTTTGTTATTTTTCTTGGTTTGATTTTTTTTTTTTTTTTTTTTTTTTGTTTTTAGTACAGGATGTAGAGGGTTTCACCGTGTAGACTGGACTCATAGTTATTCTCTTGTTTTCAGCCTCCCAAGCTCTTGGATTACAGGCACACACCACAATACCCAGTCTCAATCTCTGGGTGCACCTTGGGGCTGGGGCCAGCACAGCATGCTGGGGGTCGAACCCTGGCCACTGCGCTCTGCCTAAGCAGGCACTTTAGTCTGCTGAGCTATCTGGCTGGCCCTCATGTTTTGATTTTTGATTTGTGTGGAGTTTCTTTCTGCTGCTTTTGGATTAGTTCATTAGATCAGTTTTTCAACTCTTAACTCATTTCTTTTTTTTTTTTTTTTAAATTTTTTTTTTTTGTGTGTGTGTGTGTGTGTGTGTGGCCATCTCAGCCCACCAGGGGGGGGGGCTGGCTGGCATGTGGTGCTGGGGGATTGAACCGCGGTCCTTGTGCTTTGCTAAGCTTGTTCTAAGTAGGTGCTTTAGACCACTGAGCCATCTCACCAGCCCCTTAACTCATTTCTTACTATGTGTTTGGTAATATGTCTTGGAGCCAGGAAAGATAAGTATGCTACAATCCCTGTCTTGAGACTTTCCAGATCACTAGTAGGAATAGGGGAAAGGAAAGATAGCAAAGAGTAAAGTGTTCTAATACACAGGGTCTGAATTCCAATGTATAGCATTTGGGTTTGGAAGACATTTACGCAAACTTGGCTAAAAGGTAGTACAACATGGACCTATGCCTAGGTTCCCTAATGCCTCTCAGCCTGTGTTGCTTACTTCTTAAATGGGGTAGGGCCCCTAGGTAGTGTCAGTGGGAGGAGAAACGAGGAAATGCGTGGCATCCTGTGCAGGTAAGTACTTAACAAGTGACAGCTGTGGTATAAAACATTATTAATCAGAATAATGTGAGAACTTAAAAGAGCATGAACATACACTGTAAATAGTTTATACTTTTATCAATTATATATAAGTGGATAATTGGTAATTTTATGATAAAAGAAGGCTGTATATATAAGTCTGGGTGTAAAATGGTTTATTTTATGTACTGTTTTAGGTGCCAAAGCAGCCAGATTCACAGCCTAGTTCTGATAACCTACATCGCCAAGGTGAATGTGGGAAAAAGCAAGTGTCTTACAGAACGGATATTGTTGGTGGTGTGCCCATCATTACTCCAACTCAGGTAATTCTTTTTTGAGGGTCTCATGTTGTATTGATTTTTGCATTTTCACCCCAACTAAAATATTACATCTTTTTTACATTAATAAAATAACTCAATTACGATAAAACCTATCATTACTATTCCAAAACTGTATGCTTACTATAAAAAAAATGAAATGGCATTTAGTACTTTTCTTGTTTCTTGAAGCCTTCTCCTGTGTACTCCATACTCACCCCAGAAGTGGAGATATGAGTTGTATATTGGACTTTGTAAATCACGAACATTTTCCTGGGCATCAGATAATATTCTAAGCAATTTTTCTTGACTACATAGTAGTTCTGCCCATGGATTTTTTACATAATTTTCAAGTCCAATATGGAGTTCTCTTTTCTTTTCCCCCACAAGAACAGCTTTGTCACAATATAGAGCTCTTTTTCTTGTTTTCTTCCCTTGTTCTGATGAACTCTTTTTTTTTTTTTTAATGGAACCAGGGATTGAACTCAGGCCCTTGCACTTGCCAAGCAAGTGCTTATTCTACTGAGCCATCTTCCCAGCCCCTGATGAACTTCTTACAGTTTAAAATTTATTTTCTAAAGGATAAATTCGTAGGAATAAAATTACTGAATCACAGTTTGTAAATATTTATAATTTTTTAAGACTGATCTTACAACAACCTGGACTAGGTGAGCTAAACAAAGGATTGAAATTTTTCTTAATTGTGCCACAAAAGTGTGATATGCTAAAGAGAATTAGGAAAAATACAAATTTGTAAAACAGCTTTTATGACAGAACTTCCATATGAGTTTAAGTTTCTTGTGTTTCTATTGAGAGAGTAAGTTTTTTAAGTGTTACTTATTGTTAGTGTGGGGCTTTTTTTTATGTTTTTGTCTTTTGAACTTAAAAAATTTTGATACTTTATAACGCCTTCAAATCAAATATATTTCAGGTCTTTTGTCAGTAGAGGGTTATTAAAAGAAAAAAAAATCATTCAACATTATTTAGTTATTGAGTGCTTTCTTTGTGCTTAGAAAAGGGTATATCAGTGAACAAAAATCCCTGCTCTTTTGGCAGTTTGCAGTTGTTACCAAAGTTGAATAAAAATAGAATTGTGTATGTATTTAGTGTTTCAAAAAGAAATGGTTTTAACCTCTAGTTATAGCTAAACTAAGCTACTTTTGTGTTATTATTTACATTGACATTTTGTGCTAGATTGTTTGCTTGTAATTGTATTAAGATAATGTAATAGTTTGTATTTGTAGCTAATTTGGATTCTATTTGAAATGCCATTTTTAAAAAAAATGCCATTTGCAGTCTGAGATAGCTCAGTGGGCTAAAGTGCCTGCTTAGACAAGTTTAAGCAAGCACAAGAACTGTGGTTCAATCCCTGGCACCACACACCATGCCAGCCCTTGTCTCCAGGGCAAGGTGAGCTGGGCAGAGTCTGGGCATAGTGGTGCACACTTGTAATCCCAGTGCTGGGGAGGCTGAAAATGAGTCCAAGCTGCATAGTGAGACCCTGTAACAACCAAATACATTAAAAATAAAATAAAATAAAAACAAAAATAATTAAAAATGCCAATTAATTGTTTGTTTTACTATTTTACAGTATAATTTTTAAAAAATATAAACTAGTATTTATGAGAGCATTTAGACATGTTCTATCAAGAAAATGTTAAATAAATGCTATTTGCATTATAAATTTATTCAGTAAATATTGAGTAAGTAATGAGTTTTATGTTAGCATTACATGTATCAGTACAGGGCTGGGGAGATTATTCAGTGGTCCAAGCACTTACTTACAAGCATGAGGGCCCGGGTTCAATCCCTGGTACTGCATACTATGCAGGCCACTGAAACTGGGTGTGGTTAGGCATGCCTGTAATCCCAGTGCTGGGAGGCTGAGATAGGAAGATCGCTATGAGTCTGAGCTGTTTAGTGAAACCCTGTACCAAATAAATTACAAAAAAAAAAAAAAAAAAAAGAAAGAAAAGAAGTGTTAAGTATATAGTGTTGTAACTTATCTAAATGTGGAACAGATTAAAATTCCTCAAAATATATATGACAGGATAAATCTTTGACTTATTTATGAGTTTCTATATTTAATGTCATAAATAGGAAGCCAGTGCTTTGAGGAAAATGAAATCCTGGGTATAGCTTTTAAAAAACAGTTGGGGGGGGGGGGGCTGGTGAGATGGCTCAGTGGTCTAAAGCGCCTACTTAGAACAAGCTTAGCAAAGCACAGGGACCGCAGTTCAATCCCCCAGCACCACATGCCAGCCAGCCCCGCCCCCTGGTGGGCTGAGCTGGCCACACACACATAAATAAACCCGCCCCCTGGTGGGCTGAGCTGGCCACACACACATAAAAAAAAAAAAAATAAAAAAAAAAAAAAGTTGGGGGGGGGAGTGCCTGGCCTTAGCTCAGTTCTTTTTTTTTTTTTTAATAAATATTTATTTATTTATTTATTTAGTGTGTGTGTGTGTGTGTGTGTGGCCAGCTCAGCCCACCAGGGGGCGGGGCTGGCTGGCATGTGGTGCTGGGGGATTGAACCGTGGTCCCTGTGCTTTGCTAAGCTTGTTCCAAGTAGGTGCTTTAGACCACTGAGCCATCTCGCCAGCCCCAACTTAGCTCAGTTCTTTAAGTGGCTGCTTCCACAAAGCTGTCAGCCTCAGGTTGCTGTAGTTCAATCCCCACAACACTCCAGCCAGCCAAACCACCCCTGAGGGCATTTGGAGAAAAAAAAAAATCCTTAAAAAACAGTTGGTTTTACATATAAAACTTAAAACTGCAACACTCTAGGAAAAACCATAGGAGAACATTTATTTATTTATTTATGGAACCGGCTATTGAACACAGGCTCTTGAGCTTGCCAGGCAAGCACTTATTCTACTGAGCTAACTCCTCAGCCCGATAGGAGAAAATTTTTGAGATCTATGACAAGGCAATGTTTTTAGGATTTAGTATAGTCTTTAAATCCTGGCATAGACTTGGAATAGTCAAAAGCATATTCCATAAGGGAAAAGATGAGTAAATTGAACCTGATCAAATTTTAAAATTTTGCCTTATAAAGGGAGTATGTTCCAAAAATAAAAAGCTACACACTGGGAAGAAAATAGCCTTAGCCCTTAGCCAGCAGAGTGCACAGAAGGCTTGTATCAAGACCTTACAAAGAACTCTCTAAACTCAGCAGTTCAAAAGACAAAAATCCCAGCTGTAAAGTGGGAAACATTCATGAGCAGACATTTAGAAGCACAACAGGAAACAGTATAGGGATTAGTAAAAAGATGGTTACTGTCAGTAACCAGTAAGGAAACACACTTTGAGACCACAATGAGATACCGTATTTGTCAAAATGGGTAAAATAAAAATTGATGTCACTATGAATGCTAACAAGAATGAGGAAAAATTGGATCTCTCCATTGATGTGAGAATGTTGGTGTTTTATGAAAGTAATTTTACATTTGCTAGACAACTCAGCATTTACACCCATAGCCATTTATCCTGAAGAAGTGGATGACCCAGATAACTACTCTGAAGGTAGCAATATGCAATGTATTAATTATTTTTACTCTCCTATTAATGTGTGTTTTGAAATTATTTTATCTGTCTATTTATCTATATCTTGGCATTGTGGCACATACCTGTAATCCCAGCACTTAGGAGGCTGAAATAGGAGGATTATTAGGTGTTTGAGGCCAGTCTGGGCTACACAGTGAGTTCAAGGCCTTCCTGAACTGCATGGCAATTCTCAAAAGAGCAAGAAGAAAAAATGATTATGTTTACAGAAAAATCTGTACATGAATGTTCATAGTAGCTTTATTCCTAAAAGCCAAGAGCTAGAAACAACTCACGTACTCTTTTTTTTTTTTTTTAATTTAAAGAGAAAAAACACTGAAAACAGTGATAGAGTAACTCAAACCAAGATAGAGTAACTATGGTTAGTACATTGCTTATTGTTATCTTCAAAGTAGTTGCTCAGATTACAAGACATAGGCCTAAAAAAGTGGATACAATGATATAAGGACAAGCCTTCTTTTCCGTGAACTAATAGAAATTAGTAGTATAGCTATCTTAACTATCATGTGTGTGTGTGTGTGTATATATGTGTGTGTGTATATATATATATACATACACACACACTTTTACTTATTTCCCCCGTTCAGTTTCTCTTTCCTTTTCAACAGTTCCTTCCCATTTCCCAATATCGATTGTGCATTTATGCCTTTATTTACTCTTTCAGCTTCTCACACTGGGGAGACAATTTGATGTTTACACATGTGAGACTGATCTCACATACTTGTTAGTTGGTGAGGTTGGTCAAATAAGTGTAGTTTACAGCATGAAGTATAGCAATAAAAAAGAATGAAGTATTGACTCAAGAAACAAACTGAAGGAATCTGCACAGAATTATGCTAAGAAGAACCAATCCCAAAATAATACCTTACGGGTATTGCCACTTATATTTTCAAAATATCAGAATTATAGAGAACAAATTAGTGGTTGTGCTGGATTAAGGGTAGAATCTCTGAAAGAGTAACACAAAGAAACCTTGTGGTGAACAATTCCAATCCCAGTTGTAATCCAATCTGTGCATGTGATAAAGTTACTTAGAACTGTGTTTGTGCAATACACAAATGAGTGTGTATAATACTGGTGCATTCTGAATAAGATTTGTGATATACTGGTATCAGTTACTTTGTCTTAGTAATATAGTCTATATATACTTTATATGTAGTCTTTCCTGCTGGGTAAGGGTACATAGGTCCTCCTGTGGTCCTCTGCTTTTTTTATTTTTTACTATTCATAATTTTCTTTTTTTTTTTTTTAATTTTATTTATTTGTGTGTGTGTGTGTGTGTGTGTGTGTGTGGCCAGCTCAGCCGACCAGGGGGCGGGGCTGGCTGGCATGTGGTGCTGGGGGATTGAACAGCTGTCCCTGTGCTTTTGCTTAGCTTAGCTTGTTCTAAGTAGGCGCTTTAGACCACTGAGCCATCTCACCAGCCCCATAATTTTCTTTGAATCTGTGTAATTATTTTGAAATTAAAAAATTCCTTCCCCCTAAAAGTACTAGTGCCAGGACTTTTATATAACCTCGGAAATAGAAATTTGTGCTTTGATCAATAGGAAAGTTATTATTATTATCTCAGACTGGGGGCTTGATGGTTGGCTCAGTTGTTTAAGTGCCTGCCTGGGCAAACCCAGTCAGGCTTGTGGGACTGTGGTTCGATCTCCAGCTCCACATGCCACACCATACCTGCACTTACGGAAGCCTGAGCCAGCCCCCCCCCCCAAAAAAAAAAAATCCTCAGATTAATTAGAAAACTCTTTACTGCAAAATGTATGTTCCTCCTAGACTTGAAATTGTACTACAAAGCTACTATGATAAAATCATCATGCTGGGCCAGCCAAATAGCTCAGAGGATTAAAGCTACCTGTAGGCAGGGGCAGGGCCAGGGGCCAGGGGTTCAATCCCCAGGCCTGCTGTGCCAGCCCCACCCCTGGAGTGGGATAAGATGGCAATTGAGACTGGGTGTGGTGGTACGCGTTCCTGTAACCCCAGCTCTTGGAAGGCTGTAAACAGGCAGATCACTATGAGTTTGATCTAGTAGTGAGACCCCGAACACCCTGTTTGGGGTCTACTTACATGAAATACCAAAAGAAAAAAAGGAAAAATCATCATGTTATTGGCAGAAAACCAGACCTGATGATCAGTGGAACAAAATAGAAGATGTAGATGCAACCTCAAACACATTTAGCCATCTTTTTTTTTTTTTTTTTCTTTTCCGGAACCAGGGATTGAACTCAGTCCTTTGCACTTGCCAGGGAAGCACTTATTCCACTGAGCCATCTCCCTGGCCCTTAGCCATCTTATCTTTAAAAAAATTTTTAATATAATTCTAAAAATATTATTTATTTATTTGGTACAGTGTCTCACTATGCAGCTCAGCCTTGTAGTGATCCTCCTGTCTCAGCCTCCCCAGTTTTGGGATTACAGGTTGTGCCACCATGCCCATTTTCGGTAGGTGGCACAGTGTGCCCAGAGGTCTCGGGCCGGTGTAGCATGTGGTACCAGGGATTGAACCAAAGTCCTTGTGCTTGCCAGGCAGGTTCCTAGACTGCTGAGCTATCTCCCAGCGCTGGCCACCATATCTTTGACAAAGGAACCCAACATATTTGGTGGAAAACAGATAGGTTCTTTAATAAATAGTTCTGGAAAAACTAGCTTTCCACATGCCAAGCACTAAAATTAGACCCATGTCTATCACCAGGTACTAATCTAAAGTCAAAATGGATCAAAGATCTAAATATTAATATAGAAACACTAAATTTACTGGAAGAGAAAATAGGTAGAAATCTTGAAGACATAGGAATAGACAGAGACTTCATGAACAAAACCCAGATAGCAAAGGATATATTAGAATCAACAAGTGGGATTTCACCTTATTAAAAAGGCTTTTGCACAGCAAAAGAAGTTGTCAACAGAGTGAAATGACAACCCAAAGAATGGGAAAAAGTTTCAGCCAGTCGTCCCTCATCTACAGCATATAAAGAATTGAAGGAAAAAACAAAACAAAAAACCTCCAGATTTGAAGACCCAATCAAAAAATGGCCATTTGAGATGAATAAATACTTATCAGAAGAAGAAATACAAATGACAAATACATGAAAGTGTTCAACATCACTGGGTCATTTGAGAGATGCAAATTAAAACACTGAGATTCTGTCTCACTCCAGAAAGAATGGCTTGCATCAAGAAATCAACTCATAACAAATGCTGGTGTGGCTATGGGGGAAAAGAGTCTCTTCTCCTCTGTTGATGAGTGTAGACTGGCATACGCACTGTAGAAATCAGTGTGGAGATTCCTCAGAAAACTAGGATTAGAGGCCCATTTGACCCAGCTATTCCCCTTCTTGGCATCTTCCTGGAAGAATTAAAAACATCTACAGTGACATATGCACACCATGTTTAATAGCCACACAATTTATAATAGCTAAATCCTAAAAATAGCTCAAGTGCGTATCTACTGAGGGATGGATAAAAGAAGATTTAAAAATATATATGTATATAATGGAGTACTACTCAGCCATAAGGAAGGGTAAGCTGAAGACTTTTGTAGGTAAATGGATGCAACTTGAAACCTTACTCATAAGTGAAATAAATCAGACCCACATGTTATAAACATAGTATGTTCTCATTAGTGTGCAAAAGTGAACAGGTAAATAAGATCCAAAATCTACAATAGGTAGTGTGAATTGGGAAGAAATACTTCAGAAGAAAAGACAAACTGATGGGGAAAGGAAGGAAGGGAAAAAGAAAAAACATATATACAGAAGATAGTTAAGATAGTTATATAGCTAATTTCTTTTAGTTTATTGAAAGGTTTGTGGTAATATTGTTTGGACAAGACTTCATGCCTGTTATATGCTGAATAACTACTACCAAGATAGTACTATGCAGTGCATTAATTATTATTCTCTTACTAGCCTGTTTTGAAACTTTTTTTTATTGGGAGTTTTTTTCCTCTTTAAAAATAAATCCGTGAAAAAATAAAAATAAAAATAAATCAATGTTCTGAGTACAATGAAATTGTAGGGTTTTCTTGGACGTAACATGGAAGTATGCTTTGAAGCTAAGTAAGCAAGAGAAACACTTATTTATTTTATTTCATTTTAGAAAGAAGAAGTAAATGAAGTTGGTGAAAGTACTGACAAAAATCATTTGAAAAGGTCACAAAGCCATCTTCCTTATTTTACTCCTAAACCACCTCCAGACAGTGCAGTTATCAAAGCTGGATATTGTGTGAAACAAGGAGCAGTGGTGAGTAGCTCAACAGACTGTGTAAAGTAATAAAAAATGAGGCTGCACGAGCAACTCCCAAGTTATTCAGATAGTTTGCCTTATTTCATAAAAGACTGAAAGTGAGGATTGTCAGGCTAGGACATCAGGCGAGCAGGGAGTATTCTGTATTTATAATGCAGTGCTATTATTTCCTTGGTCTGCGGCCAGCTGGGTAAGTTAACACCTGTTTACACTGACCTTCAGTTTAGATGAGCCTTTCTAACAGCTTAAATTTATTCCTGAATGTTCTTCTTTTGATTCTCTATGTAGGAATGGGTGAGGGTAAAAGCTCCTGTAAGATGGTGGCATCTTGAGGCTGAAGGAGTGAGTGCTGGGGTTGGCCTGACCTCAGTGGAAGTCTCTATGGGCTTGGGCTACTTAACCTCCCAGACTGCCAGTTTCTTTTCTAAGGAAAACCTTTTGTAATAATTATGATCTTGAGTATTGTTTGGAAAGATGTAAACAAGGAAGTTGTAGCCCATAGCACCAAACCTGTTACTGAGGAAAATCTGTTACAGGTGAGCCCAAATAATCCACAAAGCTCTGTAATGGAAGATTTCTGCAAAAACAAGTAAATTTATCAGTATTTCCAAAGAGCCAGGTGCTTTTCTAAATTTACTTTGTTTGTGTGAACTAAATCTTTAGAATTTCATGAAAAAATAATTTTTTAAAGTTTTGAAAGTAACAGGAAAAAATGTCTAGGGATACAAAGGTATTTAAAACTTTATTGTGAGTTCTGCTTGACTGCTCATCCCTTTCTAGCAACTAATCCCCTTGGTCAGATCAGGGAACGTTCTTCCAGCTCTGTTTGACCTTTTGTTGGGCTCAAGAAATGAAGGCAAGGACCAGAGTTCTCTCGTTGTACAGTTTCTATAACTGGAGTCATTTCTCACTCACTATGGTACTTGGTGCCTGTTAATTAGGGCTTTGAAGGAAACAATTCTTCCTCTTTGTTTTTCTCTTATACCCAGTGTCAGTCACGTAGAGAGATTTTAGAGCACACACTAGAAGTATATTTCATTGACAAAAATGTCACTTTACTAAGTATTTATTGCTTCACCACTATGCATAAAGTACCTGTAGAAGGATTTATGCTTTTTAAAGATGGAAAAAACTAATGTGGTATAATATTTCCTGTACTTGCTCTTTAGTTAGGGTTGGGGGGAAAGAGAGGTTTCTTTTTGTTTTTATTTTTTTACTTTTAGACTATTACAAGTATGAACTATCATAACACCATTAACAAAACCTAGAAGCCAGCCATTACAAGTTGAACCAGGGGTTCATGGCCTGGGAAGCAAACGAGAGATGAGCTTTCATTTAAACCTAGGAGAGAGCCATGAAGCTGTTGGTAATGCACATTTCTGATTGAGTGTTCATATCAGAGTGATTAATTGGTTTGACATTTGACATTCTTAGACACCAAAGCCTTATTTCTGTGTTCATTTCTGTTAGATGAAAAACTGGAAGAGAAGATATTTTCAGTTGGATGAAAACACAATAGGCTACTTCAAATCTGAACTGGTATGTTGCTACATCGAAAGAGTTGCTTTACAAATGCTTGAGAAGTGTTTCATTCTGCTGAGGTATCATTTTATGCTGTCGAGTTATGAGGATTGAGTTTACTTTGTTGTGGTGCTTTTAAATAGAAGCATTTTCTTTAAAAAGGTAGTATCTTTTTTTATTTTTATTTTTTTGTGAGACATTCTTTTTATTAATGAAGTTTAACTTATAGAAGTGACAGATGACACACAAAAATGGCCAGACAAGTATGACTATAAAACAATCCAGAGAACAAGTATAGGCACAGAGAAGGCATCTCTCCACAGAAGCACAGGTAACAGGGAGACAAAAGCAGGGCTCACCCACAGCTGCAACAGCAAAGTCACATGAGCTCTCTGAGCGCTCTTCATGAGTTCCCCTTATGTGACAAGAGGATGGCAACAAGAGCATAGTGTGTGAGATGGGGACTTCCAAATCCAGACTTGGAACAAGCCTTGATCTGAAGCCAGCACTGCAAAATCTTGGCACAAAGCAGCAGGACAGGTTGATAAAAGCAAGTCTCTTCAGAGATCTTTGAATCAGGAACGCTGGTTCCAGATTTTAAACCAATAGTTTATTTTTAATAAAAGGCTTTTATATAAAAAAACTGCTCTCAGAGCTTTTGGACCCTCATGAGCATCACTATATTTTTTACCAACTGCTTTGGTGTCTAGACATGCCCCCAGAAGCTCATGCACTCATGGGGCGGGCTTCTACATTTTGTGATTGATGCATGCGTCAAGCTGGGGTTATGGATGTGAGTGCTGCGTCCACCCTGGCGACGGAGCCTGCATGGGAGAGGCTTGTTTGCCACTCCTCCCACTTTTTTTTGTTGCTTTGCTCTCTTCCAAAGCCATGAAATTTTTGCCATTACCACAAGGTAGTATCTTCTAAGATACATTCTACCTTAAAAGATCTAAAATTATCAGTCCCTTCCCATCAACAGATTTTCTTTAGAGGGGACACTGGAGAAATTAGCATACACATCTTTATTGTCAACATTTAACCCTTTGTATGTGTCTTTTTCTCCCTGCCTTAACATCTTCTTTTCCTATTTAATTGACTTTTAAAAAAATGTTTAAAAATCTTAATTAATTTGGTACAGGGTCTTACTACACAGCTCAGACTCATAGTGCTTCTCCTGTCTCGGTCTCCCCAGTGCTGGGATTACAGGCATGCACCACTACACCTGATTTTGGTGGCCTGCATGGCATGCAGTACTGGGGATCAAACCTGAATCGTTGTGCTTGCCAGGCAGGTGCTTAGACTGTCAAGCTGTCTCCTCGGCCCCGGATTGACTCTTAATTTTTCATATAAGCTGTTTTTGTCCTGTCTGAACATAGAATAGAAAAATTGAGATTCCCTGTCTCACTTGTTTGAGTAGTAGCATCCTTATGTAAAGTGTTTGGTTACCTGAGTCCTG
Source organism: Octodon degus (assembly GCF_000260255.1). Lineage (NCBI taxonomy): Eukaryota > Metazoa > Chordata > Mammalia > Rodentia > Octodontidae > Octodon > Octodon degus. The sequence continues at coordinate 21,624,340 of NW_004524586.1, read as the reverse complement.
CAATAGGTTGTTGCATAAATTAATACAGGTCTATACCTGTTCTTGTATGAAACAGTTGAGAAGGGGAGCCAAGTACCTTATTTGAATGAAGGCACCACAGCAACACTTTAATAAGGCCCGTATCCATACTGTCCAGTCCATTGCCTACATGTGGCTTTTGAGTGCTGAAAATGTGGTTAGTACGACTGAGAACCTATTTCATTTTTAAAGTTAATATTGAGTTTATTTCATCTTCATTAAGTTAAATTTACATAAACATGCATAGCTAGTAATTACTATATTGGAATGTGTAGCTCCAGAAAATAGGGAAAGGAATATTTCAGATTTATCTCAGATGTCAACTGTCCTGAGAGGTTTTGCCAGGGCAAAACAGTAGGAAGAACCAATGTGTCGTAGGCAGAGCTCATGCAGAGTGAGAAGATTAGCTCAGCGTGGAATGGGGAAAAGAAGGCACAGTCATGGGGAGGAGACTGATGACAGAGATGGAGAATGTTTGCAAACTACATATTGATAAAGTTTTACTGTATTGGATACTTGAAGCCAAATTTCCTGATGTCAAAAAATAATGAGGAAAAGGAGAAAGTTTTGGTATTAGATTGGTGTGTTACTTAGCTTTATGTCTGTATCTGAACTAAACAATCTAAAGGAGGAAAGGTTTATTTTGCCTCACAGTTCTAGAGATTTGGCTTCATCACTTTTATGCCTGTGGTCAGTCATAAACATAGTGGAATGGAATGGTAGAGCAGAGCTGCTCACCTTGTGGCAGCTAGGAGGCAGAACAGGTGAGGGAGGTAGACACAAAGGGACCAGGAATCAGACAGCGCCCCAAGTCACTTTCCTATGAGTCACTCATTTCAGCTAGGGCTCACCTCCTCTGTCTAGAACTTGCCAATAATGCCATCAAATTATGACCTCATCTTGGGTCAATCCATTAATAAAGTTAGAACCCTCATGATCCAGTCATTTGAGAGAGAACAACTGCAACTAGGCCTTCAACGCAATGAGATTTGAGGGGGATGTTTTAGATAATCATCATAACAGTTGGAATTTGATGTGTTGATGTACTTAACATACACAGGTAGATGTAGATACAAATGTGCCTTAAGAAAAATTTTCATTTTCCACTAAGAGAAAACTGAATTTCATAGACACAAACTTCATAGATGTAGCAGATTCCAGAGCCAGGACAAGAGATATAAATGTACAATGAGCCTAGGATGTCTTGTGTTGGAAAGCAAGGACATACACAGGAATGATAGGGACAGGTGAAAAGACCCCAAAGTCACTTTGGAAACATTTATTCCTTGCCAAATTTGGGACACTTAAGAGCATCCAAGCATCAAGATAAAAAATGATGGTAATAAATTGTAACCACTTAATAAAGAAGGAATCCATGAGCCCATACAGACATAAATAACTATATTATGAATGAGTGTATGTCTGTATGTTGAAGAATGAGATATTTATATAGTTGAGGAATACCTACCTACAAAATAGATTAAGTACACAAGAAAGAGTAACATTGGAGTTAAGAATGCCTGGCAGATACTTCAATCAAATAATTCAAATGAACTTCTTCAGTGGTGGCAGGATTGCAGTCACCACCTGACAGAGTAGTGTGAGAAAAACACAGCATCAGTTCTGAGAGTCCTGCCGAAGGTACATAGTCTGAATCTAATTATGAGGAAACATCAGACACACCCAAATGAAGGATGCTATATAAAATAACTCCTTGTAGCCTTTCAAAGAGTCAAAATTATGTAAGTCAAGAAAAGAATTGGGAATTGCTCCATAGTAAAGGAGAAACAGGATCATAAACAGGTAGTTTGTGATTCTGAAATTACAATTTTTGTTCTAACAAAAGACACTGGGGTCAGCTACCTGACTTTAGAAGTTAAAATGTTTTCTTGTAGGAAATGCACAAAGGTGTTCAGTGATACTCCGGACTAGGGCAGCAACTCACCCTAAAATGGCTCAGGAAAATCAAATTTTGTGCTATATTTTCAACCTTTCCATAAATTCATGATAGTTTCAAAAATTTAAGAAGTGCTAGTTGTGGTGGTGCGTGTTTGTAATCCCAGCACCCAGAGGCTGAGGCAGGAGGATCTCTACAGTTTCAAGGCCTACCTGAGCTACAAAGGACAGGTGGAAAGACCCCAAAGTCACTTTGAAAACATTTTTCCTTCCAAATTTGGGACACATAAGAGCATCCAAAGCATGAAAATTAAAAATGATGGTAATAGATTGTAGCCACTGAATAAAATAGGAATCCATGAGACATAAGTGATTCAGTTCAGTGTAGTTCAGGACAGCCCAAACTACAAAACATGACCCTGTCTAAAAAATAAAACAAAAACAATAGAAAAAAGAAATAGGAAAATAAGGGGTAGAAAAATGAAGACATGAATTGATAGTTTATTTTAAAAGAAATTAAAATGGTTTGTAAAAATGATAATCAACATCACTCATAAATAGAGAAATATAAATTAAAACTACTGACAGGTCTTCTCATCTTCATGAATACTGTGGCTGAATGAAGAGACTCCTTTCCTGTAAAAGCTTCTATAAGTGTCCTTATGGAAGAAAAGGAGCTAGGGCTCCTTGGAGAAATAACTGATTTCAAAGCTGGGACAGGTAAGGTACAAGCTGAACCCAGAAAATCTAGCTGTGCCTAAAAATAAGTCCCTCAGCTACTATTCCAATAATAGTTTTAGGCTGGAATCTTCAATGTTTGATAAAAATTAATGGGCAAAATTATGTTGAGTAATTGAGAGTATTACATAGGATCTGAGTATTCCTCACAAAGTACTTAACTCTTACAAAAGAAAAGAGTAGTTTTATAGTAATTGGCAACATTAATGTTAAGCAACATACCAGGTAACACATGAGTAATGGACCAAACCTCTGTTGTGTACAACCTAGTGATGATGCCTTAGGAACATGCTGTGGGGCTGGTGAGATGGCTCAGTGGTCTAAAGCACCTACTTAAAACAAGCTTAGCAAAGCACAGGGACCGCGGTTCGATCCTCCAGCACCACATGCCAGCCAGCCCCGCCCCTTGGTGGGCTGAGCTGGACACACACACACACACACACACACACACACACACACAAATAAATTTT
>NW_004524586.1:21606831-21620238 GCF_000260255.1 Octodon degus | reverse complement strand
CGGTTCAATCCCCAGCACCACATGCCAGCCAGCCCCGCCCCCTGGTGTGCTGAGCTGGCCACACACACACACACACACACACACACACTAAATAAATAAATATTAAAAAAATGAAGCACAAAATATGTAGACATTCTTTGCATGATTTCTGTAAACTATTTTGTAAAACAATTTGATTAAGAGAAAGTGTCCTACCATATTTTGATTTTTTTCTTGTTGCTGCATAAAAGAATGTCTTAATTTCATGATAACATATTAAGTGAAATTTAGAATGCAGTGTTTAATGAAATGTATAATATTATATTAGGAACCAGTTATGTCTTATATTAATTACCTTGAAGTATTTAATATATCTAATCCTCAGTTTCTTTTGCTGAATATTGGTATATGTATTGAGTTGTAGAAAATTTAAGATAACTCTTTCAAAAAACAGATTAACAGTAAATGTTCAATAAATAGTACTTCATATTAAAGTGATACTAGTGAAATGATATATTCAAATCAAGTTGCATTGCCCTTTAATCCCTATAAATATCTTGAGCATACCTATCCTATAGTTGTTTTTTGCTTTTTTTTTTTTTTTGGTGGTACCGGGGATTGAACTGAAGACTGTGCTTGCCAGGCAAGCCCTTATTCTACTGAGCTATCTCGCCGGCCCCCTATCCTATTGTTCTTGCCACCTTCTGAAGCTGTCTCTAAGTTCTCTTCCCTGGGTGTCTTTGGTTGCACTGTTGTGGCTGCTTCAGGGTCCTGAATTGATTGAACACACTTACCTTTCATGGTCATTCTGACTTCGTGGGAGAGTCAGAAGTCATATGGTGAATAAGAGCTAGTGAATGAGGTGGATGAGGACAAACCATAATGTTTTTTACAAGCCTCTGTGCTGGATGGTACCCAGCACCACAAGCTTTTTTTAAAGATACAAAAGAGGACTCCAAGAACTCCTTGAGGAAGTACAGTAACCATATGGTAAGTGTTCAGAACAAGAGAGAATGTCTTTAAAGGAGACTGATGTAGTAATTTTATTGTGGTAACTTAAAAAGGAATTAAACGTTCATTGTATATTTTGTTCACCGTATATGTGTATTGAAATGACATTCCAGAAGAAGAAGTAGTGTGCTTATTTTAAACATAGAAATGGCAGTTTTGTTCATAGTCAGTATATTCAAGTAATATAGTTTCCTTTTCTGAAACAGATTGCCTTTTAATATGCTGTACTATCATGGAGGCCAGAAATCTTGTTTGGAACAACAATGTTTATAAAGGTGTTGAATTGATACTTTCTTTTTTAAAAATTATTTTTAATTTTTCTTTATTTATTCAACAAAGGGTCTCACTACGTAGTTCATACTCGTAGTGATTCTCCTGTCTCAGCTTCCCCAGGGCTGGGATTACAGGTGTGCCTCACCATGCCCAGTTTTGGGCCCAGCATGGTGTACCCGGAGTTCTGGGGCCAATACAGCATGTGGTACTGGGGATTAAACTCGGGTCCTTGTGATTGCCAACCAGGCACTTGGACCACCAAGCTATCTCCCCAGCCCCTGAATTGATATTTTTTGATGTTCTGTGGTTTAAGAAAGTAGATTTGCAGCTTGGAGCTTGGATGTACTTCAAAAGAGAAGTCTAATTTTCCCATTGGCCTACAAATAGGAAAATCAACCTTTAAAAGGTTCTTAAGAATAAATCTACTGTGTCTTTTTGTTTGCTTCTTTGCCAGGAAAAGGAACCTCTCCGTGTAATACCACTTAAAGAGGTTCATAAAGTCCAAGAATGTAAGCAAAGGTAAGGAACTTGCTGGCGTGATATTAGCACCACTTAAGTCATACAGAGCAGTACCTTAGTTTCATTATGCTTACAGATTATATTTTTCTAAATTAATTCTAAAGTGATGTTTAAGGGCCAGCCAAATAGCTCAGTGGATTAAAGCGCCTGCTTAGGCAGATGGAGGGGCTGGAAGTTCAATCCCCAGGCCCCGGTCGAGACTGCGGTTGAGGCTGGGTGTGGTGGTGCATGCCTGTAATCTCAGCACTTGGGAGACTGTAAACAGGAGGGTCACAAGTCTGATCTACACAGGAGACCCTGTACAACCCTGTACACCGTGTCCTAAAGACCAAACAAAACAAAAACAAAACAAAAGTAATGTTTAACTCATTAGAGTTAGACCATACTAGAGTTTTTTAAATCCTGAACTTAACCATGTAAAATAATGTATTTGCAAAGTAAAAATTCATAAAGACTTTATTAATGGAAAGAGAAATTTAATATGAGCAGCTTGTGCCATCAGATTTGATAAGTTATTTTATGGTTAAGTTTAACATTTTAAAGACAACAGAATGAGACCTTACCAAAAATCTAATTAATTGTACTTTCATCCTTAAGCAAACTGGCAAAGTTAGAAACTTTGAATTTTAAAGTTGCCTGTGAACTTTTTCTAAAAATAACTACGTAAAATTTATAGAACTTAATGCAGAAAACAGAATGTGAAAATAATAGGTTTTATTAAATTTGTTTAGTGTTCTACCTCTAATATTTAATTATTGATACATACTTAATACTGAATAAGTAAGTACAATCAAAACTGTCAAACTATGCTATTTAAGTATAATTGGATGATTATTTTTTTCATAACAGTGACATAATGATGAGGGATAATCTGTTTGAAATTGTAACAACATCTCGAACTTTCTATGTGCAGGTAAGATGTCGAGATTATAGAGCCTCTCAAATCATTAATTGTAGTGGTGAATAAAGTGTTAATTGCTTTTGACATTAAAATATGACAAATTCATTAGTTTAGTAAAAAGATGTATAAAAGTTTACTGGTAGGTATTTAGGAATGGGAATATCTTTGTTATGAATTAGTTTAAATACAAGTATTTGGAGGAAGGGAAATGCTATTTTGAGGGTTGGTGATTGAGACAGGTCTCCCTATGTACTTCAGACTGACTTTAAATTTACTAGTTAGCCTGACTAGCCTCAAATGTGCAGGGATCCTGCTGCTTCAGCTTCTCAAATACTGGGATTATAGGCATGTACCACCCCACCCAACCTGGGACATGCTCTTCTAACTTAGGTGTTACATGTATACCTTCAAATTGTATTACTGTCCACTTATTTTGGAATTGTAATTACAGTTTTTTGTCATCTTATAAAAAGGAGAGCTCAAACATTTCTAATACAAGTAACACAGATCTTACAGTTTTACTAATAGGAGGCACCCTATATTTAAGTTTAAAATATACTTTTTATTTTTCATATTAGATTATTTCATTTGAAAGTTTTTTCAAAAGAAAATTTGTTTTGTAGACATTATATATGTTCACTGAAGAAAAATTTGAAAATAAAAATTAAAAAGGTACAGAAAAACATAATCCACTTTCAAGCAACCATTCTTAATTTTTTGAGTTGCTTTTCTCATAGCGAGTGGGGTTATACTTAAATATAGGGTTAAATCGTATTCGTTTCATATATTATAGTCATCTTCCCCCATGTCATTAAACATTTTCTGAATTTTGACAGTTTCACCATACCCTCTTGTATGGTTGTTCCACACATAAACTGCTTATGTTTATTTTGTTACTAAACATTTATTTACATAGTTTTGTGTACTTAGTATGATAAATAATGTGATGAACATCATTATGCATAAATTTGCCTGAATTTCTGATTTCTGTAGAATAAGTTCTAGATTAACCATCACAGCATGAATCTCTTCTTTGTTGTGAAATTTGTTTCTGGAATTCCGTTCCTATTTTCTTTAAAGTTTTTGAACTTTTAGATTTTAGTTTTAGATCTATTTCTAGATGGAGATAAGAGATCACAGAATTCTTAAATCTAGAAGAAATAGTATCTCTACACCTTTTTAGGACCCTTTTTTTTTTAGGACACTGTTTAATAGGACCAATTTTATAGTAAGGTTTTAAAGTCATAGTGGAAGCCAGTCCCTGTCAAGGAATAAGATACTTTGGGATATGATTTTCAAAATTCCTTTTAGAATTCAGGATATGAGTGAAAGTTATTTCTAGTAAAATAATGTCAATATTTTTAAATGACAGGTATATATTATTGTAGCATATTCAGGTAATGTAGCAGTTGCTAAAAGGAAATAAAAGCTTTGTGTTCTTAATTTGTTTCTAGAGATATACATTATTGACGTTTTTGACGTGTCTGATCTTAAAACATTAAGTGCCCAGTTTATATCTCTGTATAGTAACCCAACAAAACCTGGTTTTAAAAAGTGCTTCTAAAATTGAGGGAGGGGGTATTATTTTAGAATGATTTTCTATATTCAAAATAGTTAAGATAGATATACAGCTACTTTCTCTTAATTCACTGAGAAGAAAGATTTGTACTAACAGTGTTTAGACAGGGTATCATGTGTGCATCTTGTACTATGAATAACTACTACGAAGACAACAATATGCACTGTATTAGTTATTGAAACTGTCCTACTAATCGGTTTTGAAACTGTCTCATTGCTATTTGTTTCTCAATAAAATTAATAAAATAAAAAATAAAAAGAAAAATCATTTGGTGACGGTGTAAATTGCTGAATAAGTGCATTGAATTTATAGAAGTAAAAGGTAATTTAGAAGAAAATTGAATGCGTCCTTTCTCTCCTTTAGGCTGATAGCCCAGAAGAAATGCATAGTTGGATCAAAGCGGTCTCCGGCGCCATTGTGGCACAGCGGGGGCCTGGGAGATCAGCCTCTTCTGTAGGTTCCCCCTTCTCTGGGGTAATACTCCTATAGGGAACTCACCTTTTGTTTTACTTCCTGTCCCCCTAATCTTTCTTGTTTCTTTCTTTATTGAAATTTATTTGCATGTTGACTTTCATACCAATTGGACTTTCAAAAAATAATCCGTTTCTAATTTAATGCTTCCTTGTAGTGTTATGTATACATAACTTTCTGTGCATTGTATTGTGTTAAATGCACAAGCAATATCACTAAAGAATAAACATTTCCTTGCTTTGTTTAGCAGTTGTTACTTGTCAGTAGGTCTCAATTTGGCCTGATCACTTAAGGTACATTTAGTTCTTTTGTTACAGTTTTGTGATATCTCAATTTTTTCCCTTGCTTCCCCATTTCAGTTAGTTTTATTTGTTTATTGGCTACTAACATAATACCACCAAACAAGCTAGAGCCTTAAATACCTTGTTAGTGGTCCCATTCAGGATTTTCCATTTCTTTTTTTTAAATTCTTATTTTCTAGCAGATTAATATAAAAGCTTGCTTCTGAAAACTACCATAATTATCTTTCTGGTACTGTGATAATGAAAGTGAAATAACTAAAAACATTCTACTCAAAAATAGGAAGAAAATATTTCTCATGTTCAAATACATCATTAAGAAGTAAATAGTGCTGTGGGATATTTTGACCACTTATCCCTGAGCTGACAGTGCAAATCCCAGTGAAAAATGAAAAATTATAGCAGTGTCATCAGCAAAAAAAATTCTAATGTGCATTATAGTCTTTACTTTCTAGATTTTTTAAATATATGCTAGGTATTCTGTACTCTTAAAATTTTTTCTGATAGTACTATTATTACCTTTTAACAGTTGCCTAATAGTGATAACTATAGATCAGTAAATAGAAATTCACTTTTCATTTCTTTTTTTATCATTCTGCTTACATCCTTTTTGGAACATCTGCAGGCTGTCACTTTCATAGATATTAATTTTGTGATTGCCTGCATTTCTGTGACTTTTTCAGCAGTCAAGTATGAGATTCTCTGTAAAAACAGTGTGTTGGGAAGAGGAAAATTGGAGAAGGGTGTTTGTGTTTTGTGCTTTGTGGTGGGGCAAATTGGACTATCTAGCTATGACTGTCAGCAGAACTTTCTCTTTTGCTCCCTCTCTCAAGTATAGGTTAACTCTAATCTTTGCACTGTGTTCCAGATGTGGCAGGCCAGAAGGCTGTCGAACCCTTGTATACAGAGGTATACATCAAGAACTGGTGAATGCGGCACGTATGTGGGCTCTCACGCAAACGTGCCTTCTTAGTAGAGGGCCTGGACTTACTCACTACTTACAACTGATCATAGAAAGTTGAGTTAACCAAACTGCCCTTTGCAGTTGTCATAACTGATTTTGTCAACACTAACGCAAACTTATTTCACCATAGTTATCAGGCTGAATATGGGTATTAAAAAAAAAAGAAATAAAACCTTATTAATGGAGAGAGACATTAAGCTAGCTTCTGAAAATTTGCTGAGTTGCTGCAAGTTTTAATTTCATACAACATTTGAAATGTGCCTTTAATAAAATATGCAATTATATTACTATAATTTTGCAGGGCATTTTATTTTATGTATTTAGAACAGGGTCTCACTATGTAGCTTATACTCATAGTGATCCTCCTGTTTTCACCCTCCCCAGTGCTGATATTATTGGAATGTGCCACCATGCTAGGTCTTGGTGGCCAGCTCTGCACTCCTGGGGGCAGGGCCAGCGTGGCATGTGATGCCAGGTATGAGCTCTGGCAAGCACAGGCAGGTGCTTAGTCTGCTTAGCTATTTTGCTGGCCCAGGGCATTTTAATTATGTGGTGAACTTTAGCCATGTAGTAGGATTTAGTAGTGTCTTAGTGATTTTTTAGCACTTTTTTCCCCAAAGCCACTAATACCATAAATAGTGTATTTACGAATCTCATTGTGCAGTATATTTAAAATGGTCATACTTAGAGACATCTTCAAATTTGATCTAGTTAAAATCATATTAAAATCAATACAACTGCTGTTTGTTCATTAAATCTTTAGGAGTTATTAAATAGGTATCCTTTTAAAATCTTAAGCCGTATGAATGTGTGACATATTCAAAATTAAATTAAGTAAAAAGACTTTGCTGTCATGGGTTTGTAATAAAATTTAAGGGAGCAAAGACTCAGTTTTATCAGAATGCAAGACAAATAATGTTAGAAAAAAATCTTGATTCCTGCTTATTAAGTAAATTTATGGCCTGATTTCACTTTAACATTCTGCATCTTTTATCTTTCTGAAATATATGGCATAAATCCCATTGTCAGTTGAGAGTAGATGCAAAATGGTAAATCTGATAATGTTACTTTTAAACACAGTTTAGTTGCAGTTGGAACACTATTCTACTTTAGGCTGGCTACATCTTCAAAGTGTTATAAGCTGCCAAACTCAGCTTTGGTGAAAGAACTTTGGTTTCTTAATGAAAATGGGTGTTGGCTGTCACTGCTTTTAACTCACCCCTAAAAATGCATTGCTTTGGGAAAGAACTTGCACCTTGATGCTGCATGGCTCGTGCTTCTGCTTTATGTGTGCGTGCGTGCGTGCGTGTATGTTGTTTTTCAGAGAATCAGGTCTCACACGAAGTTACTAACCTTGTGGTTAATGATTGTGTCTGACCACTACTCCTTTTTCCAGGAGCGTCCCACCTGCCCTTCAGAATCCAAACACACTGTCCGCTCTGCCAGCACAGCAGCAGCCACCGCACATTCCACAGCCTCTCGGAGCAACTCTCTGGTCTCAAGCCTTACCATGGAGAAGCGAGGATTTTATGAATCTCTTGCCAAGGTCAAGCCAGGGAACTTCAAGGTCCAGACTGTCTCTCCAAGAGAACCAGCTTCCAAAGTGACTGAACAAGCTATGCTAAAACCTCAAAATGGCCCTCAGGAAAAAGATAATGACCCAGTGGACTTGGATGATGCAAGCCTTCCAGTTAGTGATGTGTAAGCTGGAAGCATGGGGTCCTGAATCCCCTTCTACCCTTCAGTGTCCTTTCATGAGGCCTCTAGCCAAAGATGATAAAGATTGAAATGTGTTTAATATAATATATTTCACTGTCTCTTAGATACACTCTTAAACAAACTGGTAAACCAATATTCTAGGGAGCAGCCAAATTAAATGTAATTCCTTTACGAGACAAAAATTTGTCTCAGTATCAGCTGTCCAAAGCTTTGTGTATTCTCATTGGAGTGGTAAACGTGTGTGTGATACTTTTTTCTCCTAGTGACTTTGACAGTTTAAATATTTAACAACTAAAAACATTAAAAATGCTTATTTTGATCCTTTAAAAAATGCTATGACTTCCTATTAAATGTTCAATATTTACACATTCTTATTCATCAATATTACCACATCAAATATGGCTGGACTATGGGGTGTCTGTGGTGCTGCAGAATTTTTACTGCAATATGGACTGTTTTGAAATTTAACTTTCTTATGCCCTGGATCTTGAGGTGAGTGGTAAATTTTGCATGAGGATGATGGGTTGTCCTGGGTGATAAAAAGAGGAAATGAGAATTCAAACAAGTATATCTGAGATGGTTGAAAAGGCCTAGGACTTGCAGTGGTCAGTGTGTTATTCAGTGAAAATTACAAAGTTGGAAATTTGGGGCAGATCTGATTTTATCAAATTTTTGTGAATCTTATTTCTATATTTAGATCAGTGAAAGACCTCAAGTTTATATGTAAAGACATAACTGCCCTTAGTCATAAAATTGTTGTGACCTGTACTTTTTGTCATCTATTTTCAAGTGCCTGTGTTTTTTCATCTTGTTTAAGAATGCTTTGAGGTTAATGTACTCAAAAATCCTATTTGATTGGCTTTAAATATTGGAATAAAATTAATTTTCAGTAGCATAGTTTAATGTGTTAAAAATCCTTTTATGTTAGGATCAGAATTCTGGTATTTTTCTACATGTGCAATATATATGTTTAAAAAAATTTAAGTATACATTTAATCATGGGGATATCATGAATAAAAGCACCTCCCTAAAGAACCCTTAGTTTCAGCAGTTCAATCCTTAACATTTGCTTTAAGAAAAACAGTCTTGAATTTCACATGCTGCTATTTTATGTTTTACTATTTTACAGTGCTATTTTGTTTTGAATTCATACATATTGCTGTTTCTTCTTTTCATTTTGTAAAATGACTAAGTCTTACCTGAGAGAGAAAAAGAGGAATTTCCTATTCCAATAGTAGGGTCCTGAAGTTAAGGTATACCAGACTAGAATTATTCAGTTTTAGTTTAAAAATCTGTATGTATAAGAATACACCACCACCGTTTCTATTCATAAGCTAATATTTTTTAAACTTAGTTTTTTCCTTTGCAATTCCTTTTGTTTTGTTTTTGTTATTGTTGCTTTTTGGTCCTTTTAAGGCAGGGTCTCACTATGCAGATCAGGCTGACCTTGAACTCACTTTGTAGCCCAGGTTGGCCTTGAACTCACAGGGATCCTTCTGTATCAGTGCTGGGATTACAGGTGTACACCAACCACCACACCCAGCTGCAACTACATTTGGAAGTGTTAGAATGAAAAGGGTTTAAGCAGTTCACTTTTTCCGTTGACATACATTATAATGGCTCTTTTGAAGTAAGATTCCTGTTTTATAAATACACCTAAGAAATCTGTATAGACACTTTGCAATACTCAAGAGCCCACTGCTGTTTTCCTTGGTACAACTTAACACATTGCATGTGCATTTTGAGCATATTTTGATATTGGTAATTTGATATGTTTTATGATGGCAAAATATTAGCTCTTTTTTGGGACTTTTTGTAGACCTACCCTATTGCATAGGAAAATGTTCTTGTGATTATCAGGGTCTCCTAATATTTATCTTAATTCTTTTATAAGTATGAAAATTATTTAATTATTTTAAAATTTACACTTGTAAATATGTCACATCTGAAGTGTCAAAAATTACTTTGAATACCTTAATATTTGCTGCATTTTTTTCTGTATATGTAACATGTCTTCTTTCAGAATGGGAATGTGTATCTCCCAATGTTTACTGTTAATGTCTTTTGTCTTTATATGTTGATCTGGTTGAACACTGTAACAACTTGGTAATAAACTGCTCAGAATCCATTCTACCTTCTCATTTCATTTTAATTGGCTATTTTTTAAACGAGTAAACAACTGGTATAGAGTGTTTTTGATTAATCAAATCTGCATTTACACAAAAATTATTTGGTATTCTTAAAATAAGAAACTGTGAATTCTTACAACATAGCTTTATGTGAAATTGTACAAGTAAAAATGTGTTTATTGGAAAAAAGAACTGGCTTATTTTACTTAATTAAAAACCACATTCTGTGCAGGGCATCGTGGCACATGCTTACAATCCCAGCACCTGGGAGGCTCAGGCAGGAAGTGCAATGTGTTCAAGGGTTCAAGGCCTGCCTGAACTTACATAGTGAGACTTTCTTGTCTTGTCTTTTTTTTTTTTTTTTTTGGTACAGGGTCTCCACACATTGGGACTCCCAAGTAATCCTTCTGTCTCAGCCTTCCCAGCGCTGGGATTACAGGTGTGTGCCACCAACCCAGTTTCGGTGCGTCTCGGGGTTCAAGGACTGACACCGCATGTGGTACCAGGGATTGAACTTGGGACCTTGCGCTTGCCAGGCAGATGCTTCGACCACTGAGCCAAGTCCCCAGCCCCAAAACCCTGTTTCAAAAGTATCATATTCTAAACAGTAAAATGAAATGTGTTGCCTGGGAGCATGTTTGAATCATCTGGATTGTTCACGGTGCTTAGTTACTGGGTAGAATGGGCATGATGCAAGGCTGAAGGAATTGGGCCTTGGAGCCTCAGTGATGTCTTTGAGATGCACTCAAAAAACCCCAGAGCAAGTGCAAGAGGCTTTTTGCAAACCATGATAAATGTTCTTTGACTACTATAGACAAGTTTGCAATTCCGTTTGCAATAGCTTCCAAAAAATTAAATTCCTAGCAATGGAAGAGATAGAAGTTCTAGGTGTGGTAGTCATGCCTTATAATATCAGTATTCTGGGATGCTGAGGTGGTAGGATCTCAAGGTTGAGCACTGTGTGAGTTAGCCACTTAGCCATCAACATTTAAAAAGGGGGGATGTAATTCAATGTGAGGCACTAGGTTTGATATCCAGTACCACTAAGCAAAATAAACTACCATGAAAATTACGGCTTACTGAAGAAAGAAACTTGAAGACAGTAGAAAAGGAAAGAACTCCTTTGTGCATGGATCAGCAGAACTAATATTGTTAAAATGGCCATATTACCTTAGCAAAAGCAGTCCACAGATTCAGTGCGGTTATTAAAATTTTTGTATGAACATTCACACAGCTAGAAATTCCGATCCCCAAATACATACAGAATAAAAAGGTTTTTTTAAAAAAAGGACCCAGAATAACCAAAAACTATCCTGAGCATAAAGAACAATGCTAGCGGCATCATAATACCAGTTAAAAGTTACATTACAAAGCCAGTCACAAAAACAATGTGATGCTATCATAAAAACAAAGATAAACGGAATTAAAGACTGAAGGAAACCCATAAAGCTACAACTGTATGAGTTTTGACAAGGAGCTGAGAATATGCTACAGAAAAATAGCCTGTTTAACAAATGGTTCCTGGGAATACTGGATATCCATATACAGAAGGTTGCAGCAGAAACTAAAATCAAATCAGAATGGATCAAAGACCTAGGTACACATGTAAACTTTGAAAATGCTGGAAAATAACGAGGAAGTACTTGAACCCATGTGTACACATAGAGACTTAGAGCTCTGGTAACTCTGGAAATAACATCAAGAATCAACAAATGGGATTACATTGTTTTCTGCCACAACAAAGGAAAAAGTGAGGACAACCTTCTGAATTGGGCAAAAATATTTGCTAGCTATTCAGATAGAGGGATAATATTTAGGGTGTATAAAGAACACAAAAAATTAATGTCCCCAAAACAACCCAAGTAAAAATTGGCAAATGAACTGAATAGACACTCTTCAAAAGAAGTACAAATGGCTAATAAGGGTGGGGGAGGAGAGGGGTGGTTTGCCATCTTTAGCCACCAGAGAAATACAAATCAAAACTGATTGACAATTCATCCCAACCCAACCAGAATGGCTTTCATAAAGAATATAAAAATCCAGTTTTGTTGGTGAGGATAACAAGGGAGAAACCCTTCTATGTTACTGTGAGAATTTAGGCTAGTAAAATTACTGTGGTAGTCAGTGCAGGGGTTCCTAAACCAAACATAGAAATAAGTGCTTGATCCAGCTCTCATTCCTGGGTGTATTCCTGAAAGAATTTTAATCTTTCTTTATTTGGTACAGGGTCTTGCTACATGTAGGCTGCGACTCGTATAGGGGATTGAACTCTGGTGCTTGGGCTTGCCAGGCAGGTGCTTAGACCTCTGAGCTATCTACCCAGCCCCCCCTGAAAAAATTAAAGACAGCATTTAAAGTAATACATACATGTTTATAATGGTGTACTTTGCAATAGCTAAGCTATGGAAACAGTCTAGTTGTGCATTAACAGAGGAATGGTTAGGGAAAAGGTAGTATATGTAATGAGATTTTTTTTTTTGTTTTTTTTTGTTAAGTACTGGGAATTGAACACAGGGCCTTGCACTTGCCAGTCAAGCGCTTATTCTACTGAGCTATCTCCCTGGCCCAAGACTTTTTTTTTTTTTAATTACTTGATTTTATTTTATACTAGGTGGTGACCACAAAGAGGATATTAAATTATCCTCTTTAATAAAGTTGATAATTAGTGTCACTCAGATCATTTTTAATAATGCACGTTAAAAAAGTATTCATTTTACAAATTGTTCTGCAATCCAAATATACAACAGCTTGGATAACAACGTTTGGAAAACAAAAGCCAATGTAAAAAGACGGTAAAACAACTACAACTGTACAGGTTTTTATGGCTCAGATTCTAGTTTTCTTATTGCATCATCAACGTCAGAAATCTTCAGCTGGCTCCACTGCTCTGGATTTAAAGAAATAACTTTTCTTCCTGGTTTCATTTCACCTTCTGGATCCACACAATATTCTCTAATATCAGTTAGAACTTTCCCTTTAAAGTCCTGAACACTGACATATCTCATTTTCCCAATCTGAAACGTTATCGTCATTCCCACCAGTAACATAGAAGGGTTTCTCCCTCTGCTTAGAAGATGACAGAGCTCTTGAAGTGTCACCAGTCTTCTGCTTTATGGGCTTTTCTGGAGCAACTTGCTTTTTCCTCTTTTTGTCTACTTCCCTGTCAGAGTCGCTGCCTGAAGAGCTTGAAGAAACAAGTTCCTTTGATTTAGGCGTTGTTATGGAAGTTGACAGCCTCCTGCTGGCTCGAGACTCTGTAATGAAATTTTATTCAGTCGTATAGGAGAATGAAATTGTGTCATTTATAAGAAAAGGGAACTGGAGTCCATGTGAAGCAAAGTAAACAAGATTCAAATATTGCATATTTTCTACTATGAGAAACCTAAGATAAATGAATACAGTAACCAACAAATAATGGAAAATTAGAAAGTAGGTTCTTGGAAGTAAGGGAGGGCATCACTGGGATAGGGCAGGAAAAGGAGAGCGGAGGAAAGGCATTGAAAATGATCAGGACATATCCATATGCCAGTGCCCGAAAACTAAACGCGCACTACTGGAAAAAA
>NW_004524586.1:21601191-21606251 GCF_000260255.1 Octodon degus | reverse complement strand
TGGCATGTGGTGCTGGGGGATTGAACCGCGGTCCCTGTGCTTTGCTAAGCTTGTTCTAAGTAGGTGCTTTAGACCACTGAGCCATCTCACCAGCCCCCAAAACCAACTGTTTTTAAATGATTTTTGAAAATTATTTTTCCCAAGCATCAAAACATGTATTGAAAAATACTACTAAACTGGGGCCAGCATTTACAATTTTAATTGATAAAATTCTAGTACTCAAGAGACTTAACAATTAATAGAATCTATTGCCTATTCTTGTGATAGGAGCGCCACCTTCTGGTTATCCCATTGCTAAATTAATAGTAATTATAATAGTAATTTGATATTAACTTCACCTGGCAGAGATATGTGATTACCTAGGATAGTTTTTAAATTAATATAAAAAATATGCCAGAGTTTATAAATGGCATAATTTGGTTGTTTTGTTTTGGTACCAAGAATCAAACACAGAACCTTGTGCTTGTCCGTCAGGCACTCTGCCACTGAGCTGTATCCCTGGCTCCTACAAATGACTTTTTAAGTTAAACTTTGCTTTGGAGATTTTGTTACAGTGTTGCAGTGGCTGTAACCACAGATCTGGTACACCCTTTAGTCGGTTTTACGCCATGCTAACATTTAGAAAAAACTACCATACAGGATTACAATATTGACTCTCATACAGTCAAGAGATAAAACAATTCCCTCATTACAATAACCCGTCATTGTTGCCCTATTGAGGCTACATCCATCTGCCAAGGTATGGCTTAGAAACAGCTTAGTCACTTGCCCCAAGTCACGTTTGATTTATTTGTTTTTATTTATTTATTTTTTCATGTTTGATTTAAAATACAATCTTCTTACACCAAATTGGACTCTTTGATTTTGTTGCTGCTTCAGAAGGAATCTTGAAAACTGCTCTTGGTTTCTTTTTTTTTTTTTTTTCTTGGTTTCTTTTATCCCCAGATTACTAAATGAGTTGAATTTTCATTCAATACTTTCCAGAACCATAGTATTTCTAATGATATATAATGATATATCATTATATATATGCATACATATATCTATAATGTATTCAGCACAAGGTCTACAGGTTCTCACTACACAAATCAGATTTGTAATGATTCTCCTGTTTTCAGCCTCCCAAGTGCTGGGATTATGGGCACGCGCCACCATGCCCAGTCTCAATCGCAGTCTCAGTGTGCCCTGGGGGCGGGACCGGCATGGCACGCCAGGGATTGAACCCAGCCTCGGCGCTCTGCCTAAGCAGACACTTCAGTCTGCTGAGCTATCTGGCCGGCCCTACTAATTATTTTTTTTTTATACATTCCCTTGCAATTTAACTTTTGAGAGTCAATAATAGGGAAGCATCCTCATTATAACCTCCCTTTAAAGATTTCAAGCTTGACATTTGATACATAAATTAAGGTTACCAAAAATAAGGTAGATATTTAAGTACAACAGATCACAATGCCAGATTTTTGCACTGGAAATAGTTGTAGCGACTGGGTATAAAGGTAATCACTTGGTATAAGGTAGGCTAAAGGTCAAGCATTCTGTGTGAAAAAGCTTTAACCTTCTGTTGAAGTCTCGGTCAAATCCTTGTCTTCACTGTACAATATGTAGCACATGCCAGTAGGAGGCCTAGAAATGTAATATGTGGTTTTTGAAAATTTAGCATGGAAAATTACAGAAATATGGAAAACTATGCATCCAAGGACTAAGATAGTAAAAAAAAATGGTGGTATGGGAAGAAGCAGTGTGGTAGAGGGCCTTCAGGAAGTGCCAGGAGACGGAAGGATGTGCCGTGTAACAGCTGTGTGGCATGGCAGCAAATACATAAATATTGACTTGGAATTTGGAGTATTTGAACCGACGCATGACATCTTAATTATTCTGTTGAAGGTTCATTGCTTCTTTCTCCCTTCCTTGTTATGATACTTAAACCTCTCCCTAGTTTTCTTTAGGGGAAAGGAGGAGAGTGATATAAAGAATGTGGGGAGGGGCCAGGGAGACGGCTTAGTAGGATAAGTGCTTCCCTGGCAAGCACAAGGGTCTGAGTTCAATCCCTGGTTTCCCCCCCTCCCAAAAAAAAAGAATGTGGGGAACTTTCCATGCCTTAGGAACTTAGCTCATGCAGCATGCTTGTGTGTGTACGTGTACGTGCGTGTGTGCCTGTCTTTGATGCCTTCATGATATAATACAAATAACCTAGTTTCTTTGTAAATTTATTTATTCTTTTCCTTTTTTATTTGGTACATGGTCTCACTATGCAGCTGGGACTTGTAGTGATCCTCCTGTCTCAGTCACCCCAGTGCTGGGTTTACAGGGGTGCGCCACCATGCTTGGTTTCAGTGGCTAGCACAGTATGCTCAGAGCAGGGCCACGCAGCATGTGGTACTGGGGATCGAACCCTGGTCCTTGCGCCTGCCAGGCAGGTGCTTAGACTGCTGAGCCCTCTCTCCAACCTTTACTGTTATTTCTAAATAAGAGCCTTTGGTCCCAGCGATGTCTATTCTTAGCGACATCCACATACATCATGTTCATGGTCTTGGCTCATGTTAACAGGCATGCTTTCATTTCACCTTTCTTTTGCCTGGTGATACGTAGAAAGTGGAAGGTTTTCCAGTGAGAGAAGGTGAGTCATGAAGGGTAAGGGCAAGTTTTGCCTGAGCAACTAGGAGCAAACAGAAGCCACGAGCTAATGCAGTAAACCTGTAGGGAAAGCAGGCTGGAAGGAAAGATCATGATTGCTGTACTGAACGTGTTAGGTTTACTTGCCCATGAAGACGTTGAGATCACATGGTACTCTCCTTACAAAACTCAAATATTCCACTAAAATCTCCTAGAATTAATCAGCAAATTCAGCAATGTAGTAGAGTACAAAATTGACAATAAAAGTCAATAATAATCCTATACACTAATAATGAACTCACTTAAGAAATTAGGATCACAGGGCCAGGAATACAGCTCAGTGGCACAGCACCTGCCTGGAAAGTGTGAGGTTGTAAGTTTGATTTCAGGGAAAAAAAAAAAAAATCCTCAGAAATTAGGAAAACAGAACCATTAGTACCACTAAGAAAAATGAAATATTTAGGAATTAACCTAGGCATGGAAATAAGAGTTCTCTACAATGAAAAATTACATCACTAGAAAAAACATTGAACAGTACATCAAAAACTGGAACGATATCGGATGTTCCTGGGTAGGCAGAACCAACACAGTCAGATGACTATACTTCCAAAGCTGATGTACATAGATTTAATGCAATCCTAATCAGAATACTGAGAGCATTCCTTACAGAGAGAAAACAACCTCAAATTTCATGTGGAACCGGAAGAGACGCAGAATAGCAAAAGCTCTCAGTAACAGCAGCAAAGCAGGAGGCATCACAGTTCAAGAGCTGAAATTATATTACAGAGCCACAGTGGTGAAAACAGCAGGATACCGGTACAAAAACAGCCATGTGGATCAATGGAACAGAACAGATGTGGCAGAAACAACCCTGACACATTCACTTCTTTGATCTTTGGCAAAAGGGCCAAAAATATATGCTGGAGAACAGCTAGCCTCTTTAATGAAAGGTGCTGGGAAATTGGATCTCCACACACAAGAAGATTGTAAACTTGTATATCTTATAATAAACTAAAGTCAAAATGGATCAAAAAACCTAAATGATACAACAGAAACACCTAATCTTCTGGAAGATAAAATAGGTAAAACTCTTGAAGACATAGGCAGAGGCAAGGATTTTCTCAACATAACACAAGGGGCACAAAAAGTAATACCAAGAAAGAATCAACAAATGGGATCATAGCCAGTTAAAAAGCTTCTTCACAGAAAGAAAACAACCAACAGAGTGAAGAGCAAATCTAGAGGCTGGGAAACATTGCCAGCTATTCCTTGAACAGAGGGCTAACATCTAGAATACATAAAGAATTCAAAATAAAATAAAATAAACCCAACAAAATACCCCATACCATACAGAGAGCCAGTGAAAGAAGAAGAAGAAGAAGAAGAAGAAGAAGAAGAAGAAGAAGAAGAAGAAGAAGAAGAAGAAGAAGAAGAAGAAGGAGAAAGAAGGAGGGGGAGGGGGAGGGGGAGGGGGAGAAAAAGAAAGAGAGGAAGAAAGATCAACCAATAATATAGCTGGTGATGTTGCAGGAAGAAAGGAAACTTCCTGCATAAGAATGTAGACTAATACAACCACTCTGGAGCTCAGTGTGAAGAGTTCAGAAAACTGAAATTAGAAATTTCATTTGAGGGCTGGGAGATAGCTCAGCAGTCTAAGCGTGTGTGTAGCGAGCTCAAGGACCTGGGTTCCATCCTTGGTACTGCATGCTGTGCTGGCCACTGAAACTGGGTGTGGTGGTGCATGCCTGTAATTCCAGAGCTGGGGAGGCTGAAAGCAGGAGGATTACTATGAGTCCAATCTGCATATTAAGACCCTGTACCAAATAAATAAGACTTATTAATAATCATCATCATCATAAAGAAATTCCATTTGACCCAGGTTTCTCCCTTCTGTATCTTCCTGAAAAAGTTGAAGTCATCCTGTTATAGAGATACATGCATACCTATGTCTACAGCAGCATGACTTATAGTAGCTAAATCTTGGAAGCCGCCTATATGCCTGCCAACTGATGAATGGACAAAGAAACTATGGTATTTATACACAGGGGAGTATGACCCCACCATAAAGAAGATGCACTCAAGAACGTAATGTTAAGTGAAATCAATCCCCCCCACACACATGGTTAATTTTCTATGAGAAACTTAAAATTTAAGGAGCAAAATAAAAGGAAGTAGATCTTTTTCAAATGGGAAGAACAAGAGGTGGATGGAGGGAGAGGAAGGGAAGGGAAAAGGAACAATAGCTGGAGGAGCAGGGAGGAG
Source organism: Octodon degus (assembly GCF_000260255.1). Classification (NCBI taxonomy): domain Eukaryota; kingdom Metazoa; phylum Chordata; class Mammalia; order Rodentia; family Octodontidae; genus Octodon; species Octodon degus. Next base: position 21,601,376 of record NW_004524586.1, on the reverse strand, counting down.
GGAGTGGAAGAGGCGTGCAAAGAATAAAGACGTGCACACATACAAACTCCACTATAAATGTAATCATTGAACACTGTAAATATATAGTAACATAAAGTCCTAATGACATGTACGATAATTATTTAGGGAGAAGTGTACTGAAGTCTAAAATTTATTTTTTATTTATTTTTTTTTAATTTTTATTT
>NW_004524586.1:21584187-21601091 GCF_000260255.1 Octodon degus | reverse complement strand
CACCAGGGGGCAGGGCTGGCTGGCATGTGGTGCTGGGGGATTGAACCGCGGTCCCTGATGCTTTTGCTAAGCTTGTTCTAAGTAGGTGCTTTAGACCCCTGAGCCATCTCTCCAGCCCAAGTCTAAAATTTAAATACATCAAAAAACACAGTGGATTCATGGAAGACTACAAGAATGACTAAATCGGTAGACATGTGAACATGAGGTTAGAAAATGTGGTGGCACATGGTGGCTATCCCCTGAAAAGTGCTTTCAGTTTTGCTGTATGTCTGCAATTTTTTACACTAGAATTTGGGAGGAAAACAAAAATGATAATCAAGCAGAAATTTCAGGCAGGTGGTTGAATATATACATTTGGAATTGAGGGAAACTATTGGAAATAAAAATTTGCGAGACTTTAACATATTACGTGCTATTTAAAGCCATGAGCCTGGGTGGGATCACCATTTGAGAAGGTGGAAAGAACCGCAGAAGGAGCGGAGGACACTGTAACAGGGCTCATGACACCCAGGTAAGAGGATGGCAAGAGTGGCTGCTGTACTGAAAGCCAAGAGCAGTAAAGGGAGGAAGGAGAAAGGAAGTCATCAGATGTGTCAAATGCGGCACACAAAGCCAGAGACAAATCGAAATGCACACTGCTGTTGCAGTATGGTGATCATTCGGTGATTTTGACAGGAACAATTCTGTGACAGTACTGGGAGCAAATAAAAATTTTGAGAACTTTTGCCCAAAGGAGGTCTGAAAAATCAAATTGTTGCTAGTATTATAAGCAGAGCTTTTTATTTTTTAGTTTTGTTTTATTATTACTATTATGTATTTAGTACATGGTCTACAGGGTCTCACTGCACAGATCGGACACGTAGCGATCCTCCTGTTTTCAGCCTCCCAAGTGCAGGGATTACAGGTATGTGCTACCGCGCCCAGTCTCAGTCTCTGTGTCACTGTGCCCTGGGGGCGGGGCCGGCACAGCAGCTCAGGAATCGAACCTCTGGCCCCTGCATCTGCCTAAGCAGGCGCTTTAATCTGCTGAGCTATCAGGTGGGCCTATTTTTGGTTTTTAAGGGCATTTTAATTTTATTTATTTATTTATTTTGCAGGGGGCGGGGCTGGCTGGCATGTGGTGCTGGGGGATTGAACCGCGGTCCCTGTGGTTTGCTAAGCTTGTTCTAAGTAGGTGCTTTAGACCACTGAGCCATCTCACCAGCCCTATTTTGCAGTTTTTTGTGGCTTTACTGAAGCACAAATAAACACGCACACAGGCCGTCTACGTTTTCTTCGCTGCACAGTCTGGCATTGGGATTGGTGACTTGGATGGCTAGCTGGGCTGCTCTTTCCACGATGGCCTTGCGGTTCTTAGAGGAGACGTTGTGAGCAAACTCTGCTCAGTAAGACTTGTTGCACATCAGCAGCACCTCCAGCTCCTTAACACTGTGCACCAGGAACTTCTGGAAACTGCCGGGCAGCGTGTGCTCTGTTTTTCGGGTACTTCCATAGCTCATGGCATCAGGATCTGGCCCTTGAACCGCCTCTGCACATGCTGTTGATGCCTCTGGGTTTCCACCAGTTGCGCTTAGTTTTGACATATCAGTCTGACTGGTGCCGGATGAACTTCTTGGTTCTCTTTTTGACCATCTTGGGTTCATGAGGGGTCTGAGGGCCGCTACGCTGCCAAGTGGGAGATAGTTGCCCTTCCGTAGGCAGCGCCGAGGAAGACTTTGAGGGATTTTTTTTTTTTTTATAGAAGAAATAATGACTTCTTTGCTGATGCAATGAAAATGGCAAAAGGGTCGTTTGCATAAGAGATCAGAGGGTTGTTGAACAGGTCTCTGAGCGGTCGGGTGAGATGGGAAATGTGGCACAGGTAGAGGAACAGCTTTGTTAACACGCACGCACATGTTACTCAGCAGGTGGAAAGCGTCCTGCGGCGGACACAGCCACTGGGGCAGTGGGGAGTGTGCGGAGGAGAAATCTCGAAAAGTCTGTCTGCCTCAGTTTCAGCAAATTAGGAAACAAAACCTTCAACAGTGAGATGGGGAAGGAGGTGTGAGAGGCTTGAGGAGAGAATAAGGATGTGAAGTTGTCAGGACAGTGGAAAAAGAATCGAGCAGGGAGCTGGGCTGTCCCGGGGAAGCCCCAGGAGCTCACTTGAGCTACCCCATTACAGATTACAGTGTTGAGTGACTATGCATTTTTGTCATATCCCTGATTTCAGTGGAAAGGCCTCTGGTGGTTTCCTGGTGAAGCATGAGACTGGCTTTTGTGTTGAGATGGAAATATTCAATCAGTTAAAGAAGCACTCAAATATAGTTTACCAAATTTTTAAAATTTATCAATTTATTTAGTACTAGGGATCGAACTCAGGACCTTGAGCTTGCCATGCAAGCACTGTGCCGCTGAACTATATCCCCAGATCCCAAGCTGTTTTGTATTGTTTTGTTTTGTCTTTTGTATTTGGTACGTGATCTATAGGGCCTACAGGGTCTCACTACACAGGTCGAACTCATAGCGATTCTCCTGTTTTTCAGTCTCCCAAGCGCTAGGATTATAGGCGCATGCCACCACACCGAGTCTCAATCAGTATCTCAGCAAGCTCCGGGGATGGGCTAGGCACAACATTGGAGGGATCGAACCCCGGCCACTGCGCTCTGCCTAAACAGGTGCTTTAGTCTGTTGAGCTATCTGGCTGGCTCTCCCAAGCTGTGTTTTAAAATTAAGAATGCTGGCTGAATTTCGTCAGTATTCAATATCTATCCAATATTGGAAGGAATTATCAATACCAATCTCCATTTATAAAAATCATTCACTATTTAGATGAATTATTTGGGCCAGGGAGCTAGCTTGGCGGGAGCTAGCTTGGCAGTCCAAGCACCTACCTGGCAAGCAGCAACGACCCAACTTCGATCCCTGGTACTGCGTGCTATGTGGGTCCTGTGTGGAGCTGGCTACTGAAACCAGCATGGTGGCGCATGCCTGTTGTCTCAGCGCTGGGGAAGCTGAGACCAGAGGATCACTACGAGGCCAAGCTGTGTAGGGAGACCCTGTCCCAAGTAAGAAAAGAAATACATTTTAAAAATTAAATGAATTTGTTAAAAACATTTATTTCTTAATACTTAATCGGGGCCAGGGAGATGGCTCAGTGGAACAAGCGCTTCCCTGGCAAGCGCAAGGGTCTGAGTTCAATCCCTGGTTCTGGAAAAAAAAAAAAAAAAAAAAAGAAAGAAAGAAACTTAATTACATTTCTAACTAAATCCCACTTAGTCATGATTTATTGCTTTAAAGGTATTTTGCCACTATTTCTCTTTTTATATAATTATGTTATATTGGTCTATAGTTTGCTTTTGTGGAGATCTAATCTTTATAGTTTTTAGAGTGTTACTTGGTTTCATAGGAAAAATGAGAGAGAAGTTATTCTACTGGACTTTTCTTAACAGTTGTTTTTATTTATTTATTTTTGTATTTTAGGGAAGGGCCTACAGGGTGTTCAGGGTCTCACTACTAGATCAGATTTGTAGTGATCCACCTGTTTCCAGCCTCCCAAGAGCTGGGATTACAGGGGCACACCACCATGCCCAGCCTCAATAGTCTTTTTTCAGTGCGCCCTGGGGGCAGGGCCGGCACAGCAGGCCTGGGGATCGAACCCCCTGGCCCCTGCATCTGCACCTGCTTGCAGGCACTTTAATCCACTGAACTATTTGGCCAGCTTTTATATATTGTCTTAATCCTTGCTACTTCCCTGACTCCTCTCCCCTCCATGTGCCTGCATCTCTAGATTCCCATCCTATCTGCAAAGGGTCTAACTCCCTGTTTTTGTTTTTGTATTTAGGACAGGGTCTACAGGGTGTTCAGGGTCTCACTACATAGATCGGACTTGTAGTGATTCTCCTGTTTATAGCCTCCCAAGTGCTGGGATTACAGGCACATGCCACCACGCCCAGTCTCAATTGCCATCTTAGCACACCTTGTGGATGGGGCCAGAATGGTGGGCCCTGGGACTGAACTCCGGGCCCTGTGTCTGTTTAAGCACGTGCTTTAATGTGCTGAGCGATTTGGCTGCCCCCTCTAACTCCCTGTTTTCTGCTATCTATCCTTGATTTTTTTCCTCTAAGGTATTTGTACTGTAGGTGTCTTATAAGAGAACACAGGATAGCTTGGGTAGTTGTACGGCTGATTTCTACTGGTCTATTGTAAGAAACAGTCAATGCTTCATTTTTTTCTTTTTAAATTTTTGGGACCAATTTTGCATGTTTATATCTGGTAATCTGAACAACTAATTTGAAGACAACAATATGCAACAGAACAACTATTTTGAATTCCTATCATTTTGTCTAATTAGTGAAATTGTGTATTGTTTCAGATTTTTTTTGAAGTATTTTTTAAATTCTCTTTAAAAAATAAAAAATAAAGAAAAGGCAATAAGGAAACAAAACAAAAAAAGAAAAGCTGTGTGATATTTAACCCTTATGTCTAGCTCATTTCACTTAGCATTATGATTTCTAAGTGCATCCATTGTCCTGAAAATGACTAAGATTTATCCTAATGGCTGAGTAATATTCCTATATATATATATATATATATATATCTCACATTTTTTTGGTACTGGGAATTGAACACAGGGCTTTGTGCTTGCCAGGCAGGTGCTTATGCTCCTGAGCTATCTCCCTGGCCCAACTATACCATATTTTTTTTTTATCCATTTATCTGTTGGTGGACACAGATGATATTTCCACTTAGCTATTGTGGTGCTGCTGCTGTGGACGTGGGTATGCATGTAACACTGGAACATGATTTATGTAACTTTTTGGGGAAGATACATAAGGGAAGTGCAGCTGCCTGAATGGAATTTCTACTTCTAGTTTTCTGGGGAATACCATGCTGATTTCTACAGCGGTTGTACTAGCTTACATTCTCACCCACAATATACAAGGGTGCCTTTTCCCCCAGAATCTCACCAGTTGTTTTTTGAGTTTGTGATCTCATGTTTTCCAGAGTGAGATCTCTTAAGAGCTTTTGTAGATGAAAAACCCTTTAGTTTTTCATGCTTAGAAAAAAACCAATTCATAGAGTGTAATTCAGTGGAAATGAGTTCCTTCTGACCTGAGCACCTCTGGCCTCCTTCTCTGTTTCTCAACTCCTTGCTGCTTCCCTGACTCCGCCTGCCATGTAATGCCTTCTCCAAAATCTTCCCTGTTCCCTCCTTGAGGGCTCTATGCTCACATAAACACATAGCCACTGTGGCTAAATAATAGACTATATATATATATATATATATATAGTCTAAGATTGAGTTCCTCAAGGCAAGAATCTTTATTTTGTCTAAAAAGAATAGCTTTAATTTTTTTCTCTCACATACATTTATTTATTTATTTGTCTGTTTATTTATTTTTGGCAGAACTGGGGGGTTGAACTCAGGCCCTTGCACTTGCCAGGCAAGCGCTTATTCTACTGAACCATCTCCCCTCCCCTATTTATTTATTTATTTATTTATGTCTTTTTGAGACAGGGTCTTGCTGTCCCAGCTGAGGCTGGGATTGAGCTCACTTTGTAGCCCAGGCTGGTCTTGAACTCCCAACCATCCTCCCACCTCAGCCTGCCCCGTACTGGGATTACAGTTGTGCACCTCCACACCTTGCTTATTTTCTCTGATTTTAAAGTGAACACCAGGGCCAGTGAGATAGCTCAGTGGACTAAGCACCTGCTTTGGCAAGTGCAGGGACCAAGGGATTGATCCCCGGTCCCGAATGTTCACCCTGGCCCCACCCCCCGGGCATGCTGAGTTGGCGACCAAGTCCAGGCATGGTGTCGCATGCCTGTAACCCCAGCACTGGGGAGGCTGAAAATAAGAGGATCACTATGAGTCTGAGCTTTGTAGTGAGACCCTATACCAAATACATAAATGAAAAAATAAATAAATAAAAAAATGAACACCACGTAAGTAAAAAAAAAAATGAAAATAACCTGTCATCACCAACAAATGACCAGTACTGATACATTTCAGGGGTTGTACCATCCAAGTATTTCGCTACATGTACATTTAAATAGCCCTGTGTGTGTGTGTGTGTGTGTGTGTGTGTGTGTGTGTGTAAGATTGTTTCAGAGGCTTACATACAAGCCAAGCATCCTAGACCACACAAAACAACAAGAGCAAAACCACCAGACTTCTCGCCATCTCACCATCTCAGTGTCACCATGCTCAGCTGCACGTCTGCATAGCAGATTTCCTGTACTTGAGACCGTTCTATGCATGTTGTTTTGTATCCTTTTAGTTATTTTGGGTTGCTATAATAAAATATGTTACACTGAGTAACTTTTAAGCAACGAAAATTTATTGTAGAGGTTGGGAATTCCAAGATGAAGTCACCAGCAGACTCTCTGGTAAGGGTTCATTCTGTCCTTCAGAGGTGATAACTCACTGCTAGAGCACCTCACACATGACATGGGGCCATGGAGCCCACGCAGGCCTCTTTTCTAAATGGAATAATCTTAGGAATCCACATAATACAACCTCACAAAGGCCTTGCTGTTCAAACCCTCACCTTGGATCTTGGGATCCAATAGGTATATTTTGCAGGAACATCAACATTGGGCTGTAGCCCTCCCTGTGTTGGGTGACACTGTGACAGAGGAGTCTTTCGAGGTGTGCTCAGTGAACTGTTTGCCTTCACGGACAAGGCTTTGCCTTGAGGAAGCTGTGGATGTGGAGAGAGAGGAAGATGCTGTGGTACTCTGATCTCAAGGCTGTGAATACCATGTGCATGTTGAAGGTGGGCTGCCAGGGCCGTGGTGGCAGAAGCGGCACACAGAAGGTTGTCCAGGCCATTTCTGCAGAACCTGTGGAACCACAAGGGCTGCCGTCTGCACCCCCATGGGTCACTCCAAATCAGTGGTGCGCTGGAGCTAGCTAGCAAGAGTCAATTGTTAAATTTTCAGGAACTTTTGCAAGTTGACTATTAAAAATTAAACTCTACCGACTTGCCATTGAATAAATTATATTAACATCAAAGATAATAACCACTCAAGCCCATCACTTCTACTAATTTTACTATCCTTCACTCACTATTGTCTGTGCTCTTGAGGTTATTTACAGCTGTCATTTTTGGTAAGATATTTAATGTTGGGCTACTACATATCTCTTCATAATTCCACATTCATTGATGTCACATTGCTAGCTGACACTGGCAGAGTGAGAGTATTTAAAATATGGAACTTGACAAATGCTGCAAATTAGGGCATAAATCACAGTTTTGATGATTTTCTAGATGGGGTGTTGACAAACTTTTCTTGTGAGAGCCAGGCAGTAAATGTTTTAGACTTTGCAGGCCATACCATCTCTGTCACAACAACAAACTCCACTGTTACAGAGCAAAAGCAACTGTAGGTAATATTTAGGTGGATGAACAAGGTTGTGTTTTAATATAATCAATGTACAATTCATTTGCACCTGCTGAAATTTGAATTTCACATAATTTTCATGTGTCATGAAACACTATTCTTCCTTTTCCAATCATTCAAAATTGTACACTACATATTTTTTTTTTATTGCGAGTTTTCAAAAAATAAGAGGAACTGGCTTTCATGAATATTATAGATTATTTGTGAGTCACATCTTATGCATCTTACATCAGTAAAATTTATAATATTTTTTTCCTTAGAGAACTGGTTGTTGAATATTTGTCAGCATACTGCTGCTTCAAATGTTTGCAAAACTGGGGAGTGAGAAAAGAGGCCTCTTGCAGCGTAGTGAGCAGGGAGCTGGGCTTCCTCCCACGGTCCCCGCCCTGCACACAGCCGGCCCGGAGGTCCGTGAGCTGGCCAGGGGAGAATTTGCCAACAGCTGACCTGGATCGCCGCAGAAGGGAGCAGAGATTCCTGCTTGCCAATGACAGGTGATCCTCTGGAGATCATCAGTCAGGTCCTTGGAAGTTTGAGGGAGGAGGGAGCTCACATCAATGAGGAACAACCTGTGAGCTGGCACAAGTGTCTCTGTCTACAGTCCAAGAATTCATAAAATTCCAGGTAAATAATACTTTTCTTATTATTGTACATCTTCCCATTTAGCCAAGTCTTTAAATCCTCCATGGACTCATGGAGCTCTTGTGTGTTTTTGTTCAGTGAATTAATGTTCTATTAATTTTTTAACTTATTCATGTTACATCATTTTATTATATGAAATAATTTTCTTTACATTTAGATGAGGATATTCAGAAATCCTTCACTGCCCTCAAGGCAGCCACATACCACTAAACCATACATAGAAATGGGTAATAAAATCCCAGGGTGTCACATAATTTCTTTATTGGGTATAGGGGCCGTTGGTTTTAGATTCCAACTTCGAGGATTGTGTCTCACTAATTTGATTTAAAATGTGCCAAGGCCTTGCAATGCGTCAGGCTCCACGTAAGGTGCTTGGAGTAGCAGGAGAAAAAGTGCCAGTCCACCAGGGCTGACCTAGCTCCCCTACCCTGCTTGCATGAGTTGGAGAAAGGTGTGTGTGGGGGGCACTTGGGAGAAGTCATGGAAGCTGAGGGGTGCTTCTATGAGGGCACATGGGATTGTTGGAAAAATTCATTTCTGCACAGCTGTAGAATTCATTTTGCTTCTCAAGCCTAGCAGGAAAATCTCTTGAAACTCTACGCAAGCCCTGCTCTTTAGAAAGGCTCTCCTGACTGGGACGGCCCAACCTTGGGTAGTTTCCTTTGTGATGAACTCCAAGTTAAGCTGATTAGAGATCCTAAGCACCTGCAGAATCCCTCCTGCCTTGGCGTATCAGTAAGCTAATCACGGCAGTGACAGCTATCACATCTAGGGGTCCTGCCCATGCTCATGGGCAGGGGACTCTGAGGAGCAGCTACGAGGGGGGGACAGAAATCTTTGAGCCCACCCAAGACCCTAGGCTTCTGCCATTTTAGGGCTTCAGTCTTCTTGATTCCACTTGTGTTTGTGTGTCTTGTTCCAATCTATTTTTCTGATGTCATTTGCAATTGATAGATCTACTTTTGTGATGCATTTAGCTTGAAATTTTTAGTGGCTTATGTCTTTTTTATTTTTATTTTTATTTTTTTTTTGCAGAACCAGGGATTTAACTCAGGCCCTCATGCTTGCCAGGCAAGCGCTTATTCTACTGAGCCATCTCCCCAGCCTTGTCTTTCTTTAAATTTTGAGCTGTATATTCTGATTGCATTCTTGGTTAACCACAAGTGTTAAATATCTTTTCCCAGTTGATGGTTGACCTTTCCCTTTTTAATGAGCATACATTTTAAAATTGTTTTCCTTTTTATTTTTGGTGAACATAAGTTCCTCATTTTAATTAGGTCAGATTAAAAATCATTTTTCTTTATTGGTTTTACATCCTGTGTGTGAAATCTTTTGCCTGTTTCAAAATCATAGAGACATTTTAGTATGTGGGCTTTTGCCCTGGAGCTTTTGTATTTTGCTTTTCAAAGTGGGGTCTGTGTCCCGGGGAGAGCTCAGTAACACAAGTGCATGCCTGACAAGTGCAAGGCCCTGAATTTGATTCCTGGTACAAAAAAAAAAAAAAAAAGGTCTGTAATTCATTTCAAATTAATGTGTGGTGTGTGTATGGAACCAAAGTTCATTTTCTTCTTCACGTGAGTAGCAGTTAGTCTAGCACCGATTATTGAGAAGATCCCGCTTTTCCTTTTGACTACAGCAGTGCCTTTGCCAGAGCAGGCGACCGCAAGCAGGCGTGAGCCCAGTCTGGACTTTCCATTGTTCTGTGGATTTATTTATCTATCTATTTATTTATTTTTGTATTTTAGGGAAGGGTCCAAGGGTATACAGGGTCTCACTACTAGATTGACTCCTAGTGATCTGCCTATTTACAGGCTCCCAAGAGCTGGGCTTACAGGCTTGTGCCGCCATGCCCAGTCTCAATTGCTGTCTCAGTGCACCCTGGGGGCAGGGCCAGCATAGCAGGCCCAGGGATTGAAACCCCAGCCCCAGCAACTGCTTGTAGATGCTTGAATCTGCTGAGCTATTTGGCCAACCTTTCTGTGGATTTACTTGTTTGTCTGTGTGCCAGTGCCAAGCTGTCTCCCCTGTTGAGTGCTATGAGGGTTTGCACCACCTCCAGGGGTACCCTGGGATTGCTGCCTCTATGCAGAGGGCTTGCAAGCCCATTTCTTAGAGTTAGAAACCAGAGGGCCTGGCTATGAGGGGCGAGGAAGGGGAAATTGGGGAAATAGACTGAGTAAGCTGTGTTCTGAGATAATGATGATTTATCTAAAGACTTCAGGGATGTTTTCTAAAGGATGTATAGGTAAATATTAGAGGACGGTGACTAAAGAACCTGAAAAGTTGGGCAGGAGAGACAGCTCGATGAACTAAGTGCCCGCTTAGGCAAGCTCAGGGGCTGGGATTCGATCCCCGGCATCTTATGCCATGCTGGCCCCACCCCTGGCTGTGCTGAGCTGGTCACCGTGGCAAGGTGCAGTGGTACATGCCTGTAATCCCAGCACTGGGGAGGCTGAAAACAGGAGGAGCACTATGAGTCCAAGCTGTGCACTGAGACCTTGCAACAAATGCATTAAAAAAAAAAAACCCTGAAAAGTCAACCTCATTTTAGATTTAATTAAGTTTTTAGGCAGCGCTTAGGGATGGAATGGACTCAGGGCCTGACACATACTAAGCCGGTGTCCCTACCACTAAGCTACATCCCCAGTCCCTGCATTCTCATCTAAAAATCTTAGAAAATAACTGCCCAACACTGTTCTGGCCACTGAAATGGGGCATGGTGGCACACACCTGTAATCCCAGCACTGGGGAGGCTGAGACAGGAGGATCACTACAAGTCTGACCTATGTAGTGAGACCCTGTGCCAAAAACACCCCACCAAAAAAGATTAAATTTTTTTTAAAAAAAATTCTGACCCTTTCACAATATCTATTATACCTTTTGGTCTAGGGAAAGGAGAAAAGAAAGAAGGGAAAAATTATAGATTGATAGATGATGGATAGATAGATAATTGTACTACTAATTTCTATTGGTTTATTGCAATCAATAGGAAATGCTTAATTTTTTAAACAATTTTACATGCTTACATCTGATAATCTGAACAAGTGCTTTGAAGATAACAATATGCTTTACACAAACATTGTTGATTTCTTATCTTATTTTGAAATTTTGTATTTTATATTTTAATTTTTTATTCTCTTTAAAATAAAATATTTAAAGCAAAAACCTAAAAAAAAAGAAAAGAACTGCCCATCTCTCCCAGTGTTAATGGTTAGTACAGGAAAAAAAAAGCAGAAAATACCACCCATCACTCTTTCACCCCAAATGAGTCACAGGGACCCTCCATTCCTTCCAGGTTTGAGTCCAAGTTTCGTCTTCTTAAACCGCTGGGCCAGCAGTATGCCTGGCTTTGCAGCCTGCACTTCTGGCTTAGTGTGTAAGCATTACCTGGGGCTCCGATTTCCTTTCACATCTCAGGCCAGGGAAGTTTAACCCTCAGGGAGGATTTCCTGAATTTCCTGGAATGATCACAGTGGCTGGGCTTGGTCTTCCTGAAGCTCAGGGCTGCTGTTTCTCCCTGTCTCCTTCCTAGCTGCAGGTTTTCCTGAGAGGAAGGAGGTGTGGCCTCGAGATGTCTCCGAGTGAGCAGTGAGGATGCCTTTTAAAGGAATCCACAATTAACTTCCTAACTGGATACTGCAGCAGGAAAGAGTATTCAGGAGCTGCTCATGAGAACTGGGGCCTAGCTGTGGGGAGACAGGAGCCTCTGTGCTGCAAGGGGACAGAGTCCTCCTGGAGGCTGAAGAAGGGAGGGTGGCTGCTGGCCAAGTGGAAAAGTACCTTGACTGTGACTCATCAGGGATAATGCTCTGCGAGTGCCACGCCATCGCTGTCCAGTAGTGCAGACAACTGACAGCTGAAAGTCACATCAAGTCTAAGAAAAAGTGGAGACAAGAATGCGTTCTCTCTGCGCTGTACCCGGTTGCTGCTGCAAGGATCTCTGCGCATACACAGCAGCAGCCCAGAGCCTCCGATGTGGCCAACGCTACTGGGCACAATGAGAAGCCGGTTTCTTGTGCCAGGCAGTGCCCCACCTGCGGGAAAGGACAACATGGAGGCCCACCTGGACACAGACTGCCTGGCCAAATAAAGGTGGAGATACTGGGTGTGGTGGTGCACACTTGTAATCCCAGCACTTGGGAGGCTGAGGCTGAGCAATCCCAGGATTGCTTCGAGTTGAAGACCAGCCTGGACAACGTAGAGAGACCTTGTTTCAAATAGTAAATAAGTGTCCACGCACAGTGATAATACATCAACAGCCTGTCTGTGGCTGTTGGGCCCACCGCTCGCTGTAGCCTGGGGTGGGGAATACCTTACAATCTGAGACCACACGGGCCCACCTCAGCCCTCTGCAGAGTTCTCTTGGTAAATAGCTTTATAAGGATTTTTTTTTTTTTTGCTCCTTGAATGCCTTCAGGGCACTTTTGCATGGCTGGAGTGTTGTGGGGATCGAACTACAGCAACCTGAGGCTGCCAGCATTGTGGAAGCAGCCATTTAAGAACAAAGCTAGGGCCAGGCCCCCTAAATAGCTTTATAGATCTATAATTAAAATAGCATACACTTCACCCACTAAAGTTGTACAAATCAATGGTTTTTGGCAGAGTCATGGTGATGTACAACCATCACACAATTTAAACACATTTTCCTTATGTCAAAAATAAGCCCGAAACCTCAGCTCTTCTATCACCTCCCCGCTACCCCCTCGGCCCTAAGCAGCTGCTAATTTTTTTGTTTCTATGGATTTGCCTGCTTTTGACATTTGTCATGAAAGGAGTCATACACTATACAGTCCCCTATATCTGGCTTGACAGAACACAGTGCTGTTTTTTTTTTTTTTTAAAAAGTTTTAAAGTATTTGGTATAGAATCTCACTATGCAGCTCAGACTCGCAGTGATTCTCCTGTCTCAGCCTCCCTAGCACTGGGATTACAGACACGCGCCACCAAGCCCAGTTTCAGTGGCCAGCACAGCATGCGGTATCGGGGATCGAATCTGGGTCCTTATGCTTGCTTATATTGTTCATTTTTCTCGTACATTTAGAGATTAGAATGTTTCCCTCTATCAACAATGCAAACTTGTGGAGAATCCAAATCTGCTGGATCAAGTTGGTTTAAATGTTCAAAGCATGTTGCCAAATATACTTGATGAATACTTTTTTTTTTGGAGGAACTTGGGATTGAACCCAGCCCCAACTGCAAGCACTTATGGTGAATGCTTTTTTTTAATTTTTTTTATTTTTTTAAAAAATTTTTATTTATTTATGTGTGTGTGTGTGTGTGTGTGTGTGGCCAGCTCAGCCCACCAGGGGGCGGGGCGGGCTGGCATGTGGTGCTGGGGGATTGCATGCGGTCCCTGTGCTTTGCTAAGCTTGTTCTAAGTAGGTGCTTTGGACCACTGAGCCATCTCACCAGACCCGGTGAATGGTTTTTAATTCTTACAGAATTTTGGCCCTTTGCACTTACTGTAGGACTACGTAATTAGATAATGAAATGCAATAACTCAAAAGTTAAAAATTTTATTTCCTTTCTAAATTTTTTTTTCTTTTTACAGGTATATTTAAAATTCTGGGTCGTAACTTCCTTGATTCCAAGTGAAACAAATTTGCCTAAAAGGCAGCGTGTCTTCAGTGTGACCTTGCTCAGCGTTACGCTGCTTCGGCATATCCCCAAATCGACACGCTGTCATTCACCATCTTTTGGCAGCTCCGTGGCTCGGTCAGGGCTTGCGTCTGTCTGATCTTCATCGCTGAGAGTGAGGAGCTGGTCACACGCCACACGCTTTGAGTTTTCCTAAAGCAAATGCGTTCTAACGAGCCACTTCGTGCCAACACGGACTGTTGGTCTTACGCAATCTACTTAGGAGAAAGGTTAGTCTAAATTAGTGAAAGATCTGATTTGTGGATCTTAAAAATATAGAGAATTCAAAAGGTTGAAGGGACACAGCAGCAGGCCTAGGATCAGCATTTAGGGTGCCTTCTTTAATTAATAGACAAGAATGTTTTGTTAGAAATAGTACTCCTAAAGTGCTCTAGGAGTTCTCAAAAATATTTTCTTTTTTTTAAAAAGAGTATGAATTAGAATTAAAGCAGAAAAAATTACAAGTGATACAGAATTTCACTTAACAAAGCAATATGAATTTCACAGTATTTATTTACAAGTAAATTGTAAACAAAGTTAATGGGAGCTCATCTTAGCTCCTTAGGTTATGTTCACTGCATCAATTTTATTTATTATTAATTAATTAATTATTTGGTACAGGGTCTTACTACACAGCTCAGACTCAGAGTGATGCTCCTGTCTCAGCCTCTGCAGTGCTGGGATTATGGGCGTGTGTCCCCCACCCGCTTTCTGGGCTGGCAGGGCATGCGGTACCAGGAATGGAACTTGGGTCCTTGTGCTTGTCAGGCAGGTGCTTAGACCGCTGAGCTATCTCCCCAGCCCCAACTGCATCAATTTAATTCATAATATTCCTCAAGTACTAAAAGTATTAAAGAATGAAAAGATAATAATGCATGTGTCTGTATTTGTTATTGATTCTTTTATAATCTTATTCATAATGTAGCAAGGTGATTATGTCAAAACACATCTTAAACACTGATTGGAAATTCTCATCAGTACTAGGGTGAAATCCAAAGTCCCTGAGAAAACAGCAAAAGCCCTTCGCAGTCTGGCCCAGGGACCCTTCCCACTGTCTCTCCCTCACTGAAGACCCCTGTCAGCCAACAGCTACATTTCATAGCTTGGACAGCCCACCCTCACCCAGCCTGAGGTAGATGCGCGATGCTGACCCTAATTGTGTGCTTCCCTCATGATTTCCACCTGCCAAATCCTCCCTTAAGAAGTAACACAATCACTTCTTTTTAGGGTTTTGTGTGTGTGTGTGTGTGTGTGCGCACGCGAGCGCACATGCAGGGTCTCACTGTGCAGCTTGGACTCGTAGTGATCCTCCTGGTTTCTGTTTTCCCTAGTGCTGGGGTTACAGGCGTGCACCACCAACTCTGAACTCCATTGCTGGCTCAGTGTGCCCTGGGGCAGGGCTGGCGTGACATTTGGTGCCATGGATTGAACGAACCCTGGCCCCTATGCTTACCTCAGCAAGACAATCATATCTTTTCAAGAAATTTTAAATGTTTTAAAAAGAACATTGACACATACCATTTGTACGTATTTAGGGTACAGTGTAATACCTGTACATGATGTGCAATGATAAAACCAGGGTGAACAGCATTCCCACTCCTTGGGAACTTCAGACTCTTCTAGTTATTTTGAAATATAGATTGTCCAGTGCTAATGTCTCCTAGCTAACTGCTTTGCTACCTGTTTCCGGCCCTTTTCAATTCCCCTCTGCTACACTCTTCCAAGTCTCTAGTGACCACTATTTCACTCTCTTCTACGAGACCGATTTTTAAGGCTTTCACAAATTAACAAGAAAGTGAGAGTGATGACACACACCTGCAATCCCAGCACTCGGAAGCCTGAGGCAGGAGAATTTCTGGGAGTTCCAGGCCAGCCTGAACTGCATAAGGAGACCCCGTCTCACAAACCAAAAGCAAAAAGAAATAAAACAAAAGAAGTGAGCTCTTATCTGGTGGCACATCTCCAGGCAGCTTTCTGTCACTATGGGGGATTGGATGGGTGGAGAAAAGATGTCCACAGCCTCGGGACTAGCCGTAACCCAGTGAAACAGGCAGTTTGGTTGAGTGCGTGGTGAGCTTTGTGAGTCAGGTGAAGCAGCATGCACTGATCCCACTGAGACACGGTCTAAAGCGCCTGCTTAGGCAAGTGTGCAGGGACCTCGGTTTGAGGATGGGCTGGCCAAAAAACCAAACCAAACCAAACCAAACCAAACCAAACCAAACCAAAACAAAACAAAATAAAATGGGGTCTGGGAGATGGCTCAGTAGAATAAGCACTTACCTGGCAAGTGCAAGGGCCTGAGTTCAATTTCCGGTTCTGTTTAAAAAAAAAAAAGAATGTTAAATGATCCCACTGAGACAGACAGCCCCTGGCAACCAGAGAAGGGCAGAGAAAAAGCTATAGGAAAAGTTCAAGTTATGACTACAACTTTTTAGATTGTAGGTCCTGTGAAATAGGACATTCCATTTGAGTCCCCAGTATGGAAGTGCTTTGTACATCTAGGAGAAAGGGGCCTGGGAGGGAAGACCTTTCTCCTACTGGGCAGCGTCCATGGTTGCTGGGAGTCTCATTTCATAATTGAAGCTTTGGCGCCTGTGGTGTTTCATCAGCCATTACTTATGAATAGACTGTTCAAATTAAAGCTTAAACACTTTCAATTAGGGCTGCAGAGAGGATGGCAAGGAACTCATTTGCTTAGCTTCAGAGCTGCCCCTTTTCTCTGGAAAAATCCTTTCTAGAAAACAGTGCCAAGAGCTGGTGGAGGAGAAATAAGTTTTCATGATGCATTAAAAAAATACATCTTTTAAGAAACTATCTTTGTTGGGTGTGGTGGTATGCACCTGTAATCCCAGCACCTGGGAGGCTGAGGCAGGAGAATTGAGCTTAAGGCCAGCCTTGGCTACATAGTGAGCTCAACACCAGCCTGAACTATATAGCAAGACCCTGTTTCAAAAAACAAAAGACAAAACAAGCAAACAAATCCAAGACACTACCTTTGTAAATGGCAGTAGATGGGGAAGAATCTAAAAGACAGAAGCTGGGCCAAGCTACTCGGGAGACCAAAGCAGGAGAGTCCCAAGGTGGAGGTCAGCATGGGTGACTGAAGCACTTATTCTACTGAGCCATCTCCCTGGCCCAAGGATCTCTCTTCTTCTTCTTCTTCTTCTTCTTCTTCTTCTTCTTCTTCTTCTTCTTCTTCTTCTTCTTCTTCTTCTTCTTCTTCTTCTTCTTCTTCT
>NW_004524586.1:21582229-21583922 GCF_000260255.1 Octodon degus | reverse complement strand
CTTCTTCTTCTTCTTCTTCTTCTTCTTCTTCTTCTTCTTCTTCTTCTTCTTCTTCTTCTTCTTCTTCTTCTGTACCAGGGATCAAACTCAGGACCTTGCACTTACCAGGCAGGCGCTTACGCCACTGAGCTATTTCCCTGGCTAAAACATTTTTTTTTCCTGGTACCTGGGATTGAACTCAGGACCCTGCACTTGCCAGGCAGGTGCTTATTCTACTGAGCTATCTCATGGGCTCTTGAGACTCTGTCTTGAGGTGAAATAAAAAGGACTGGAATGTAGTTCAGTGATAGAGTACTTGCCTGGCATGTGCCTCATGGACCCTGGGTCTAATCCCCAGGACTGCAAAAACATTAAAATTAAAATATAAAATGAAGGGCCACACTTCTAGGTGAAGAGCGTGGCTTGCAGATAGGGATGTGTCAGCCTGCGGAGGTCAGTGGTGGCTTCACGATGCCAGGCTTCACCTGGTTTGTCCTGGTTCCTTCTGCATGTGCACAGTACATGATACAGACATGGACACACACAGGCACACGTGCCTCTGCATGCACACACCACACACATGCATGAACACACGCAACACCCTCCTGTGTGGACTAGTCAAGGTTCCCATGATCCTTCCAGTGGGATGTCTTTTATTTTTCTATGTCAAAGGATTATTAGTTGGAACCTGCTTTGGCTATGGTTTGAATGTGTCCTAAAGTTTCACAGGCTAGAATTTGGGTTTCACAGTGGTAGTGCTGGGAAGTGGTGCAACCCTTAAGAGGCAGGGTCTGTTGTGAGGTCTCTAGGTCACCAGGGTATTATTACCCCAGAAGAATTTTTTTTTTTTTTGCGGAACCAGGGATTGCACTCAGACCCTTGTGCTTGCCAGGCAAGTGCTTATTCTACTGAGCCATCTCCCTAGCCCAGAAATTTTTTTTTGAGATAGGATCTCACTGCATAATTGAGACTGGCTTTCAACTCATGGCAATCATTCAACCTCAGCCTTCTAAGTGCTGGGATTACAGGTGTGTACCACTATACCCAACGGGAGGAGATTAATATAGTTGTCTAGGGACACTGGTTAGTCTAAGGTACAGTAGGTTGTTATAAAAAGAGTGAGCTGGGGCCGGAGAGATGGCTCAGTACAATAAGTGCTTCCCTAGCAAGTGCAAGGGGCTGAGTCCAATCCCCGGTTCTATAGTTGGGTGTAGTAGGGCATGTCTGTGATCTGAACACTTGGGACACTGAGGCATGAGGAGTACCACAATTTTCAGGTCAGCCTGGGCTATGTAATTGAAGTCAAGGCCAGCATAGCAACACTACACAGCAAGACTCTCTCAAATAACAGAGAGGTGCTGTCTTAGTCCATTTTCTATTGCTATAAG
This sequence comes from Octodon degus, assembly GCF_000260255.1. Classification (NCBI taxonomy): domain Eukaryota; kingdom Metazoa; phylum Chordata; class Mammalia; order Rodentia; family Octodontidae; genus Octodon; species Octodon degus. The sequence goes on along the minus strand of NW_004524586.1, from coordinate 21,582,555 downwards.
AAAGCACCAGATATTACAGACAGAAGAGAGGCTTACTGGCTCACAGGTCAGGAAGCTGACAGCCCAAGGCCAGGCAACCCATTGGTTCAACCTCCAGTGAGTGCCTCTGGCTACGTCACAACATGTCAGATGGCATCATGGAGGTGAGTGGATAACAGGCAAAGGTCACATGGTGAGATGGGAAGCAAAAGGGATTCAGGGCTCAGGCTCGCCAATTTATTTATTATTTGTTCAGGTACCACATGGTCCACCTTTTCTTTTTTTTATTTTTTTATTTTTATTTATTTGAGAGAGAGAGAGAGAGAGAGAGAGAGAGAGAGAGAGAG
>NW_004524586.1:21577144-21582129 GCF_000260255.1 Octodon degus | reverse complement strand
ATTGAACCGCGGTCCCTGATGCTTTGCCAAGCTTGTTCTAAGTAGGTGCCTTAGACCACTGAGCCATCTCTCCAGCCCCCACCTTTTCTTGATGAAGCTCCAGAATGACTCTCAGTGTCAGATCCATCCCATCTCTTTCTCTAATAGAAGGCAAGCTCTCCAGGCCTCCATGCTTGCCACCCTTACAATAGGTTCTTCAGGTGGGTGCCATGACACGAGTGGTCCCAAGTCATCAGACACTTCCCCAAGGGTGAGCCCTGGAACTTTCAAAGGCAAGGAGGATAGGACCCCTACCCTGGGGATGGGTTGACATGGCCTAAAATCTCCACAGAGGTAGTGGTGGGGAAGAGGCAGAGGAAATGGCCCTGGACAGCAAAATGAGGGTGGAAGAAGGCTGGAAGGAGCACAGAGCAGATGGCGTCCAGGGCATGGGCCTCAGCTCAGTCACTCCAGGCAGATGTGCAGTCACTCAACTTTCCTGGTGAGGTTTCCAGATGACCTCAGAGAGCTTGGTTAGAGTTACAGAATTCAGGGTCGGAAGTAGGATTTGAACCTAAGTCCCTCAGGTGATACTCTGGTTCCTTAGGTCATGTGGCATGAAGAAGGGATATCCCTGGAGAGTGAAGAGCTGGTGCAAAGGCATAGAGGTTGTAATGAATGAGAAAGTATGTTTCAGTGCTGATGGGGAGTGGAGAGCTGTGCCCGTGTGCTGAAGGTGAGGACAGCGTGGGCTTGAGGAGTGACCGCAAATAATAAGACAGAAGACAAGGCAAAGCAGTATTTTAAAATTGTACTTTAAGTAACAACCACAACTTCAGGACACAAACCTAGTACAAAATTTCTATGATCCTTAAAGATATAATATGCCTGGGCCATTCCTTTAATCTGTAAATTGCTTTTCCATCTATGAATAGACCATGGCTTTCCACTTGGGAAACACAAATGTGTTCAACACACCAAGAAGCTAGCAGTAATTAGTGCCACAGCAAGACAGAAGTCTTTTACAGATATTCACTCAGTTTTACTCTTCAGGTGAAGTTCAGTCTCCTTTAACAGGAGGTTCATGGGGTGCCACTGCACTAACAAGGATTAAAGGACAAGTTTAGAGCTCGTCTAGGTTTAAGGGCCATAAGTACACTTATTACCCAACATACACGCGTGTCTCATTTATACAGTAACAGGATTGTTGCTCAGTCAAAACCAATAGATACAGATCAAAAGTGGCAGGTCCAGACTTAAAGAGATGCCCAAAACATTGATCATTTTATATGTCTAAGGTCTGGACCAGTGATGGCCAACCTTCCAGAGCACTTAAAGATACAGCCTGCTGAGACACGCGTGCCATGGGCTCACCACCACGGGTCTACGTGTAATGCATATTGTAACAAAAGAGAGCACTTAACAGGTATTCCAGAGAATAACTGTTGTAGTCAGAATGTGCAAGGGAAATAATACAGGATACATAATTAACCAGCTATTAAAACAGCTTATCAGACGGACAGACAACAAAATACAGAACACATAAAACAATCATTAAATCAAGGTGCATTTTAGGCCACGCTGAAATGCAATAATTTTTTTCATGGTTTTAGGTTTATAACTACTGTAGACTAGTGAGAACTTTCTTGGGGTTATCACTTGGCACTTCTTTCTGACTCATGTAATTCTCAGCAGTAATAATTTCCTTTTATACTTTAAGCTACTCTGAGTATCATTTTTTGTCAGTTAACATCACACACAACCAATAAGGGTCAGAGGAGTTGCATATGGACCACTGATATAGCTCAGCAGCACAGCCCCTGCCTGGCAAGCGAAAGGTCCTGAGTTTGATTCCCAGTAAAAAAAAAAAAAAAAAAAAAAAGAAAAAAGTTGTATATTACCAGATAGGATCTTTGTTCCTGTTTCCTCTTTATTATAAACCAAGTTTGAGGCCTTGGCTCTTACATTTGAAGAAAAGTCAACCTTGAAAATGCCTCCAACTTAAATCAGCCCAAAGTTCATAAAATATAACCTAAAGGTAATGCCTTGGGAGCCAACAATGCCCCAATACTCCTGATCATTTAAGACATACCTCATACCTTTAAGTTCTCTTGTGTACTTTTGAAAAGAAATAGAGAAAGAATGGGAAAAAAGAGAGAAAAGATGTGACTCTTACCACACCCCAGGTCAGGCTGGGTGAGCCATGTGCCTCACCCCAGGTCACACTGTGTGCATAGGGGTTCCCCACCCCAGCTTCCCAGGGCCAGAACTGTCTGGAGAAGCAGTTCCGCCTCACCTTCCTAGATTGAGAACTGTGAGGCAGCAGCTCTGCTGTGTTACTCCAGAGTTGGAACATGGAGGGGGCTTCTGCTCTGTTACCCCAGAGCCGGAACTGCCTGGGGTGGGTGCAGCTGTGCTGTTATGCAAGGGTCAGATGCACCTCTGTCTGGCAGCTCTGCCCTGTTTTCTGTCAATGACTAGACGTGGGTCCTTGCGAGTCCTGTAGAAATCTGTTGCTTAAGTCCAGGACGATCATCCCTGTTCCTGGCACACAGCCACTCCAACCTTCATCAAAAGATTGGGAAAGCAGGAAAAAGCAGTTGTCCACACAGCTGGGCTTAAATTCACCCCTGAGGTTGTTATGTCTAGGGACCTGTAACATACATAAGGACCACAGACAGGGTTTTAAGGGTCTGAAATGTCACCAACTACAAATCACATACCATCTGGATCGGAGATAAACTTGAGGCTATAATGATCATGATACCAGAAACAAGGAAGCAGAGACAGGAGGATCACCAGGAGTTCAAAGCCAGCTGATGAGGCCATGTGTCAAAATTCCCCCCAGAAAACAGAATTATGACTTTGTCATCTGCCTGTTTTTTTAACTTCTTTTCTACCTCATTTTGATACTGTCCAGTAAAAGGGGGAGGAGGGTGAGACGCAGGAAAGGAGCTTTTTAATGTGATAGTACAAGTGCAGCTACACGACCACTCCCCCGCCAATCGCCCAACCAGGTAATGCCCCAGGGCTGCCCTCTCTGCCTTTGCCATAAAGGCTGCTACCAGACACTGACGTAAGAAGAACAAAGCACCCTGAGCCCACCTTGATATACCAAACCCAGAAGCTTGGGAGCTAACCTCAGGCCCTCTTCTTTTCAGTGTGTGCTCTTCCCTTTTCTTTCTGCTGACGTAAATCTGCTCACTCTGAGCATAACTTTGCCCTTTAAACTTCATTAAACCTCGCTGCTCTTTCTGTACTGTTGCGTCCATTGCATGATAAACTGCTGCTCTGTTTATCATACACAACAACTTGGAAACCCCTCTGGGCCACACTGCCCACAGTTAACACTCAATTACACTTTGTCACTTTGACTCCCGAGCAAACGTGGAGAAACTGTGATCATACTATGGATCCTTTTTTCCCCTTTCCTTTTTGAGACAGGGTCTCCCCTTGGTAGGCCAGACTGGCCTCAAACTCACGGTCCTCCGATATGGTATGGGGCAGGACACTGGGTTGACATTGTGGTTTTCTTTTCTTCTTTTATAATACAGGGTCTCACTGTACAGTTTGGACTCGTAGTGAGTGATCCTCTTGTTTCAGCCTCCCTAGTGCTGGGATTATAGTCATGTACCACCTCGACGCATTTTGGGTGGCATGGCATGGGTACGGGGATTGAACTCCAGACCTTGAGTTTGCCAGAAAGGTGCTTATACCTCCAAGCTATCTCTCCAGACCTACATGGTGTTTTTAATGAACTGGTTCAGTTGATTGGAGGGAGCAGGAGGCACAGACTACTGGCAGGCACAGACTACTCAGCAGGTGTCCTGGTTCCTTCTCTGATCTTGCAATGCAGAGGTGAGTGTTGCTGGTAGTCACTTAGCCTTTCTGATCCTGGGTTTTCTTTTCTTCCTTTCCTGTAAAAATATAGGAGTTGGAAAGAGAAGTGTTCACTAATTTACTCACTACCACATGCCCCTTTGATTTCCTCTGGCTGGAAATTTAGGGCTTTCCATCTGTCAGCAGAGATACGCCTCTGGGAATTTGGGTCAGGTTCTCCTTTCTCACAGGATGAGGTTCTGGCTTTATGAGGTTCTGGGGTCAGGGTGGGGACACTGAAACATTCCTCAGGTCCTGGGCTGCCTGGCCTCGGGTTTCCAGGCCCTTGCTGGGAGGTCCTTCTCTGAGCCTAGATACCGACACAACTCACATCTGGGGTGTGTTTTAAGGCTTTAAGTCTTAGCTTTCAAACTATTTTTCTTGGAAAAGGGACACATGCACAAAGAGATAACCCAGATGCAGATTAGTGAAACGTCCCTAAGCCTCATTCCTGTCCCGGATTCAGCAGTCTGTCCATCTGTCCTTGGGTGCCTTTGCCTAGGAAGGGCAACTGCAAAGCGCTTCCTGGGCCTTCCGTAGTAGATTTGCCTACTTGCTCAGGGTTCACCAAAGGCTGCACAGGCACCGCCCCCCTCCGCCCTGCCCTCCTAGATGTGTCCGCGTCGCACAGGATGCCCTGAGGACTCCTAGGTGAAACCGTAATGGCTTGTATGATAACAAAATGTTCTGTTACATTCATGGGGCAAGTCTGAAATCATACACGAGATTGTCGCCAGCGACACACTATACTAACTCCTGGTCATCTTCCTGAGCTGCTCGGTGCTTGACTAGCGTGCACGCTCTCGAGAAAAACTTTTCACAACATCCAGAGAAGGCGAACTCTGTTCACTTGTCCGGCTTCGCAGTCGCGGTCCCTGGAGTCCAGCGCGAGACCGGGAGCCGGCAGTGCGGGGCCTCTGGTCTGGGCCGCGCTCCTTCCTCTGGGCGGTCCCACCGCACCGCCCGGGCAGGTCCTCAGGGGAACTTTCCCAGGGGCTCGGCAGGTTCCTCTGCACAGGTTGTCGCTTTGCTTTCATGATCGCGAATCAGGGCGAACCGGAACACATAGGGTGAGCGCGCTGGGAAACTGAGCCCCGCGGGAGGGCGGACCCGCCGAGCCCCGCCCG
>NW_004524586.1:21547935-21576696 GCF_000260255.1 Octodon degus | reverse complement strand
AGGGCGCCGCGTGCGGCCTGCAGGAGGGGCCGTGCGGCGAGGGGCTGCAGTGCGTGGTGCCGTTCGGGGTCCCGGCCTCGGCCACCGTGCGGCGGCGCGCGCAGTCCGGCGTCTGCGTGTGCACCAGCACCGAGCCAGTGTGTGGCAGCGACGCCAACACCTACGCTAACCTGTGCCAGCTGCGTGCCGCCAGCCGCCGCTCCGAGAGGCAGCACCAGCCGCCCGTCATCGTTCTGCAGCGCGGCGCCTGTGGCCGAGGTACTTCGCTCGCGCCCCGACCTCGGTCCGGCTCTCCCTTCCATCCCAACCCGCCTCTGCGCGGCTGGGGCAGCCGAGGGAGGTGCAGGGAAGCGCTTCGGGATGTTCAGGGCACCGCGCCTATCCGGGCTCTGCTCCCAGCCCGGAGTTGGTGACGCGCCTCCGGGGTGCACCATGTGCTCCACCCCGCAGAACCAGGGCCAGGGCGACGAGGTTTCCAGCCAGGCACTGGGGAACCACACAGCGCCTAAGACAGAAGGGAACGCAGACGGGAAGGGAAGAGAGTACAGGTCGGGAGTAGTGCCTTGTGCCCAGACGCTTTGGGACCATGTTCATTTATGTTGCTTATCTTTCTTTCTACCTCGCTGTCTCCCCCTTTAAAATGGACCACGTTAATTTTTGCACAGATCCTCTTCATGCAAACTGGCTTTTTGCGGGGATGGAATAGCATCCCTCATGATCTCCTGGGGCAAGGACCGGCTTAGTTCAGCAGTGTTGCTGCCTGCCTTACTTCCCTGGTTTTGAGCCAGCCGTACGAAAACGAAAGTGGCTCCTGTTGAATAAATTCAGCCTGGTGCTGGATGAGGGAATCTGCAGGGCAGAGAAGGGGTAGGCTTGGGATGAGGAACACCCCTCTCCATTTCCCTCCTTATGCAGCTCTGTTGTGTCAAGATCAGTGGTGGGGAGGTGGCAGTGATGGGGCAAAGGAGAATGGCAAAGTTCCTGATTCTTGGAATCTTCTGGAGAGATGCTTCTGTCCACCTCCATGCAGAGATGCCATGTGGAAAAACAGTGCTGAGTTCAGCCCCGGCCAGTGCGGCGGTGTGGGGACCAGCCAGCTGGGCTTGGCAATGCGCTTGGCCTCAGCCATGGGACTGCTGCCCAGACCCAGAGTAATCTCCTCAGTGCAGGCAGTGGCTGGAGTGAGAGATGGGGGAGCGCAGGGTAGAGGGACTGCTCTGGATGCTTCTTTATGGGAATATGGCCCAGCGTGACCACCTGGGCCTGACAGTGTGTCACATATAGTGGTGTGACAGGAATATAGTGGTGTGATCTGGCGACAGATAGTCCCGACACAGGAGCTCAGAGCTGAGCCTTGGCCTTCAGGAAACTCAGTGTGTTACAGGAAAGGTGATTTTCTAGAGAGAAGTGGGCCGGGGGCTCAGGAATGGGCAGGGTGAGAATGCACTCATGTTGAACACAGGTGCCTGTGCCAGGTGAGTTGTCTCATGACCTGTTTGTCTTTACACTCTCAAGAGGAGGAAGCATCTGTTCTCATCCCTGTTTTGCAGCAAGTGTCCAAGTACTGTTTGGACACAACAGAGTCCAAACTTGGCTTGGTTGAGTCTGCCTGAGGGGGTTGGAAACGGGTCCTGCATTGGCCAGTAGGCCTACAGTGGCCCTTAGTGGGGACAGTCACCCAAGAATGAGTGTGTGAGACTGACAGGAGGAGACGGGGTGTGACATTGGTCTCATCTCTCCTACTTTTACAAATATTTATTGAGCTCTGTAGTGTGTCTGGCACTGTTTGTGTGTCTGCCTGCTTGGCACTTAGGCACTGGATGGTTATGTGGGTGGAAGAGCAAATGAATGGATGGATGGATGGATGAGGAAACAAAAGGTGTTTGAGATTCACAGCCATCCTTGCTATCCTTAGTGGAAGTTGTGGCTTTGCTGGGTTGCTCGTTCCCCTTCTGATCCCCACTCTGATTTAAGGTGCATCTCAGGTAGGAACCGGGGAGCCAACAGCCTTTCTTTGGTCTAAACCCCACTCCAGCAGCTGGTGCCCAGGGCAGGCCACCTGATGTTATAGCTGAAGGAGGAGAACTGGCTTCCCTCTGGTGCCATGCGTTGGTGGGAGTGCTGTTTGGGTTGGGTGGCTGCGGAGGCCTTTTTGAGAGGTGCCTCAGTTAGCATAGAGGGGAGTTTTGAGAGGTGAGTAGAGGACAGCTGTCCATGGCAGCAGGGGGCTGAGAGCTAAGATCACACGGACCCAAGGAGATGGCTTCTAGGCAGAGTGAGGGGAGAGAGGTGGGAGTGCTGTCTGAGAAGCGGTCCCAGGGCAGTCAGGCCACGCTGAATCAGGGTGGCCTCTGGTGTGGAGGAAGTGTTGTTATTGAAAATAAAGCACATTTGTCTGCTGCTTAGTGAAAACCTAAAATGTGTGTAATCATGGTTTTGGAAATGAAAGCAAGTCATCAATTTCAGAGATCACTGTAGCTGACAGAGTCTGGTTGGAAACTGCACAGTTTTACCACAGAACAAAGATATGTTGTCTCCTCTGTTGGTCTGTAGAGTGCAGAAAAAGAAAAAGCATTGCAATTAATAATAGGATGATAATGAGGGCCAATGTGTAGTTCATTTATTCTGCATCTGGCATGTAATTTTCAACTCTTTTGATCCTTCTAAAAATGCTTATGCAGTGACCTTCCTGGGTTACAGCTGCAAGACAGTCACAGAGCAGTACCTTTGCCAGGACTTGAGCCTACACTTCTGATTCCAGAGCTCGCTTCATAAACCACCTCTCTGCCGTTGACAGAGCAGCAGAGATTATAAGCCAGCTCTAGCTAAGCCACAGCTAATAGCTGAAACAAACAGTGCTCCAGATGGCCGTGGCCTTGTGATGGAGCAGGGCAGGTCCCAGATCTCGTCAGCAGGCGCAGGAATCTGAGGACAAGGTCGCCTCCAATTTGCTGCTCACACAGGCCTGCCAAGGAAAAGTGAAAGAGAAGGCCGCGTCATAAGGATGTTTCCAAACCAGACCCCAAACTGCTCTCGAGGAGGGAAAGGTCCTTCCAGATTCCTGGATGTTCTAGAAGTCCAAGCAGGACTGTTTGTACTGCGTATCTCTGCTAAAAAATGGACAAGAAGCCAGGAAAGAACTCTGAGAAGGACTCCCCAGATAATAGAAGCCTAGTCCATTTCTCTTTTTAGCACACACTCCAGGAAATCACCCCCCCTCCCAAGGAGGAGCCCCTATTATTAAAGCCATGGGGTCTTAGAGAAGGTCTAGATGAAGTGGGGAAGAAGGGAGGATACTTAGCACTCCTGACTGGAGGTTTTCAAGTCCTGGTGTCCCCTTAGAGCCTCTGACCATAGATGCCACAGAGTAGACATTTATTTTACTTCCTGAAGGCATAGACTTTTTTTTTTTAAGTTTTTATTTTTTTTTTAGTACATGTTTGTAGTATGTAATGATTACATTCCTCGTAGTTGGACTGTTTGTGTTTTACTTCATTGGTTTTTTATGGGAGCCTCAGGCAAGTCTTCAGTTTGGTGAGTGCCAGGACAGTGAGCTCTGGGGAGACTGCAAGGAGCAAACAAAGCTTGGACTCCACAGGCGCCCGGATGTAACGCTGCCAGGTGGGTGGCATGGGGGAGACAGTCTTTCATGACCTATACCTGCAGTTTTTCTTTGTCTGCCACAGCATTTGCTGGAGTGTTTCCCTGTTTGGCCATTCAAACACATTCTTTGTCACTTAAAGTATGTGTGTAGTGGGTGCCAGGCTTCCTCCTAGCGCAAGGTTGGTGAAGACTCTATTTCAGTCATTTGTAGCATGAAGACAGGAAGGTCTTTTGAGGTATTTGTAAAGCTTTGTTTACTCTGGTTCCTCTTTTTTGTTTTCCCTCCTGTGGTTTTATTAAAGAGTTAAAATATGAAGGCTTCATAAAATTAGTAAGTTAACAGGATCAAAAGCTAAGTATTTGATTTAGAGAGCTGTAGAGAGGTTAGAGCTTAAAATAACTACACTCAGAAAGTGATTATGGTGGAACTATGAGCTCACTGTGGCCAGACAGCCTCAGCATGGCGGGCTGGAACTCTGGGTCTATTTGGAGTTGTGTGATCCTGGGCAAGTTTCATGCTTTGGATCCAGAAATCATATTTTTCCATGAGCTTATATTTCTAGTGAATAAATAGCTCTGGTCAGGCATAATGTGAAGGGAAACTCAGGCTTGGCAGTGTTTGAGGTTCCTTGGAAGGCCAGCTGGGGTGGTGGGGCCACCAGGCTGACATCTGGCCCTTGTGTGCAGTTAGTTACCTGAAGTCTACGAGCCCCTGGGACTGAACGCAGGACCTCTGAGGCCCTTTCTAACTAGAATGGTCTGTGATGCTAGTAGTAAAGTCAGTTTCTGCTGAGGTTGTGTCACTACATCCTTATTTTGAAGTCTGGACTGGCTGCTCTTTTTTTTTTCTTTCTTACATTCAGATGAGTATAGCCAAGGTTGACATTGTGACACATTTGAGCTTTGCTGCCTCATAGTTGAGCTTTGTGTTGGCTTTTGAAAATCCCTGGGACACTGTGGGAGTCATATGCCCACCCCAAGGGCTGGGTGTTAGTGAGTCTTACATCCCTTGCTCCTTCCCATGGGGCCATGAGGCTGGGCTCCCTCTGGGTCTTCTGGGTCCTCTGGAGTTAGATCTTTGCTGAGCTGTTTCCTCTTTTGCTTTTCTGCATTCCCTGCCATTAATGGGGAGAAGTGGCTGTGTGTGTTGTGGGAGCCACAAGCCTATAATCCCAGCTACGAGGCAGGCTGAAGCAGGAGGATTGCAAATTCGATCCCAACCTGGGCAGCTTAATGAGAGTAAGTCCCAAAATAAAAAGGGATAGGGATAGGGATAGGGAGGTGATGGGGATGTAGCACTGGGTTCAGTTTCCAGTATCCCTCCCTCCCACACACACACAGAAAAAAAAAATCAAAAAGTAAAGCCACTCTGAATGCTTTTCCTAAAGGCTTCCAGAAGCAGGAGGGAAGTGGTGTGATTCAGCTCTGCTTGGTGACGTGTGTTGACCACAGGGTACCATGCCGTAGGATGGAAATGTGGCAAGAGAAAAGTATGTCTGTCGCTGTGGAAAGCATGCCAAGTTGAGCTTTTGGAGTGAGTGACATGAGTTCCACTTATGAGCTGAGAGCATGTATTTATTGGACATTACTGTGTCCTCAGAAGTGTGCTGGGTGCTGGGAATGAGAGGTGAGCCAGACTCTTTTACCTCTGGTTTCCAAGGGCTGCCAGTAGGACGTGTGAGGCCTGGCTTCTGAGATCAGATCACTGTTTTCTGGATATGTGATTGCTTGGATTTGATTGGATTTGCACATCTCAGTTGGTTTTTTTTTTTTTTCCTAGTAAAGTGATAGTAGAAATGTTAGTGTAGATGTGCGCACTTCTTAGGGCTGTTACAGAATGGAGTGACCTTATTTCATGAGATACTTGGTGCATTTCTCAAACTCTATTGATATTAGCTATGATATCAGTGGTAAATACCTGTAAGGCAGAGGCAGGAGGATCATGAGTTTGAAGCTGGACTGGAACACAGTGGGACACTGTCTTAAAAAGAAAACAAAACTTAGCAATAGTCACCAGCACCAAGACGTAACGAAAGAGTCAGCTAAGAGAAGATGTGCTGGAATGTCATCCCTGGGGATGAGGTGTGTGGGCTGGCCTGGAAGGACTTGCAGGAAGGGAGCCACGTGGGCACATGTCCTGAGGCTATCTCGAATTTACCAATTAATGTGTTGGAGAGATTCTCTGGGCAGAGGGAGTCAGACACTGCCTTCTGGTCACCCTTTGAAGGAAGCCCCTGGTTGTTTCCTGTATGGTTCAAGAAGTAGGTGGCTTCTTTTTAATTAAGAGTTCTGTCTGGGTCACCTGGGATTTTTACAGAAGTTGTCTTATTAACCTTCTGTGGAGTTTGTGATAACCAAGAGATGGCAGCTTAACGATGCCCTGGGACCTTCTAGGGCAATTCAGGTACTCAGAGAATTCCTCACAAGGAAAGATTTGCCATGCCCTGAGGAAAGGAAACAAAGTAGATGATAGTCCACAAAAAACCCTGTCATTTTAGATTCCTAGGACAAATTGTCAAGTAAGCATGTTTCATAAGCACAGTTCTCCACTGTGTCTTGGTACAGCAGCTGGTCCCTTGCCCCAGGAGAGTTCCTTGTCTCCCTGTGCACATGAAGGTCCCTGAGCGCATATTGTTGTGGCTGGAATTTGTGATAATTTCCACACTTACGTGGCTCCTGTCTTAATGAGTCAGAGCCTTGTGCAATATTTCAGACTTCAGGAGCCTCTTTTTCGTTAGTTGTGCAATACAGTCTCCAGCAGGAGATGGTAGGCCTGCCCATGTGGTGCGCTGTGTTTTTCTGGTGCTGGCGAGGTTTGCAGCAGAGTTCTCCTCCACATAGTCTTGGGCAGGGCTTTACCCCATTCTCTAGTACTGGAAACATGTCACACTCTGTGACCAAGATGAGCTGTTTCCTTAGTACTGGGGAGGCAGTCACTGTTTGGTGGGGAGGGATGGACACAGAGTTCTGGGCACGGGTGTTTCTAGGCAGTTGGCTACCAGCTTTGTGCAAGAGAGGGAAGGCTGAGCACTCTGCAGTCATAGCTCTGGCACAGAGTGACATCTCTGGGGATCAGAGCATTGTACAATGCTGGAAAATGTCACCAAACAGCCAAAAACTTACTACCTCCAGGTACTTTCTTGAGCTGCGCAGTGTGGTAATATGTTATGGGTCTTGCCTCCTTCCCCTCTTGTTACCTGGGGAGGAGCAAACATTCCATCTGCAGCCCAGCCAAGCACATAGATGAAGCCCCGTGAGGCTGATTGTCATTCACCCAAGGCCACCCTCCCTGTAGGAGAAGGCAGAGCCAGGCCTCACACCCAGCGCTGTCTGGCTCCCAGACTACTTTGGAGGCTTCCCTTACTCCAGAGTGGCTCCAAAGCGTGTTGCTTAATCTCCAAGCAGTTGAAGGGCTCTCCATTTATCTTTCTGTTACTCACTTCTAGTATAATTCCACTGTGGTCTGAGAACATCCTTTGCATGGTTTCTAGTCTTTTTTTTTTTTTTTTTTCTTTTTTAATGTATTTGGTACAGGGTCTCACTACACAGCTCAGACTCCTAGTAATCCCCCTGTTTTTAGCCTCCCCAGCACTGAGATCACAGGTGTGCACCACCATGCCCAGACTTGGTGGCTTAGCATGCCTGGGGTGGGGCCAGCGCAGCATGTGGTGCTGGGGATAGAACCCTGGTCCCTGCGCTTGCCTAAGCAGTCTTGCCAGGTTTTAGAATGTATTTCTTCTGGTCTACGGTGTGGTCTGTCTTGGGGGTAGTTCCATACAGGGCTGAAAAGTACATGTGTTATGCTGTAGTTGGAGGAGCGTTCTCTAAACATCAGTCAGATGCAGTGGATTGATTGTGCTGTTCAGGTCAGCCGTAGCCTCACTGGTTTTGTCCCGTTGATCTCTCTCTTCCTGAGAGAGGCATGGTGAAGTTTCCTGAGTCTATTCTGATATATGAATGCTGTCTCTATTGTGGATGGCCAGTGTTAGAAACCAGGGTTTAGCCCCATTTGGGCTTCTTGGATGAGCTCCTAACTCCCTGCAGCCTTAGTCCTCTCATCTGTTACACAGGGACTATTGCTGCCCAGGAGACTGAGGTCAGATTAGATAACAGGCATGAGGGTGTTCTGTCAGCTGGGCATGCTGAAGCATTTATACTGCAAGAGATTAGGACTTCCAGAGAGCAATCCCAGGCTCTTCCAGGACTCCTGGTAGAAACAGCACCAAGACTAGAGCCAGCGGGATGAAAAGTAATGTGCTTCCTGGCTAGCTCTTGGTCAAGGTGACTGAATTTGATGCTTCATTTCAGGGAGGGCAAGGGCAGAGTCCACTGCCAGCTTTTCCAAGGGAAGAACAGTTTGGTTCAAAACACTGACATCCTAGTTATTATTCGGCCTGCCCAGCTATCTCCTATGCCTACGTCTTGTGTTCCTCTCAAGCCCAGTTTTATTTTGGTAATAGGGATTGACCCTCAGGTTTTCATAGAGAGCTATGTCTCCTAGCCTTTAAAATGTTACTGTGAGAGTTTTGCTAAGTTGCTCAGGCTGGGCTCAACTTCCTAGCCTCCTGCTTCAGCCTCTGAGAGCACTGACGCTGTGGGCATGTGTCATCACAGCTGGCATCAGTCTCAGTTTCTGTTGAACATTTTTTTCCTGTCAAGAAACGGCCTGAGGGGCCCAGCAAGATAGCTCAGTGGACTAAAGCGCCTGCTTAGGCAAGCTTAGGCAAGCTCAGAAACCCCAGTTCAATCCCTGGCACCACATGCCACACCAGCCCCGCCCCCAGGGTGGGCTGAGCTGGCCAGCAACTGGGCATGGTGGCGCATGGCTGTAATCTCAGCACTGGGGAGGCTGAAAACAAGAGAATCACCACAAGTCTGAACTGCACTTTGAGACCCTAACAACCAAATACATAAGAAAACAAAACAAAGCAAAACAAAACAAAACAAAAAAAAAAACAAAAGAGAGAGAAAGAAAAAGAAAAAAGAAATAGTTCGAGGTGAGGTCCCTCAGGTTCTAGTCTGATATTTTTTCACTAGTTTGACATTTTTGGCTCTGAAAAACGTAACACAATACGGTGTCAACCTCATTAGAAAAAGCCCAGTAGGAAAAGCCTGATAATGGTCCAGGAATACAGGAGGCAGAGCAAGGGCTTGAGGCAATCTGGAGAGGACCCAAATGCCGGGGTGTCTTTCTGTCTGTAGGTTCTGAGATCCTTCCCATCTATAGACTATTCCCTTGGCGTGCTCTCCATTAGCCACCGCAAACTCTTCATCCTTGGAAGAGATCATCTGTTCTCACTTTCCCCAACACATTTTTAACCACATCAACTCCTTGTTTTCATGTTTTCTTGGATCCTGTGGATGGGGATGCCACCTTCCCTGCAGAGACACTGGTGGCTAGCCAAAGCCAAACTGACTTGGATGGAGGACATTATCCCGCAGCCTGAAACCTAAGGCTAGTCTCTACCTGCAAGTCCCACAGCCTGACCGCTTTTCACTTTACAGCTAGGGACAGGAGGTATCCAAAGGGGAACATGACTTCCAGGCCAAGCAGTTCATCAGTGGGGGCCTCTAGGACAGAGCCTGGGAGCCCCTCTGCCTCTTCCTGAAGGGGCAGTCACATGTTAGGGAGGGACTAGGGTCTTGTGTAAGATTCCCCTGTGCACTTGGGAGGTGGTGGTGTCTTTACTTTGTCTCTTTTTTAATAGGATGTTGAAGATCATTTCTTTTCCCCCAGTAACTTTTCTCCCTGGGATGGAATGTGACCACTCAGCAATGCCTGTGGTGCCTGGCTTCTGCCCTCAAGAGTTAAAGGAGCCTGGGAAGGCCTGGACTGATGCAACACTTTTTTATTTTTAATCTTATTTTTTTTGTGGTAGTAGGGATTGAACTCAGGACCTTGTACTTGCCCGGCAGGTGCTTATGCCACTGAACTATATTCCCAGCCTGATGCAGCACTCTTGTTACATGGAAAATATCCTCATAACTGTCACAGTACACACCCAACATCACACACAAGATATTTCCATGTCTTTAACCTGTGGTTCAGTTCTCCTCAGGCTGAATTTGCCAGGCTGAATTTTTTTTCTTTGCACGTAGGCTTTATAAAAGTTTCTCTTCTCAAAAAAAAAAAAAAAAAAAAAAAAAAAAAAAAAAAAAAATTCTGTTTTGATTAATCCCCATAAGAATTACATTTCTATACCTGATGACATATTGTACTATACCAGTTCTTTTAAAGTTAGAAAAGTGATTTCATCACATAAAAAATAAAGAAGGAAAAAGATTTGTGATTTTACCTTCACCATCATCGTAGACATTTCCTCATTTCTGTCTCAAACACGACCAACCATCATTTGGTTAATAATCCTCCTACTCAAGTTCATTTACACTGTCCTTGTTATTGCAAATAATACTGAAATCAGCATTTTGGTTCATGGCATTTCCTGTGTCTGGGCTTAGAATCTATTTTCTTAGGCTAGCTACTATGAAGTGCCATTACTGGATAGAAGAGTATAGAATTGTTGTGCTCCTCGTTATTTTCTAGAAAGATTCTAGCAATTCTTGTTGCCAGCTGCTATAGAATTTCAACCTCTGAGGTCTCTGAATGTCGTGAAGAAATTCCACTGAGAGAAACCCTTCAGGATAAGTGGGGAGACAATGGTTCCAGATCAGTCATTCTGCTCAGTTGATAATTACTCTGTGGGTCTTAAAAGTTACTTTTATTCTCAGCTTCCTCACCTGTGGGGGAGAAGCAATGTTTGTGGTACAGCGAGCACTTTCCAAAGTTGGTTTTACCTGGGGGTGGGATGTGTGTGATGGCGGAAGGGCCCCTTCATTTGTTTGGTCCAACCTTTGCATTTTGAATGCATTGCGTAGGATAAGCAAGGGGACAAGAAGGGCCAATGTCACCAGTCAGGACTGCAGAGAACCGGGTCCCTGGTGTGCAGTTCAGGACTTAGCACAGGGAACCCCTAGATGCCAGCTCTATCCATGGTACAGGGGAGGCCAGACTGCAACTTGTTTGATAAACATGAAGAATGTGTCATTCCAGTGTTTTGCATATGTAGGAGCATAACATGAGCTGCATATATAAAAATCAACTTTCAAGTACAGTAGTACATTGAAGTAAAAAAGGGACATTGGTTTTCTTTTTAAAAATAACTTCATTGAGATAATTTTCAAGCTACAAAATGTATCCTTTTAAACTTTTTCATGTTCACAGAATTGTAAACTTACTGTCACTAGTCTGAGGACTTTCTGGTCACCCCCCAAAGAATCCCAGTACCCCTTAGCAATCACCCCATTTTTCCCTTTGCCTGGCCCTAGCCAGCCACCAGTCTATTTTGTGTCTCTGTGGATTTGCCTGTTCCGGGCCTGCCTGTAAGTGGAACCCTGTGGAAGGAGATCCTGACTGGCTCCGGTCACTTAGCATACTATTTTCCAAGTTCATCCACATTTTTGAATGTATCAGTACATAATTCTGTTTTATGACCAAAGAGCATTCCATTGTGTGGTTATAGAAAGACTGAATCTGTCATTCTGGGGAATTGGAGTCCCAGCTCTGACAGTCACTTTCCTTTTTTTTTTTTTCTTTTTTGTGGTTAGCTCAGCTCACCCTGGGGACGGGGCTGGCATGGCATGTGGTGCTGGGGATTGAACCGAGGTCCCTGCGTGCTTGCCTAAGCAGGCGCTTTAGACCACTGAGCTATCTCGCCAACCCTGAAAGTCACTTTGAAGGCCAAAACTGCTGACACAGTCCTGATGACTCCATCAGAACGAAGTGGAGCGCTTGCTCCAGGAAGCCAGCATTAAAAATTAAAAGATGATTGTTCTATATGGGTGGGAAGTATACACTAAGAAGAAGACATAAGGAAACATGCTTTGCAAGTTTACCAGCACCTATGACAGTTTTTAGAGCTGGAAAGGATGTCAGGAACTGGTCTAGTTCCCCCCACCCCATTTGACAGGCAAGGTACCTCAAGCCCAGCAAGGGGAAGTGGCTTGTCTTGGGTCCTGAATCCACTTGTCACTTCTTCTGTGAGGCAGTTTCTTTGTAGCCTCTATTTTAGGTTTATAAGTCCCCCTCATTGTCTTCCATTCCCTACGATGGGAACTCATTAGCAAGTGGATGCTGGGTATTGCTCTGATCTTCTGATTCCTGGACACAGGCTGGTTCAGCATTTCCCTCCCTGGGATCTCGGCATGGCTCTTGGCCCACGCGGGGCTTGACAGGGGCAGCCTCTGTGACTTTGCTTCCCAGCTGCGTGCTGCAGGCTGAAGGCTGAAGGGCTGTGACAAAACAGCCAGAGGAGTCTCTCAGAGAGAAAGCCCAGCTCAGAAAGCTGTGAAGGTCAGGCCTGGAGATGGGCGCTTACCAGAAGAAAGCTGATGGTGATATCACGGACTGAGCAGTTGGCTGTCTCCTTGCAGATAGTCCTGGGAACATCACCTTGGGTGGTGAGAGGCTTCTGGGAAAAAATAATGGTGCAGTGGAATTGGTTAAAACTTTTTTCTAGTAAACCTAGGCCAGAAGAGTGGATGGGATGCAAGGACACTGAGCCGAGCCAGGCATTGACAATGCGTATAAAAGTGCGGATCACTGTCATTGTTGTGTTTCATTTATTTTCTGCCACCAAGATTGAGAAATAATTTTTCAGAAACAGGGACCTTTAAACATAAACTTGTTCTTCTGGGAAAGGCACATTTTCCCAGTAAAGCCAAAGCTATGGGACGAGGCTGAGCTTGTGAGTCACAGCGCAGTTTCGGGCTTGCAGCCAGTTGGCGGATGCCCCAAGCTGGGGTCCTCAGGCAGCCTATTTGAAGGGGAGTGTCTTAGACTTGCTTGGGTGACTCCGCTCCTTCATGTCACCTGCTGCAAGCCTTTCCAGGTCCCATCCATGGCAGCCTTGGCCCAGCCGCTGTGCATAGTTACTGCTCAGAGCACCACTTTGGGCACTGCAGCCAGAGGCCTGGCATCCAGCGAGCTTTTCCCACTCAGAGCCGTCTGGGAGACTATACCGGAAAGAGAAGGGCTGCCAGCACTTGAAAGTACCAGGACGGGCTGGAAATCAAGGCCGGGCTCTGGGCTCCCCCACCTCTTCCTCCTCTATTCATTAAAAGCAAAGAAAGCGGTCATACAGAAACGCTCCTGAATTTTTTTTTTTTTTTTTTTTTTTTTTTTTTTTTATGTCTTCACTTCTAAGCAGTGGAGAGGGAGAGACTATTTTCATCCGTCACTCAATTTTTAATCTTAAAAAAAGTTACGACTTGTGAATTCAGAATATCTTAATGAGGGTGGTTCTGAAGGCTGTTGTCTGTCCCGGTCCATCCATGTTCTTCAGTCTGAACCGTACCTGCTGATTTATTGTAGACCTCAGCAGGCTGCCTTTGTCACCAGCTCTGCGCTGCCTCTGTCCTGGCCGCGCATTTTCTCTGCAAGGTTGAGGGAACCTCTCTGCCTGGGCTCCTCCATATTCTGGAATGTTCGGCTGTAGCGATGATTAGAAGTGGGGTCTGGTTTCCTGGAATGTGAAAGGCATCACTTCTGTTTCCTCTGCCTCAGCGCCTTGGACAGCTCGAGGCCTGATGCTGGCCCTAGCTGACACGTTTTCTTGGCGTGTAATGGAGCAGGACAGAGAGAATGCAGCCACTCACACCCAAACCACGAAGAGAGTGGGTCTTGAGGCATCTTGCGCACACTCATGGGGTCATGCTCTTTTATTCTTTTCCTCCACGCAGGATCCCTTGTAAGCAGGAAGCCGTGGCCCTTTGTGCCTTATGCCTTGTTAGCCGTTAGGAGGCTGTGTGGGTTGATTTTCTCCAGACTGTCAGGGAAGGGTAGTTCAGGTTCACTGGAAGAGGAAGAGACTGGGTTGCCATGCGGCGGCTCGAGTGCCTTTGCTGTGGCATCTGCCTCGGTCTCCCCACCAGCGCATCTGGCCTTCTGCTCTTGTGCTTCTCAGGTTGTCCTCAGACTCAGCAAGAGACCTCACAAAGGGAGCTAGTCTTAGAGAAAAATCATGTCCCCTTTCGCCCTGAATGTGGATGGGCTCCCCTCCCCGGCTGCAGGTGTTGGGGTCCTTATCTGCCTGCCTTGACATGTGGCCCACACCTGGCACAGGTGTGCTGCCTGGGCCTCAGGTGCCTAGGTTTGTCTAGAGTCCTGAGTCCTGAACTCCATCCTGATACAGGAAGACCCCAGGATGGTCACGGTAAAGATCAGTAACATTCCTTAGGAATGAATGGTGGCACACACCTGGAATTATAGAGGGGCTGGGAGGCTGAGGCAAGAGGATTACAAGGTTGAGCCCAATGCCAGCACCAGCAATTTGGTGACTTAGTGAGACTTTGTCTCCAAAATAAATGCAAAAGTTGCAAGGCTGGGAACTTGGTTCAATTCCTCGTATGGGGGAGGGCAGTCAGCATCCTAGGCTTTCTCTTGCTGCCACCCCATGGGTGAGGTAAATGAGGCATTTGGGCCTGTGACTTGCTCATCTCTGCTCTGTTATGTCTCTGTTGTGGTATACTCCTTCTCATCTAGAGTGCCAGCAGGCTGGGGACTTTGGCTTGCTTAAGAGGTGCTGGGAAGCAGGAGGACACCCAGACTTCTACCCTCGTCCTGCTCTGGGCCCCTGTTGAGGTGCTGGGCCATGACAGATGAGTACTTGCAGATAGGTTCCTAGAGTAGGATGGGTTTTTCTCTTTGGATTTCGGCCTGGATTTTTTAAATAGCCTTGCCACTTGGCCATACTAGAGATGGAGGGGAATTCTGAAGGACGCTAAAACATGATTCAAGAACTGTCAGTAATAAGGAAAGGGGTCCTTCCAGTATACATGTGCCCATGGCTGCAGCTTGGTCTGGGGAGGAGTATCACTCATTTGAGACCTGTAGGAGGCTGCTGGCACCTGGAAGATGGGGCACCAGAGGCTGGACCACACACAGGGACTGCTGCTGGCAGTGTTGGCCATGGGAAGGCATGAGTGACAGACGAGGAGCGTGTCCTACCCCTTCATACACTGGACCATTCCCAAAGATCATTCTCAGTTTCCTTAGCACTCCACTGGGGGCCTGCTGTGTTTGCCTTCATTATTTATAGTTTTCTTGCCAATGAGAGTGCTCATGTCTGGAGGAAGCCTGGGGAGATTTCCCAGGCTCCTGGGCAGACTTTGGGACTAGAACAGTGGAGGCCCCGGCAGGCAGTCCCCAAGGTGGGTTCTTCTCCTTGTTCTCAGATGGTCCAGGTAGCCTCTTGGCCTGGCAGGTGTGAATGGCCCCTGTGTCTCATCAGCCTCAGTTTCTAGTCTCTGCATAAGGCATTTGATGCCCTTGACTTTGAAGGAACTTGTCTTGCTTTTGTTGTTGATGGCCAGGCCTGTGTGGCAGAAGGGTGCTCCACTGAACGGGAAGTACTTGTTCTAACGCATCTGCCTGGAGCTGTGGCACATCCTGGCCTCCTCCTGAGCAGACTCTGGTGTGATCCAACTGTAGGTTTTGCTGACTTTCTGCACTGCTTGCCACTGAATCTTGGTAGCTGTTGGAACTGGCTTGTACTCTGCTTGGCAGTCTACTAGGTATGTGACTTTGAAACTTGGTGGGAAAATCCCAAGTAATTTGAGGGCCAGGAGTGAGCTTACAGAGCCCTTCATGTTGAAATTGAGGAATCCCCAGCCTAAGGGCCTACCTTAGATAGCACAGCCTGCCGTGGCCTGGTGTACACTGTCCCCACATACAGGGGACTGAGTGGGCATCTTATCTCCCTGCAGGTGTGTATCCCATCAGCTCCTCATGTGGGTGGCTGTGGATTCCTAGATTCCGCAAAGCAGGCTATACCTCTCTCTGGCAGTTCTTGAGCAGCGTGCGATGCTTTTCTAGTATTTAGTGTGGATTTAGGATTTTAAGACAAGTGAATTTGAAACTTGGGGAGAGTGGGCTCCTTGGGCGCAGCCCTAGGCCGTCACACGAGATCCCAGGCCCAGGAAGGTTCTACCAGTTTTAATGCTCTGCTGTCACTGCCAGGAGAGCTGTAATAAACTTTTGAACAAAATTTTTATTTTGTCCTGGGTTCTGCAAGTGACGAAGCCGATCCTGAATGTGGGACAGTGCATTAAAATGCCAGGGATTTGATCAATCTGTGCTTGCAACTGATTTGAATTTTGGGAACATGCTGTTCCCTGTGAAGAAAGGAGGATTCATTTCTTTTCATTCAAATACACTGCGTTCTGTTTTCCAAATTAGCTGTAGTTATCAACTCTGCTGAGAAATTGGATGGCGAGATTGTTCTTGCTGGAAGGGAAGGTTGGGTTGTTAGTCCCACATCCTGGTCCTGATCTCTTGGTCCGGAAGTGTGAACTATTATTCCCTCAGTGATGTGGACTATAGGGGTCTGGAAGGCTGGGACCAGGAAGGAAGGCCATAGTTGCAGAGCAAAGGGCTCCAGCTCCAGAGCTCCAGATGGATGGGTTAGCCTTTTGCCTCTGCTGCTTCCAATTCTGAGGCGTTGAGCAACATGCAGTCCTTCTGGAACCTTCTCTTGTCCCATGTTTCTGTAGGATGAGCCTAGGATCCCCCCTGTAGACTATAGGAAAAAGTGGAGATCACATGTGTGTCCAGCATTGTGCTCAACACATAATAAATAGTAAACGTGTAATAAATAAGTCCTATTATTCTCAGTGATATTTTATTGCCAATATCAAGGTCGGGTGGGATTTGGCTAGCTGTAAGGGAGGAGCGTAAAATGTTCTGTGCAGGAAGGAAATACATTTGATTGCAAGAGGTTGAGGTGGAGTGGGATATATGGAAGCTGGGAGAGAAGTGAATATTAGACATTTCTAAAGTAGGAGAGGGGTTACCCTGCAGTGATGAAATGCAGTGACCCAGCCCTGGCCAGAGAGCTGAGTGATGACAGCTTGGGCCTTGAGCGTGGGTGTATGATTTAACACTTACGCGCATTAGACTGACTCCCTGTTGCCCTTTATATGTTAGATCTCCATGCTGCAGGAAGAAGGGAGGTGGAGGCCTGCACAGGGACAAGCGCCATCTGAAGTGCTGCAGCTCTAAGTTGAGACCATACTCTTAAGTGAAATAAATCAGACACATGTGCTGAAGCACCACATTGCTTCTCTGGTGTGAGAAACTGAAGCCTAAGTAAGGACCAAAATGTAGATATGGGCAGAAAATGCTCAAATAAGAGCATTGGGAAATGGGAAGAAAATGCTCAAATAAGAAGGGCAGGCTGAGCGGGGAGGGAAAGAAAGGACAGAAAGAAAAGAAAAAAGGAAAGAAAGCTTTTGTAAATGAGGAGGGGAGGAAGGGCTGAAGGGAGGAAAGGGAGTGGGCAAAAAAGAAGCAAGATACGTTATGTAAGGCACAAATTCCCTATGATGAATGTGTTCATTATGTATATCTTACATATACCAATAACATTTTTAAACTACACATACACACAAAAAGTTAAAATAAGATTTGATGCCAGACCTGGCTCTGAAGCCAAAGTGGCGCTTGTTTTCTCACCATGGGCAACCCCGCTGGAAACGCAGGACACAAGGAACAGAGCAGAGAGCAGGGCTAGGAACACAGGCGCAGCATCTGGTCCAGTGCTGGGGTGCTGGGGGCCACGTCTGGGATTGCTGCTGGGTCCTGGGGACAGGCCTGGCCTGGGGCTCCCAGGACTGCCAGGGGAAGGCTTGGGGCCGCCCTGCTCTCTACAGTGGAGTCCTCCTCCTGACCATGGAGTATTGGTGGCTGAGGGTCCTGGCTGACTGGCCAAGGTGGCCCATTAGTTACCTAGCTGTGGCTCTGGGTCCTCCTTGGGTGTCCCAGCTGCCCTGTTGTACCAGGAGCCAGCCATGTGCTGGAGACACAGGGAGGGAACGAGATGTGCTACCTGGGCAGGAGTAGGGACTTTCCTAGGCAGGTCCACGTTTATGGGACCCGGGACTTTGCAACTCAAGAGATTTTTTTTTAAAGAAAACTCAAAATGATGTATGCAACATTAAGTATGAATTAGATTGAATGAAAGAAACTATCAGAAGTTAAAATTTCAAAAAGCAAATACTATAAGCATCACAATATCCAGCAAAATATGATATAATTAATTAATTTCCAGATACACCTTCACTTTTTATTTTAACTTTTTTGGGGGTGCTTTTTGAGACAGGGTCTTGTTATGTAGTTCAGGCTGGTCTTGAACTCATTGGATAGCCCAGGATAGCCTAGAACTTGAGGTGATCCTCCTGCCTCAGCCTCTCTACTGAGATTACAGACGTGTACCACCATGCCTGGCTCACCTGCATTTTTATTTTATATATATATAAAATAAAATATATATATATATACATTTGTGTGTGTATATATATATATATTTTTATTTTTTTATTTTTATTTATTTATTTATTTTTTGCAGAACCAGGGATTGAACTTAGGCCTTGCACTTGCCAGGCAACAGGCAAGTGCTTATTCTATTGAGCTATCTCCCCGACCCCTCATCTGCATTTTTAAAACAAAATTATTTAGTTATTTGGTACAGGGTCTCCCTACATAGCTCAGACTCTGTAATCCTGTCTCAGCCTCTCCAGGGCTGCAATTACAGGTGTGTGCCACCATGCCCACTTTTGGGGCCAGCATGGCACTCTCAGAGTTCTGGAGCCCACTTGGCATGTGGTATTGGGAATCAAACTCAGGTCCTTGAGTTTGCCACACAGGCACTTAGACTGCCAAGCTATGTCCCGAGTTCTCACCTGCATTTAAACACTGTTTCCACTACTTTTATTTTCCGGATGTTTTCTCTGACCATTTTTTCTTTTTCTTTTTCTTTTTTTTATAATTTATGACAGGGTCTACAGGGTTTCACTACACAGACCAGACTCGTAGTGATCCTCCTGTTTTCAGCCTCCCAAGAGCTGGGATTACAGGCATGCGCCACCATGCCCAGTCTTAATCGCTGTCTCAGCACGCCCGGAGGGTGGGGCCGGCACAGCATAGCATTTGGGATCAAACCTGGCTGCTGTGCTCTGTCTCAGGTCTTTAGTCCGCTGAGCTATTTGGCCGGTCCTTCACTTTTTCATATGGCAGTGATTTTGTAATGCATCCTACAGAGAAAAAGAATTATTTGTTATTTTTATTATTTATAATATTTTGCTTAATCTTTTATATTTTCCTACTACCAACGTGCTTTCTTTGGAACTGGTCCTCCACTCTACAGAACTGGGGGCAGAGCGGGCGATAGGCACATCCTTGGGAACTTGGCCTGTACCAGGGTCAGGACAGTCACTGAAGTAGAGACAGAGTGACTGCAGGGCAGGTAAAAGGATCTCGCTCAAACCAAACAAAGTGATTCCCCAGCTGTACTTTCTCCTCTGTGGGGCCTCCCCTGACAAGCCAGCTGCTGTGTGGGGAGGGATGGTTTGGTTTTTGCCAGTTGAATGCAGCTACTTCATTTCTACAGAATTCCCAGAGGCCTGTGCAAATTCCTCTGCTAGGTGTCCCTAGAGCAACAAGCCAGAGCATGGTTGAGCTTCACGTAGGTCAGTCTGCCAGCTCTCAGTTACTGCGTCCATGCTGAGTTCTGCCTTATTAATGGAGAGAGCCCATGGGGTGTCAGGCAGAGAGGTTCCCAAACTTTTGTGGCTTATAGCAGCACCCTTAGTAATTTTGATGGCACCCCTAGGCCAGAAAAGTACCCCAGGGTTCCATTTATCAAGCAGCTAGGTCCAAGAACTTAGTAAGTATTGTGAAACAGGAAGAAAAGCATTGAACTTAATTTTCCAATAACTACAGTTCCCTCTGCATGCATGGTGTGTGCCTGGTGGGTGCTAAGCGACCAGTGAATTCTTGGGATCATAGTGGGCACTGTCATTCCATTTTTAGTTTGACATTAAGTTTGGAGCAGCATGTTCACTGTATCACAGCAGCTTCTGAAATGCAGCTTCACAAAGGTGTGGAGTCATCAGAAAGAACGGCGTGCCATTTGGCTCTAAAACTCGGGAAACGGGAGCTAGTTTGCGAGGTGTCCAGTGAGCAGGGGTGCCGTTGTGTTTCTCCAAAGAAGGTGGAAGATCCTGGGTCCGCTGAAAGGCTCTGAAGAGTGTGGCTTTAGGACAGCAGGGCTTGACTGCTGTCTCCTTCCTGCCTCAGTTTTACTCCTCACCTGACATTTTTTCCTCTAAAGATGAAAGAGACACATATTTTGGTGATGCAAAGTGGACCAATATTTGTTCTTATGCCTTTAGAGAAACCCAGCCGATAAACCCGTCCTTCAACCGTGCGATTTTCATCCTCACTGCAACAGTTCATCTGAAACAGGTTAATGTGTGCTGGGCATGGACAGTGCTGTGTGTGCACACGTTGCTCAACCAGGATTCAGCCCGCTGCAGATTGAAAGTGCATTTTATACAACACACATAATATATATTAAAGTAATATAGAATATGTAGAAGAAGATGGCATCAGTGCTGAACATGCACAGAATTTTGTCGCTGTTCCCCAAGCAGTACAGTATAGAAACTCTATCCATAACATTTGCATTTAGTTAGATATTATAAGTGATCTAGAGATGATGTATAAAATGTGGGAGGGTTGTGTAAGCTGTGGGCCAATACTGTGCTCTTTTATATAAGGGGCGTGAGCTATGGGCTCTACGGCCAGTCCTCTGCGGGTACTGAGCAGTGACTGAGCTCATGGCTTGTTCTTACTAAATATTCAATAATAGATAATAAGTGTTGAGACTTCTCTTGAGGTGTGTCCTTCCTTCTGCTAGGCATTTGTGAAGTAGTTAAGAAGTATTACCCGTAAATCCCCAGCGGTGATGGGAACTAAGCAAGCCACAGATAGGAAGTTGTATGTTTATTTAGTTTATAAAGAGGAGAAACGAATCATTTATTATCTTGGGGTAGAATCCTAGCAATTTTAAAGTCATACAGCAGTAGGAAATGTTGGCTACACTTAGCCAGTTGTGTCAGAAATCAGTGATGATAAATAGTTATTAGATGAGAAGAAAAATCTATTTCTGTGGTAACTCAGCTTTCTACTGTTTTTCTGTTTAAAAATGAAATACCATAGTGAGTCTTTTTTTTTTTTTGCGGAACCGGGGATTGAACTCAGGCCCTTGAGCTTGCTGGGGAAGTGCTTATTCCACTGAGCCATCTCCCCAGCCCCAGAGTCTTTTTTAATTTTTTTTTTTGAGAATTATTTTGGATGTTGAAGACCTTTCACTTTTCATGTACATTTTAGAAATAGATGACCGGTTTCTATAAAAACTCCTTCTGAGGTATTTAAGAAGAATTTAACCTCCAGGTCAGTTTGAAGAGAATGGATAGTTTCATGGTAACAGGGCAGTAAGCAATGAGTATGACATCTCTACATTTGTTTGTGTCGTCTTTATTTTGGCAAGGTTTTGGCGTTCTCAGCGTACAGTTCTTGTCCATGGGTTGTTCGTAGCTCCCTAAGTATCATTTTTGGTGCTGCTACATTACCTTGCCGCATTGATAAGCTTGCCTGTTGTAGCACTATATTTACTGTATTTGTGGATAGGCAGTCGCTTTCTAGAAAGTGTGTCATGTGCAGTTTCATGTTCCTTTCTGGCTCACACCGCTGCTCCGTTCCCTTGCCTCACTGTGTGGGCCATCGCTGAAAGGCAGCGAGCTTCAACTTTCAGTTCTGTGCAGTAATGGAGCTGCTAGAAGGGCTCGGCTTTGACCTCGCAGGGGACCTCATCTTCCCATGACCCCCTGCATCAGTGCCAGCCTAAGGGAGCAGAGCGGAGAGCGTGCCAGACCTGCCTCCTCCTGTTGGCTGCTCCACCGGGCTGAGAGCTCAGCTGAGCTGCAGTTCCAGCCCGATTATCTGCTGACCTGACACCCTTCCCCCTTCTGCAGTGGCTTTGGGGTAACCTTGTGAGCTGGGGAGCACAGGTGCAGGTTAAGGCCAGAAAAACTGGCCTGTCTTGTAACCTCCCGTGATCATGCCTCTGCAGTGGTGGCCACGATGGTGCTGCTGTTAAGAGGAGCCTCCAGGACCCAGATAAATTTGTAATGTAGAGCCTCCAGCTCTCCCTGTCTGCAATCCTGCTGCTATATGGAAGCACTCTTATCTGCCAATAACCTTCTTCTGAGCAACACTCTTACCAGTGCTTTTGCTTTTATTCTTTCTACACTGCGTAGCCTGTCTGGGCCAGCACCTCCCAGGCAGTAGCTCATGAAATCAGCGTAGCAGGCACTCTTGAGGTAGATGCTCTTATCATGACAATACAGAGACATGGCACTGCGCTGAGGCCACACACTGGTGGCCGGAGTCTAGGCTGGGCTTTCTCACTTGCTGAGTGCCCTGGCTGCTGCAGTGTCGATCCCTCCCATTCCTGAGATAGTGGGTAGCAGGTTGCCATGCAGCTACTGTCCCCCCGCCCCCCACTGTTGGGACACCTCCATCCCCTCTGGATTGATGCCTCTACAAGGTGGGTAGTTGACCACAGCTGAAATCAGAGCAGACAGGACCAGCCAGGGTACCTGAGCCCAGACAGGCACGGCAACTCCCTCTGGTTCGCGAGACAAGACTTGTAAGTGGAACAGGAACCTGACACTGAGCAGGCTGCTTTTAGAAACACTGGAAATCCTCATCGGGAATTGCACTGAGAGAAGCCAAACATTTCCTCTTGTTTGGGTTGACATTTTGTCCATCTCTGAGCAATTGCTAATTCAAGTTCTTCATGTTCAGTTTTTGCTGTTTTGTTTCCCCTTGAAGGCTGGCTGCCAAGTGATGACAGAGGAGGTTGGGGGGGTCACCTTTTCATCTGACTTATACAATTAAGGCTTATCACTTGGGCTTTTAAACACTGTCTGTTCTTGCATGGCTTGTTCCTCCTTTCTCTTTGGTCATCTGCAGAATTGCAAGAGCCCTGCACCCGTTCCCTAGCCCCATGTGCTCTTTGTCTTGCCCAGCCTGTTAGCATGAGATCAAGGGGCACAGACTGGATCGGAGTCGGAGCTGCAATCAGTGCTGTAGCTCGTCCTGGAGGCAGCAGCCCCATTTTGTTAGGTGGGGAAGTGGAAGCCGCCCCACACACTCAGGACGGGCTTCAGGCCTTTTCGTGCCCAGGCAGATCTGCTCCGTAAGCTTTCCTGGAGGACAGCCGATGGCACCACTTTTTCTAGCTCACGAGAAAGCATCTACTTTTCTTTGGAGCTAGAACTTCATGTTCATCTTTATCCCTGATGGGAGTGGATTTTCCCTTCCCTACAAGTGAGAAAGAGGAAGTGAGTTAATGACCCTTATTGACAGGACTCTAGCCACTGTGCTTCTCTTGAATGCCGGGCCCCTCTAGGGTTGTTGGCCTTGCAAGAATGAAACTTTTGCTTGGCTCTGGCTAAGAAAGCTGCACCTGGGGAGGCCCACATGGGTTTGTTTACAGCTGTCTCTGGCTGATGTCGCTAGGATCTGTGTTCAGAATGTTTAAATCCTATTCCTATTTAAATCCTAATCCATTCCTATTTAAATCTGTCATCAGAGTGCTCAGGGCAATGCACCAGCTTATGACAGTCACTGGGAGACCTTGGAGGGTAGCACGTAGAAGCAAGGCCAGTATTAAAGAGGAAAAGTTGTGAATTCGGCGATTTTCTTGCTATTCATGGTCTTCATTAAGATTTAGTGTCCACAAAGAAGTTATTTAAAGTCTGTGAGCCTCAGTTTCCCCAAATATGGGAAGAGTACCTGATTCTTCCCTTCTAGAGAAAGTAGGAAAAAAATAAAATAAGTAGCATATGAAAGTGGTTTGAAAACAGAAATAATGAAATGATGTTATTCTGGATTTGTGAGCTTAGTTTATTTTCCTTAGT
Organism: Octodon degus; assembly: GCF_000260255.1. NCBI lineage: Eukaryota > Metazoa > Chordata > Mammalia > Rodentia > Octodontidae > Octodon > Octodon degus. The sequence goes on along the minus strand of NW_004524586.1, from coordinate 21,553,269 downwards.
AATTGCAGATCTTTGAAACTGAGAACATCACGCTATGGCAAGGGCCCTGAGCTAAAGCTGCTTAGCAAGAGGAGCCAGGCCTGAAGGGCCCTTGGTTCATGAATGCTCCCTCGCTGCCCACAGCGGAAGCTGGGGAGCTGTAGGCTGGCCTCAGGATGTCCCCGGGGCCAGCGGCATTGAGTGGGGTTACTTCAGTTCCTGGTGGTACAGTTGTGGCAGGAACTAAGAAACAGTCTACAGATGCTCTGGAGCTGCTGGCCGAGCCTGTGGCCGTGCAGCTGTGATGGGTCACAAGAGGGCTTGGAAGTGTCCCAGTATTACTCAGCCTGGGGAATGGTTGTTGCCTTCCCACTGGAGGAGATGTGGGTGTGCATGCGACTGTATGCTGTGTGAGTTTGGGGGTATGTGCATATGCGTGTTTGTGTGTAGGTACACATGTGTTTGTGTAAGTGTGCATATACGTGCGTGGAGGAGGCATGGTAATGTGTGCGCGTGTGAGTGTGTATGTTTTGCCGCAGTGCATTTTGGCTCCGCTAGCCCATTTCTTTCTCCGACCGGCCTTGGTACACAAGACAGGAGCATTAACTGTCTACTGTTTGCCTTTGTTCTCAGGGCAGGAAGATCCCAACAGTTTGCGCCATAAATACAACTTCATTGCTGACGTGGTGGAGAAGATCGCGCCTGCCGTGGTTCACATTGAGTTGTTCCGCAAGTAAAGACGGGCTTCCTTTTTTTCTGTCATTTATGTGGCTTTCAGTGATAAATACCCTCATTAGCAGAACATCAGAACTATTTTTTTGAGACACATTAAAGTGTCACTGAATGGATTCCTTTGTCGTGATAAAGATTTCTCCTCTAGGGTATTTTTTTCATCAGACTACTTAAATCTACACTCCTGACCTTTCAGATGTTTTAAGAACTTTTGGCTCTGAAGAATCTCTAAGAATATTTTTTAAGTGGAATTTTTTAATGCATTGCCAAAATTGGTGTAATGTTTAGTTTCTTAAATGTTAGACCCAGCACATGAGGAAACAAGTACAGATGTGTGTTGTTCCTGCGGAACATCACTCCCATGTGTTGAGTCCTCCTTGTAAGGTGCTTCAGGCTTAATGGTGCTATCCCTTTGGCTTCCAGGCTGCCTTTTTCTAAGAGGGAAGTCCCAGTGGCTAGTGGGTCTGGGTTCATCGTATCAGAGGATGGACTGATTGTGACGAATGCCCACGTGGTGACCAACAAGCACCGGGTCAAAGTTGAGTTGAAGAACGGAGCCACCTATGAAGCCAAGATCAAGGATGTGGATGAAAAGGCAGACATTGCACTCATCAAAATTGACCACCAGGTGAGTGAGCACCCGTGTCTTTCAAGTGTGTGGCCAGCCCACCACTAGCTGACTGCCGAACTGAGTCCTCAGGCACCCCAGCCCAACACTTGGCTTGACCCGAAGATGGCAGACGGACCTGATCTCTCTCATTTCCTGGGGGCCAAAGGGCAGTCTTGCAGCTTCTAGACCAGGTCTGTCCCTGAGAAGATCAGGTAAGGAAGGGAAGGGGCTCTGAAAAACTTCTAGAAGACATTTGCTATTTGATCAGAAAGTTTAAAAATAGCACCTTACACATTTATAAAATAAAATAAGTTTTTTATAGTGAAAATTGAGTCTTTCACTCACTCCTGATGTGGAGACATCTGTTAACCTTTGTGCTCTTTTCCATAGATATATCATGGGTCGTACACGCAGGTACTGAATGTGCTGAGTTTCACAATGAACCGCCCTTATTGTACAAACAGTTGCTTTGAAAACAAACCAGGTCTACTGAATTTTAGAGTCCTTCTAGGGTTACTAGAGATATTTGCAGTTTTTCATAGGCAGAAAGTTTTGGAAATGGTTGAATTAAAATAAAGCTAATGATTTTTTTCTCCGTAGAACTTCTCAGTAGACTGTAGTATTTTCTTCAGTTATAATTCTCTAAGTATACAACTTTGTGTGTGTGTGTGTGGGGGGTACAACTGTGAAATTGCTTAATTTGGGAAATGTATTTAGAAAATGCTTCAGGGCTAGGGATGTAGCTCAGGCTCTCATTTCAATCCTCAAAAGAATACAAAAGAATATCCTCCTTGTGGTCATTTTTGCTCAGAGTCTCCATACATGAAATTAAATCCAGTTTGTATTGGGTTTTCCAAAAGTGTTCCTGTTCAGCACGTTGATCCCAGAGGTGAGTTTGCTGTCTGCAGCAAGATGGCTTTTAGTAGCTTCTTCCTGCCTGTCATGATTTTTAGACTTCAGAGAGAGGAAGAATCGGGAGAATCAGGTTAGCTGGGATCTCGTTGCCTGTCCAGGAAAGGATGCTGAACCAGGTCAGGAAGGTCTCCTTGGCAGCTCTCTGCTTGGTGTTGCCTCCCTCATTGTTGGCCTTGTAGGCAAGCAGGTGTGGCATCTGACAGGCTGCTTGACTCTCAATGGAAATAGCTCTGTGTACTGTTTTCGATTTTTTTAAACAGCACCAGGCTCCTTCGCAGCTAGCCTTTTAGAAAACCATGGCTGGGCTGGCCAAGTACCTTAGCAGATTAAAGTGCCTGCTTGGGCAGAGTGCAGTGGCCGGGGTTTGATCCCCGGTATGCCGTGCTGACCCTGCCCGCAAGGCACACTGAGACAGTGATTGAGACTGGGTGTGGTGGTATGTGCCTGTAATCCCAGCGCTTGGGAGGCTGAAAACAGGAGAATCACTGTGAGTCTGATTTATGTAGTAGAACCCTGTAGACCCTGTAAACTGTAATAAAATACCGAAAAAAAAAGAAAGAAAGAAAGAAAGAAGGAAAACCATGGTTGACACACTTACACTGTCCCAGCGGCATATTTCGTGTACCTCTCTGAGGCTATACCAGACACGGACTGAACAGGCTTGACAGTTCCTTGTGAAGTCGCAATTATGAGTTATGTCTGTTTAGTAACTGTGGAATTTTTCACCACAGCTCATCTTTCTGAATATATTTATTGGTCACAAGATCATTGGGCCAGGCTCTGAGGCCCCGTAGCTGCATCTAATGACCCCAACCTCATAAGACAGCCAGGGCGCAGCTCCCCAAGTACCCAGGCCTGTGCCCAGGAGTGCAGCCTGGCCTCTGGCCTCTGTGCGTGACGGGATAGCTTGCCCTTGCATAGGCCACATAGACCGGCGCATCTGTTTAGGAACGCTGCTAGAAGGGTGCAGGATGTGGTAGGCTAACGGGAAGGAGGCTGCCAGAATAGCACGGCCTGTGGCCACACGTGGGGCTTCAAGCTTCCCTGAGCCCTTGAATGGCAGCCAGCCTGGAGGCCAGGCTCCTCTGTAGGCAGGGCTGTGGCCCGTACGGGACAGGAACGTGCGCTTTCCCCACAGAGTAATTCCCTGTTTGGAATGTGTGGGTGTACACCGTGCAACTACTGCCAGCCCGGGGATATTCTGTTCCTGATTTTGAGCTAACGTGGAGACAGGCTCGAATCCTCCCTGACATTTCCAGGCAAGAAGGAGGCTCCCAGAGAGGGGATGTGCAGAGGGCTTTGGACCTAGCTGCTGTTGTCCTGTGAGTTTAGCTCTGTGCAGCTCTTTGAAATGTGTTGCCCCAACAAAATGTCCTTGAAAATTTAGAATTGAACGATGTGGCTTTTTGAAATGGAATCGGAAATGAAGGGATATTAAATTGCAGACACCCACACAAAAGCCCAGTTTCCACTGACTAACTGCTTTTTTTTTTTTTTTTTTTTCCCTTTTTTTGCTGATAGTTAGAAGTAGGGAGAGAAAAACATCACTTCCAGCCCTTTCTCTTTTGTCCCCTTGTTTTTATGAGTCAGTGTGGGGAGAGACTGGCTGGTCAGAAGGCTTGGTTTGGAAGGAGCCGGCGTGTAGGCTGACAAGTCCCAGCACCGATTCATTCAGCATGTGAGGTCACATGTGCAGCAGATGGGGTGTGAGCTAGGCTGCCCCCACTGTGTCATCTTAGGAACAGGGACAGTGCCAAAGAATCGGATCAGGGTGACTCCAAGAACAAAACAGGAACCCAAAAAATTGGAATCTGGGAAGAAATATCAGTCCCAGTAGCACCTTGTCATGCCAGGCTGTGGCTCAGCCTCCCTGGGGCCACGTAAGGATAATCTGATGAAGCTGATGTGGCCTCCCACCATGTCCACAGGCCCGGTGACCAGCCTGGTGGCTTATCATCTGGGCCTAGTTCCTGAGTTCTCTTGGCACTGCCATTGTTCTTCCTGAATGGCACTTAAATGAAGCGGAAAGCACCGTGGACATCGACTGCTGTTGGCTCTTGATAGTGACCCAGCTTCTTTCCCGGGAACAGCAGCCAGCATTGCCTTCTGGGGTCTGCCTCTTTCCCATTAGACTGCCCCGGTAGGACTGTTGGTTACGTGCCGGCCCCTCTGTGTTCAAGGTGGGGACGCTTGACCAGCGAGGGCAAGCAGAGGTTTCCCCTGGAATGGCAAATGCAGCTGCATGCACCAACAATGGATGAGCACAGACTTGGTCCTGGTAGCCCTACAGTGCCCGGCTGAGCACTGCCTGAGCTCCAGTGAGCCCCAAGCCTGCACTTCCTCGCTGACTTGGAGCCCTCTTGAGGTCTTCATGAGCTAGGAGCTGCTTGGCTTGCACTTGCTGGAGACGTTCCTGGGCTGGTGACCAAAGAACTCCTCTGCTTCTCTCTGCTGAGTAGACACGTGTGCACTCGCTTTGCTGCTGTGTGTTGAGACTGTAGAGAACATTTGGTGAAGGCTCACAGGTGGTCCCAGCCCGCTGCCCCCACCGTGTTGGAGGAGGAGTGTCCCCTGCAGGGCCATCCTTCCCACCTGGCTGGTGTTCCTCCCTGTGCTCCTGCCCTAGAATTGAAAGCTCCCTTTCTCAGGGACCCTGGATGGGGCTGTTGTTAGTCTGGATGGGAATGCATACCCAGGAAGTAGGGGGAGTATGCATGTAAACATTTTAATGGAAAGCAGCTTTGAGGGCAAACTAGTTCAGCTCTGGACACAGCCTGTTTCCAAATGTGTTTAATGTGTGCCACTGGCCATGTGTGCAGAGTATTTTTAATTTTTATCCAGGGGCAGCATTTTGCCTAGGCAGTGCTATGGGGCTGGGGAGGAGAGAAATGTCAAAAGTGAGCTATTTGCTTTCTGAAGGCCAGAACACGGGTTAGGAATCCTGGGGTGCTACTGAACAAGGCAGGCAAGGAAAGTCACCTTCCTTCCCGCTGCTTTTCTAGCGATGTTGATGATGTCAGGTGGTGTCCTCCCCATTCTGTGTACTTATGGATTTGCCATTGGTCTTTTTTTTTTTTTTTTTTTTTTAAATTTTATTT
>NW_004524586.1:21502742-21547832 GCF_000260255.1 Octodon degus | reverse complement strand
GCATGTGGTGCTGGGGGATTGAACCGCGGTCCCTGATGCTTTTGCTAAGCTTGTTCTAAGTAGGTGCTTTAGACCACTGAGCCATCTCTCCAGCCCTTGCCATTGGTCTTGCAAGAGAGTTTAACTCCTTATTGGAGCCACCCTGACTGGATGGAGCCCCTCCTGTCTCTGCTTCTTCACCTGTCCCCTGCATCCCTCGCACCTCTTCTTGGCTCAGTTCCCTGGACCTTTCCTTCCCTTCTTCACTGGGCTGAGCTCACTGTCTTTCAGGTCTGACCACAACATGACATGAGCAGCCAGCGTCACCACTCACAGCGATCCCATCCCACCCAGTGCTTTTCCTCCTCACCTCTTGGTCACCATTGACCCTCTCTCATCGTTCATTTATTTATGTGTTTGTGCATTTACTTGGAGATGCGATCTCACTCTGATGCCCAGGCTGGTCTCTAGTGCCTGAGCTTAGGTCCTCCTGCTTCAGCCACCACACACTGCCCCCCCCTTTTTTTTTTTCTTTTTTGATTTAACTCTATCTTTTCTGCTGGTGTCTGAGGGGGACGTTTGTGTCGTGGGGCAGTAGGTCCTCAGGACAGTATCCGAGTGAGTGGGGTCTCAGAGCTATCTGAGGAAGGACAGACCCTCTGCTGTGGAATAATGAAGGGAGGAAGCACCAGGATGTGCTCCCCTCCTCCTACCCCCTCTCGGATAACAAGATTGAGTTGCAGCAGGCAGGCTGCACACACCCTTCCTCTTAGTCAGAGACCCTGGAGTTTGGAAGGACCTGTGGCATTGCCAGGGCCTTGGTGGGTCTGTGGACTTGAGTAACTCAAAGCACTGCTGAAGCAGCAGGGTTTCCTGTGATGCCAACCACCAGGTAAATATTTGGAGACAGCCTTGTCCAGGCTTGAGGTGGTTTTCTTCCTCCCTTCAAGTCTGGGTTGGTCCCTGGCCACCTTCAGGCTGGTGGCCCCAACAGACCTGTTTGAAGTTTCCCAAGTGCAGCTCTGAGTGCCTGACTGCACTGTTTGCAGAGGGTCCGCTTACAGCTGGACTGCTGACAGGGCAGGAAGGCCAGCCCTTGATCCTGAGGTTCAGGGCAGGGTCACTTGAGGGGTGAGGGGACTGGGCCTTTCACATCCAAGTCTTTTGGGGCTCTGCTCTGAGAATTTGGCCTGGTGTGGAATGAATCTGTATTTATTTAAGTGAGGAGGGTCTGGGGAGTCTCGGGGGACAGGCAGTGGCCAGGGAGGGAGGTAACGTGGTGCTCCCTGTGACTCATGCCTGTTCTTCTCAGGCAACAAGCTCATCAGAGGCTGCTGACTAAGACACAGGCCTGTCCAAGAGTGAATCAGATAGTGTAGAGCCTGCGCATCCTCTAGAGCCTGTCACGTATACGCATACTTATACCGCCATGGTTACCCTTTATTTTGTTTTGATGTTTTTCCACTTTGAATTCTTCTCCACATTCCCTCTGTCTGTGCTTTTTGTGGTCTTCTTTCTCTCCTGGAACCCAGAGGGCTCCCAATGCATTTGCTAGAGATGTCACTGAGCCTGTTGACCTCGGTTGCAGAATTGATTCTTACCATTTTTAGTGGGGTGGAAATCAATATTTCATGAGAGACTGGAAGTGGAAGCTGGCTGTTGCTCCTCTGTGCCGGCCCTTGTCCAGAGGTGAATGGGGACATGGCTTCTTGTTCTGATTGCAGCTCCTTTTGTGAAATATTTCAGTTCCCCAAACTCCAAACTGGAGACTTGTGTGTTCTCTGGCCCAGATTCAAGAACTTAGTTGATTGTTAAGGAAATTCTTTGGTTATATTTTTCTCTTAATATGGTAATCCCTTTTTTCACTTGGGCATTCTTTTGAGGGAATTGGGTAAAGGCTGTTATTCATGGTTCAGACCAAGCAGTTGTGGGTCACTGGGACTGAATTTCTATGTGCCCCATTGGGAAGTCTCTTATCCTCCTCACTTGGTGCCAGGAGTGGGGGTAGTTCGTGTCACCTGACAGTTTAGTGAGTGTGTGACTATGTGTTAGAATCTGGGATTGACTAAGTAGACTATAGTCCAAATCTAGCCCTGCATCTGTTTTTGTAAATAAAGTTTTGTAGGAACACAGTGACATAGAGTCTCTGGCTGCTTTGATTCTGCACCAGTAAAATTGATTAATTAGCGTGGAGACCCTATGGCCCACGATGCCAAAAATATTTGTTTTCTGGTGTTTCCCAGAAAAAGTATTTTGGCCCTTGTGGTGGATGATGTCCTTGACCTAGAAGAGCTAAGAGTGACTGGGACATAATATGCTCAAAAGAGCCAACCAAGGTGAAACACTTATGTGAGCAAGGGAAACAGGGACAGAAAGTGGATTTCGTGCTTTCTCTTGGGAGGGACTATGCTGCTTTGGTGAAGATGGGGCTTTCGTCTTCTAAATTAAGCAGAGGGAGCCTTATGTTTGCCTGTTCTGTGATACTGAAAGAAAGGAGATTACTGAAATTCCCACCTATTTTACACATGACTTGTCCAACTTTAGCAGTCTGCCAGATCTTCTAAGGTCTTGTTCATTAATTTCAGGTGCTCCTTTACTAATAGCATTTTTTATTCCTGGGTTCTTGAGTGTAACTGCTTAGTGGTGGTCACGGGCAGATTTTATTAATTTGTATTGAGCATCTCTCTTGGCCAAACTCTGTTAGCTGAGGAAGATATAACAACAGCAGACAAAAGCCGTGAAGCTTAAGATCCTGGGTGGGAAGCAGGTGAAGTGAGATAAATATGGCAACAAGTGTGAGGAAGGAGACAGAGAAGATGAAGAAAAGGCGCGAGAGCTGGGCAGCTGGGGTACTGTGCTTGGGAACTTCCCCGAGGAGGGAGTTGGGAGGTCATAGAGCCAGCCATCGAGGACAGGTGGTGAGGACAGCTATAGGTGGAGTAAATTTTTTTTCAGCCTGGAGGGCTTGGATCTTGGATCAAGTGCAAACTTATTTTCTAGTGAGTTTATTAGAACCTTTCACACCACAAGCCAGCATTTCTGGTTAGCTGGTTTCTCTGTGTATTTTGTTTTTCCTTGACCATGGTTCTTTGGGATTCCTGCTTTTTTTTTTTTTTTTTTTTTCAGAACCAGGGATTGAACTCAGGCCCTTGCACTTGCCAGGGACGTACTTATTCCACTGAGCCATCTCCCCGGCCCCACCTGCTTATCTTCTAGAAACAGCCAAGGTCTTGTGTAGTCAATTCTTGAGAGTCTGAAAATAACAAGGGTTTAGAGGATTTGTTTCCCTGCTCATTTGTGGCAGGAGGCTACAGTTTCCCATAACTTGTTTCATAAAGCCATGTAGACCTTTCTATGGCAAGAAGAAATAACACTGATTATTCTAATAAACATGCTAATTAACAAGTCACTTTTGTCAAACAAGGCCCTGGAATCTGATAACAGAAACATGTGACTCTTGGCATTTCTCGCATTGTTTTGTCTGCCATGCCACTCATAGAAACCATTGGCCCTCCCTGTGACCACATTTTGTTATGAATATATATTTAATTATAACGTGTCCTTTGTCATCGACCGTGTCAGATTATTTTTATACAAAAGCGATTATACAAGAAAAGGAGATTATACGTCTTTTAAATGTTTTAAAGTAAATTTAGAGAGAGCCCTGTCTCCTGAGCAATGCCCCTGCTCATGGGCCTGCACGGGGCCCGAGGTCATGAGTAATGAAGGCCCCAGCGCGGGTTCAGCCCCCTGCATCGGGTCCTGAGGTGCGGCTGTTCTGTGTGCCCAGCCTCTGCGCACGGTAGGCGCATGGCCTACGGCCACCATTTGCAGCTGCTGGGACAGAGACTGCTGCTTTAGCTTCCCCAGCCCCCACCTGCAGCCTTACGCAAGTCAGACCATGTGAGCGTCACTTACCCCGACTGGAAGGCCTGGCCCCGGCTAACCGAAGCCTTAACCCACGTTTCGGGTCCCAAGGGATTCTTTTAAACTCTCATTTGTTCACTTCTTCACTTCCTCGTGGATCTTGTAACTGTTTATTGCACGTCTGCCGTGGCCAGACACCGAGTGGCAACAGCTACCATCTGAGGTCAGTGGATAAAAGCAGGTGTATCAGAGGGCTGGGGTATGAAGAGGAGAAAAGTGACACTTGGCTGGTGCAGTGTTTCTCTTCCTCTGGATGCCACAGAATATATACACTCATTGCCTGGTAGCCTTCCACAGAGAATTGTTGACATTTTGTGGTTCAGTGGCTATGTGACATGGCAGACATTTCTTGAGATATCTTAAAAGAGACTAAATATTGTGGTGGTAATCAAAAAATGTAAGGAGGAAGGTGATTACGCTTTTCCCTTTGCGTTCTTTCCCTCTCTGCTTTTGCACAGCCAGCCTCTGTCTCCTCTCTCCTCCCTCTCCCTGTGCCTGCCTCACTTTTCTTACCTGCCCTACCACACCGCCTCTCATCCCTCCTCGTCTGCTACTCTGTCTAGACAGCGATAATACCGTGGCAGCTGGGAGCAGGAGTGGTGGAGACTGAACGCTCTGCTTCTGGCCCTGGATATATTGGTAGCAATCTCAGTGTCCATGCGGCAGATCCCTCCTGCCCTGGCCTCTCCTCCGTTTACCAGCCACCTTTGACCTTGAAATCCTGGATAACCTTCATCCTCTCCAATCCAAATTCTATGTGTCTCGGTGTCAGTCAGCTTCATGAGTGGTACAAGCTGGGTACTCACAGGCCCGGGGCTTGGAAAGGTCCCATGTTCTGAGGTCACCGCTTTCATTTTATCATTAATTTGTATTTTGTACTAGACATCTAATGAAAAGGTGGAGTGTACTGAGGGGCTTGGAGTCTTGGCTCAGGCGTAATTCTTATTCCCGCTCCTCTCCCTCTGCTGGATTCTGAGCTTTTGCTCTCCTCGGTCTCCTCAGACCTCTGCCCAGCCTTCCTTCCTGTCTCTGTGCATTGGTCACTGCTTTTACCCCCCCCCCCAAGAGGGATCGGCATGGCTGTTAGCGTTGGGTGTCACACCCCACAGCATCTTGGGATGGCGCATGTGCAGGGCTCAGGCTGACGCCACTGGGCAGGGACAAGCTTCTCGTGCAGTATCTAGTGTGTCTAACCTGACACACGTGGTAGTGCCCTTGGGCTCATGGCATATAGGTGGGAGTGGTGGGCCCTTGGAAAGGAGAGGGTACTGTCCCCACCCTCAGTGGGACACATGGCCTGGAGATCCACATTGTGAGGCTTGGTCGGTATCTACACTTGCCACTCTCATGACTGCCTTTGTGCTTGAAGGACAAAAATAACTAGCAAATAGAAAATATCAGAACAGAGGGGCTTATCTGCTGGTTCCTCTAATGGCATTTTAAGCTACTTTGAGAGCAAAGGGTCTGAGTTTTATTTCACACTGGGCCAGTCCTCAGAAAATCTTTGCAAATCTGGCCCCCAGCCCAGGGGTCTGCCTCATTTCTACCACTCCTCAGCTGCTCCTCCGCTTCTGTGCCACTAGCCCGGGCCAAGCACTCCCTCTCTCCTTAGGTCCTCAAGGCGGACATCCTTTCCAGGACTTCTCCATACCTAGTCCCCTTTCCTTAGGAGACATGGAGCTTCTTCCTGAGCACAGGGATATGCCATTTCCTCCACTGCATATTTTTTAAAGAAAATGAAAGGTTAGCATAACTGTTTCCAGAAGCCTCGTTGAGTCACTCAGTTGAGTTGCAGCCAGATGTTGCAGCATCTGCCTTTGAAGCAGACTTCACCCAACACAGGGCCAGGCTGGAAGCCCCAGCCCCTGAACATGAGTGTGCACCACAGCTGGCGGATATAGCTGATTTTGCAGATTCAGCAGCAAAATATGTTTATAACTGAGAAGCACTTTGTACCATTCAAAGGAGAGAAAAGAGCGATTGACTTGGGTCATTAGGTTAAAAAAAAATTGCCAGTGTTCCTTCAGTTTTGGTTTTATTGGTTGGCTTTCCTGTTCTTTCTCCAAGCCTCAGGGAGTGAGGTCACAGGGAAGGGAGCACAAGAAGGATGGAAGCCGAGCTGGGGTGGCTGTGGCTATACAGGGTCCTCCCTGGAGGATGGTTGGTCAAGTCACTCTCTAGAAAATTCCAGGAATCTCCTATCTTCTCACTGCTGTAGGACTTTGCCAGGATCTTCTGACCTCACTGGAAGTTGTGTACTAAGAGATTTATTAACTTCCCCAGGGCCTTTTTGATCTTACCCATGGAACTATTGTGTGGTAATAGAATTGTTGGTCTTCTGGAAAGAACCCTGATGGTCAGAGAGGTGACCATTGACTGTCACCAGGCTCCACTTCCTTATTTTAGAGGACATAAAATTGATACCCAGAGAAGCTAATCAAGTGGCTCATGCTCACAGTTAGTACAGTACTCAGACTGAACTCTGATGTCCTGCTGAGCAGGATACGTGTGATGTCTAGTATGTGGAATGTGAGATGCAGCGCATGCGCACATGTGTGTGTGCATGTACACATGGGCACATCTTGTCTCTGTACCACCTTGGTAGACACCGACAGAAAGCCCCAGGGGAGCCATCAGCGCAGTGTCTCTCAGCCCAGGCTCTGGGACGGTTCACATTAGCTCACTCATGGAACCCACAGTACCTGTGGGACCCTGGAAGCAAAGGCTTTGAGCTGGGCCTGTCCCTACTGCCTGCCATGGCTTGGCTGAGGATAAGTCTGACTCTTCTAAGGACACTATGGGGTAAACAGCAAGGCCAGAGCTTCACCTTGAGGACATGCTGGCTCAGCCCCCTTTGTCTGGTCTTTATTTGTTCTTCAGCGCGGCTGTCACCTGTTTTCGCACCTGCTCTGTGGACTTCCCTGTGCACTGATGTGGAGCACAGAGCAGCTCTTCCCTATCGGCTGATCCCCTGTTCTGTGCACCTGGGCCTTGGGCAGTGGGCTGGCGAGAGCTTCTGGAGGGAGGATTGGACTGGAGCCTCCATTTGGGAGCTGGCTTGGAGCCTGTCTTGTCAGTCCTCAGAGCCATTAGTGTGAGGGCTCTGCACATGTCCGAGCAGGAGGAAGGTCTGGGTAAGTGCAGGCCACGAGACCCAGGGGTGGACGTGTCTATGTGAGCAGGTTCTGCATGCCCACCTGCAGATGCAGGCGGAGCTCACCCGCATCTGGACTTAGCTGAGACATGTGTCCCAGCACAGATATTTTGGAGTCACTACTTTTCTTTCGAGCGGATTTCTCCTTCTGCACCATGATTCCATAAAACTTGTGTGGAAGGACACATTTGTATGAGAGTCCTTTCTAAATGTTAGGTTCTGGTATGAGCATCATCCCCGTTAGATGAACCCTTTTCCCTAGGCCAGGGAGTCTGCACCTCAGTCCCCTCACCTACAGCCTTTGTCCCTGTGAGCAGAGCGCTGGGTGTATTTTAGGCTCACCACTGTCACCAAGGAGTGATCTAGGGTGCCCTTATCAGCTGATGCTCCTGGTGATGACTCAGAGCAATGTTCTGAGGTGCCTTTGGATTTCTTTGCGTTCCTGGGGACTCACATGTCCACCTGGTGTCATTACATCTTTAGGTGACATCTGGACTGGTGGTGGCATGAGAACAGGCTGAAGTTGATGAGCAAGAGAAAGAAGACTTTTTTTTTGGTATTTTAAGGAAGGGTCTACACGGTGTTCAGGGTCGCACTACTAGTTCAGACTCATAGTGATCCACCTGTTTACAGCCTCCCAAGAGCTGGGATTATAAGCATGCACCACCACACCCAGAGGAAATTCATTCTTGATGTTGTTCTTGAGTCTTTGATGTCTACCCTGGTTCCATCCTGCTTTTGGACATGGCTATTTGGTTTCTTGTTAAGCTGGATTTTTTTGTATTCCTAGCCGAAAACACTCTGAATCACACAGATCATTTTCTGTATTGATATATACTCAGCTCTTGTGGAAGATGGTGGGCTGAGATGATGCTCATGGGGAGGACTTTGTCTGCTTTTTACCCTGTGGGTCCTGTTAACTTGTGCAGCGCTTCTACCTGTCACTCAGGAAGTGTAGAGGGCCTGGGTGGGTGCGTGGGCTTCCTGGCCCTGCACTGTGCTCCTAGGAGGCGCGAGTGAGTGCTTGTGGACTCTGTTCTCCCTCATATGTGGTATTCTCTTTCATGTGGGGCCTACCTCTATGTTTTGCTCTATCTAAATGGATAGTAAAGGTTTTCTTTCCCCAGGCTGTGGGCCAAGGTCTTCCAAGCTTTGGCATTGATCTACGCAGTTAGCAACCTGCCTGTAGCTGGTATTTTGTAATTTACATAGGCATGGCTAGCCTGCACTCCATGCCCAGGGCCTCAGACATGGTCCTGAGCTGTCTCTTCAGCCACTTGGGTGACAGTGCATTGAGCATTTTGGGTACTTTCCTAGAGTTGTTCTGCGTAACTTGAGGACACCATCCAGCAACAGGGATTTCCCTGCATGTCATCAGACAGGGTCCAAGGAGGAGTCCAAAGCAGGGTGGGAGGAACCTTGCCTGGCTCTCCCCAGAGGATAAGCTGCAGGTTTCTGATTTACATCGCAGAGTTTTCAGCACATGCCAGTAAGAGGATTTGTTGTCACAATTTTGAAAGTACACACCCCAAAAAGAATGCACATAACGGGCTCAAACTATTCAAATGTATGGGATTTGAGAACAGAAATCTGTGGAAATCATGACTCTATGGGAAGAGGAGATTCAGTCTACAAATGAAAGAGAAGACCCATTCCTAGGTGGCGATCATCACAGATGACAGCTGTAGCCCATCCCTACAGAAGATCCTTTTTTTTTTTTTTTTAATAGGCGAACAGATTAATTTATAGGGAGAAGGAATGGGCCAGGCTTATTGTGTGATTAAAGACCTTAGGAATTTTTGACTGGGTTTGTGTCCTGAAAGCACAGTTTTTATTCAAAGTATAGTTGCAAAATTATGCTTTCACTTCTTTCTTTTCTTTGTGTATTTAGGACAGGGTCTCCAGGGTCTCACTATGTAGATCAGACTCCTAGTGATTCTCCTGTTTTCAGCCTCCCAACAGCTGGGATTACAGATGTGTGCCACCACGCCCAGTCTCAATCACTGTCTCATTGCCCCCTGGGGGTGGGGCTGGCACGGTACACGGGATCGAACTCCGGCTGCTGTGATATGCCTAAGCAAGCGCTTTAGTCTGCTGAGCTGTCTGGCCGACCCTACTTGTCTTTTTCCTATTCATCTTATTTATCTGTCCTGCCTTCCACATGCCTCTCCTCTTCTGCTGTTCTCCCTGGCCCCTGCCTTCCATGAGGTGAGCAAGCCTGTGAGAACCCGCAGGGCCAGGGCTCACCCTGGACTGTCTGTGGTCCTAGAAGGACGTGGGCCCAGCGTAGCTGCTGGACCTGATAGGGTTCCTGAGGCCCTTGCTTCCCCATGTGACATCCTGTGTGTGTCTACAACTTGGGTCTTTCCGATCCCACCGTGGCGTGAGCCTGAGCCTGGCGTGAGTGATGGGACCCTGCAGGCCTCCCCCTCCTCTTCTTCCTCCTCTCTTCCTCTGCTGCTGTCAGGAGGAGATGCACCTGTCTGCCCTGCCTACTCCTCAGGCATGCTTCTGTGTGCTTCTGGGAGGCTCCAGCGAGATGGCGAGATGTGTGAGTGACTGTTAAGAGACAGACTGGTGTCTTGGACCTGGCCTGTGGCTGGGGCTGCTTCAAAGGGAGCCTCAGACAGAGTGTCTCCATCCAGGAGCCTGGAGCCAGCTTTGATGTGGGTGTGCAGGACGCAGCCTGTGGACACAGAGCAGGGGCGCCATAGGCGCGAATGGGTCTGGAGGGCCGGGCGGCCTCTGCAGGTCAGGGCTAGTGTGGTCGTGCCTTCCAGCCATGCGTGCGTCTCCTCCCGGATGTCCCCGTGGAGCACATGTCTAGACGGTGATGGAGTAAAAAAGCTCAATTATGAGCTGGAATGTGACCCACTGAAGTACGTATAGCCGCTGGCCCCACGTGGATGTGAATGGGCCCAATGGCCTGGTGCTCTCAGAGCCAGCCGGCACCTGCAGGGAGCCAGGCCAGATGGCCCCTCCGAGGCAGCGCAGCCTCAGGCAAGCTGTAAATCTGGTCTGATGACATCTCAGCCTATGGCCACTGGTTTTGCAGGGATTCCTGCCTATAATTAGATGTTTTCAAATGACAACTGCTGCATTCTAGGAGTCCAGGTCTGATGGCTGGAAATCAAATGTATCCTTTAGTTGTATCCTTCAGTTGAGCCAGGCTGCTCCTTGGCTAAGAGAAGTCTCTATTTCTGAGCCTCAGTTTCCACATCTGTAAACCGAGAGGAGTTCTGCTCTAAGTTGCAAGATTGCTGTGCTTTGTCCGATAGGCAGAGTGCTCACTCCTTTCCCCCAAATTTGGGATTTATGTGATAAAGCCCCTCTCCCCTGTCCTGTGTGTCTGCTGGCTTAGTTCAGCCTTTCCTCATAATCTGTGACACATCTGAGTGAACAGAAACTTAAAATGAGATGATAATTGGAGCCCGTCCAGTGCAAGGATGACTGAACGGCCACTATGTGACCACGTTTCCTCCTATGCCGGAGTGAAGGTTGCTGGTGGGGGAGACTCACTGGGCTCTCATCACTGGTGTTCATCTTGTCCAAGCCTGTGTGGTCCCCCAGGTGTGAACAACTGTGCTATTCTTAAGCCAGGCTTGTCCACGGGGTGCTGTGGCTCGTGGTGTCTGCAGTCAGCATTCCCTGGAGGCCTGGCCCTCCCAGGACAGTGATGGGCAGCTCGTAGGCTGTGATCCCTTCCCCTGTGCCCTCACGGCTGCCTACAAAGTGTTTGTCTGCTTCCCGACATCTGGACCTGAGCTCAGACTTCAGAACTGAAGATAGGAACAGAGTTGTCATTAGGTCTCTGTAGACACAGACAGAGTCTGTAGACAGAGTCTGCCTCCCTTCCAAGGAGGCCGGGGCAGAGGCAGGGGCAGGGACAGGGAAAGGGCAGGGGCAGGCGCAGATGCAGGGGCAGGGGCAGGGGCTTGAGCTACCTGCTGATTAAAATCACTAAGATGAGTCCTGCCTGGAGTCCAGGACCTGGTTCCCGGGTTGGGGCCAAAATGTGTCTGGGCTGTCACTCTTGGTCTGAGTTTGACTTCAGCATGCACCTCCTTTGGACAGGAAGGCCAGCCCATCCAGGCAGCTTCTGTCACCTGTCCTTTTGCCTGCCCCTCAGGGCCAGCCTAGAGTGTCTGAGTGCACATCAGCAGGCTGCCCCACCCTCAGGCTATTACTGCTGAAGTCATTCCTGGCAGGGGCTGCTGGCTGTGGCCCAGGGTAAACATGTCCCGCTGAGCTCTCTCTGCGTGCGTGCCGTTGGACTCTGAGGAGTGTGGGCCTGTGTGGGGAATGGTGTGGGGAGGGAGCAGGCCCCACAGCCCTGCAGGGGTGAGGAGGCCTCCGGCCATTCTCCCCAGTCCTAAAGCCCCCGTGACTCCTGGGTGATTTTGATGGGGTCCCGATTTATTCTGAAGATTGTTTGAGACTCCCGGCTCTGTGCAGCTTCCATAGACAGTGGTGATGGGGCTCCCTGGACTGGTTCCACCCAGCAGTGCAGCTCTTTGCCTGTAGGTCTCCCCAGACCCTTGGGACTTGGGAGAGGCCAGGGTGAATAGAGGGGCAGGAGTCCCACAGGCTCAGGATCCTTCCTAGGCTCCTCTCTCAAGCCACCCCAGATATGCTTACCCCAGTCCTAAATCCATGGCCTCAGCCATCTGCTCTGGAGGTATCAGAGCGAGTCTGTGCTGGTAGCTTAATTGTGATCAGACCCTGAACAGCCTCCTATCACCTCCTCTAGTATTATTCCTTGACGTGCATCCCATCCTCAGTATCTGTGCGAGAGAGCTCCTAGTGCAGGGGTCATGGCAGACTTCCAGGCCCCAAGAAGGAGATGTTATCCCTTAGCTCAGCCCCACAGGGCTGGTGTCTCCTCGTGGTCCCTCGCTCCCCAGGGTGCTGTTGTGTCTGTGCCCTGGTGCAGCTTGTACAGTTACACAAGGCTGCCCTTGTGATTGCAGGGAAAGCTGCCCGTCCTGCTGCTCGGCCGCTCCTCGGAGCTGCGGCCTGGAGAGTTCGTGGTCGCCATTGGGAGTCCGTTTTCCCTTCAAAATACAGTCACCACTGGGATCGTCAGCACCACCCAGCGAGGGGGCAAAGAGCTTGGACTGCGGAACTCCGACATGGACTACATCCAGACAGATGCCATCATCAACGTGAGCTGCCTGCTGTCCTTTCTTCTACTACCTGGGTCTTGCAGCGGGTTTTTGCCAGAGGAAAGCTAGGCTTAGGAGCTGGAATCAGGTTAGGATCCCCATAGTATTATCAAAGAGGTTCCCTTTGAACCCCTAAAGTAGAGGACACCAAAGGTGGTCAGTGCCCCGTTAGCATTCACTGCCACTCCTGTAAAGGGAGCCTAAGTTTTTTAAAGGCTGTGCTGAGCGGAGGTCTTCTGTCCTTCCCAAGCAGGCTTCATCAGTCCACTGACCCTTCAGGACCAGTGAGGATGTGGAGCCCTCCCTTTCTGGCAGGAAAGAGCATCCTCCAGGGGGCGTGAGTCCAGCTACGAGGACCAGAGTCCTTGGCCAGAGGCAGAGCATGGGGCCTGCACCATGCCATGTGGCTCCCTTATGGAGCTGGGGACTGTTTCAAGACTTTCCCTAATTAATCTCTTGAACATCTCATTTTTCCCCTTCAGCTCTGTCCCCAAAGGATTGGTGTTTCTGAGAAGCATTCTTTTTTTTTTTTTTTTCATCTTCCACATCTGTCTAATAAATAAGAAACACTGCATTTTGTATACTTGTTGCCTCTTGTAGCCCCCTGCCCTCAACTTTTTTTGTAATCTGCTTGAAGTCTGGGAACTAGAATAAACCATGTGGATTCCAGCCCCAGCAGCAAGGTCCCTCAGAGGGGGTTGTGAGACCTAAGTACCATGATCTTCGAGCAAGAGGCTTGCCGGCCTCATCCCAGGAGAAAGTGCTAGGTCCTGTCAGGCCTCTGGCTTCAGAGCCAAAAACTTTCCATTTATGTCACATTTCAGACTTTCTCAAAATGGCAAGGTCTTTTTATTCCAGCCAGTTATTGGGTCAGCAAGAACAAATCTGTGGGAAGAACCATGCACAGTGTTCAGCATGCTTCCGGGACGAACGTAGCTTGGACCATGTTATGTCCCAACTGTAACATTTTTATTTTTGTTTAATTTCAGTATGGAAACTCTGGAGGCCCCTTAGTAAACCTGGTAAGGCCTTTCAATGTCTATGTCTTGTTTTCATTTGTGCACAGGCTGTTTTGTTTCGCCTTTTTTTTTTTTTTTTCTTTTTTCAATATGAGCTTGCCAGTAGGCATTATCTAATTCTTTCAAAAGAAGCCCTGGAATCGCATTGTATCTTTGCTGTCACACACTGGACTTTTCTAGAAGGAATCAAGGGCTAGGGGACATTAGACCAGAGCTGCAGATGAATGCCGTGGAGCTCAGATTGGCCCGGGCAGAAGGCAAGCAGCAGCGCTGTGCGCTGCAGCAGGGCAGCGCTTCCTCCAGATCAGGCCTTCAGGGCATCGAGGGGAGAAAAGCTGGCCTGGCTCAGCAGTGCGCTCTCTGGGGGTCAGGGTGCCTCCCTGAAGACATCTGGAATGCAGAGGAGTTGCCCACTCAGAGCCAGTTTAGCTCAGTCTCCTATATTTGCATACTTACAGGTAAAAAGTAAAGCCTTTGGGTCATAGACTGTGGGCTGTTGAGGAAACTGAGGCTGTCTTTGGCAAGGCCTATGTTGTCTTTAGCAAGTGCCTCCTCGCCCAGCACAGAAGCCTCTACCATGCCCCTCCCTGATCCCCATGTCCCCAGCCCCACCTTGCCCATGGAGCTGTGCTGTCCTGGCCTCAGGCTCTGGGATGGTTTCTCCCAGCCTCAGCAGACAACTCAAGGCCTTTGTAAACAGAAGCACCGGAAGGGGTGGAGGAGCTCCTTAAGGACTGAGATTCTGAAACATAGCTTGGATAAAAGAAGCAAATATTGGATCTTCTGCAACTATCGGTGTACAGCGAGGTGACTACTGGGTTCCAATTGGCAGTGTTTATCAATTTTTTGGAAGCCAAGCAAAGCTGAGCTGCCCGGGTGTCCCACTGCTCTCTTGCCACCACCCTGGAGCTTCCTGCTGCCGCTTCCATTGCACTCTCTGACATAGCCCACAGACTTCTGTTTTTATTATTTTAACTTTACAGATTTATAGGGTGACTCATCATACAATGATTCAAAATATACTTATGCATAGTGTAATGATCAAATCAGGGTCGCTCACATTTCTACCTCCTCAAGCATTTTTCAGAGACGTCTTTCACCTGTTCTGCGCTCTCTCCTAGTGTTCACCTGCTGCTACCCTTCCTAGATTCAGTGAGCCATGTCCATGTTGCTTTTCAGGATGGCGAAGTGATTGGAATCAACACTTTGAAGGTGACAGCAGGAATCTCCTTCGCAATCCCTTCTGATAAGATTAAAAAATTCCTAACTGAGTCCCATGATCGGCAGGCAAAAGGTAAGCAAGGGGGTTTGGAGAGCAAGTCCTGAGGCTTAGCTATTCTTTGGAAACTTAGAGAAGGGGTTGCCTCCCAAGAGCTGAAAGGGAGCCAGGGACAGTGGTGCACACTTTGCGGGAGGATTGAAAGTTTGAGGCAATGTAGTGAGACCTTGTCTCCTAATAAAATTTACAAAAAGGGTCGGGAATGTAGCTCAGTGTTTGAGCATTTGGCTATCATATGCTAGGCCCTGGAATCACTCCCTAGCAGCAGAAAAAAAAGAAGAAAGAAAAACAAAAGGAAGGGAGAGAAGAAAAAAAGGAGAAAGGGAATGTGTAGCACAAGCCAGGGGTGGTGGCAAACCTAGGGCGTGGGTGCAACCGCAGGCTGTTTGTAACACTGAAAGCTCTAAAAGTTTCGCCATCTCTGGTAAAAACCCTTGGTTGCAGGGGCCGGCCTGATAGCTCAGCAGACTAATGTGCCTGCTTAGGCAGAGCCCCGAGCTGGAGGGGGAGGGATGGGGGCATGGAGGTGGGGGGAGGGTTTGATCCCTGATGTGCTAGCCAGCCCTGCCTCCAGGGCATGCTGA
This sequence comes from Octodon degus, assembly GCF_000260255.1. Classification (NCBI taxonomy): domain Eukaryota; kingdom Metazoa; phylum Chordata; class Mammalia; order Rodentia; family Octodontidae; genus Octodon; species Octodon degus. Next base: position 21,532,725 of record NW_004524586.1, on the reverse strand, counting down.
GATAGCAATTGTGACTGGGCGTGGTGGCGCGCGCCTGAAATCCCAGCACTTGGGAGGCTGAAAACTGGAGAATCAGTAGGAGTCTGATCTACTTAGTGAGACACTGTAGACCCCATACTAAATACAGAAAAGAAAAAAAACCAAAAAACCCTTGATTTTAAGGCACAGATAGATGACCATTTTTGTCATACCATCGTGGGAATTTCACATAGTTCTCAGTCTAATATGTATGAAGCTTAAGCCATTATGACTTCTGTGTGTTCTCTTCATTATTCGTTTGTATTGCTTCATGCCTTGGCTGCACTAGGAAGGAATTATTAATTTCATTTTGTTGATAAGAGCTGAGATTCACAGAGATCATTCATTCTGCAGACGTTCATGGCTCTGCTCTGAGTTAGCCTGGGGACTGGGCAGTGGGCTGCTCCACGGAGCCCCTGCAGGAATGATTTTTGTGTTCTGATGGGGGACAGACTGGCAGTAAGTAGCCTAATAAGATAATGTCAGACAGCAGCTAGTCTGCCAAGAGAAGGAGGCATGGCAGATGACTACAGAGTGACCGAGAGGCTGACCGATGAAGCAGCATGGCCTTGAGAGGCCTCCCAAGCTGCAGCCTGCAGAGCCAGCAGGCAGGGCGAGGGCAGCGCTGCAGACAGAGGCAGTAGATCAAGTGGAGAAGGAGTACGTGGGGCCTTGGCAGTGGTCCATGGGGGCGGGGGTGCAGAAGCTGTGTGTACTATATGGGACGGGTTTGGGAAGCCAGCCAGGGCTGGGGAGCAAGGCTTACTAGAGCCTCGGTGCATTTTACCTGCACTGGGGATAGAGAAGTTCATACTCTGGCTGATGTCTTTGAAAGTTCACTTCTGTACCATGAAGAGGGAGGTCCCGGCTGTAGACTAGGGTGGCAGCAGTGGAATTGGAGCAAAGGGGTCCATTCTGGTTGTGCATGGTGCAGAGAGACAGCCTGGAGAAGGGCAGAGGCCAGCATGAGACAGTGAGAAAGTGGCGTCATGCCTAGGGTTTTGGCGGGACTCCTGGAACGTCTCAAAGCAGGTAGGGATCCAACCCAGGACTGCATTGCAGCCTCAGGGTGTCCCCCTGAGGTCCTGAGCTCCTGCTGCAAACTGGAGTATCGGGACCCCAGCTCTCTGCCAGTCTCACCTCATGGGGTGACCGCTTGTCCCTCTGTTGTCATGCCAGGCAAAGCCATCACCAAGAAGAAGTATATTGGTATCCGAATGATGTCGCTTACATCCAGGTGGGTAAATAGGACTCGTAGGTCTGCCCTACACTCAAACCTGAACTTCACATCCTCCCACCCCAATAAGCTGTAAACTGCTTTCAGATATCAAAGCTTCTGCTAGATTGTGAGAGACCATTGGCCTTGGCCTCTTATTGTACTCTTTGTCTTTGTTTTTGCATCTGGCCGCCAGGAGGGTTTTACTGTCCTATTTAAAGGCTGGTCTGACGGCAGAGGGGCTGGCTCCCTCCAGCTCCCTCACACCTTTCTTGCAGCCCTTGCTCTTTTGAAACCCACATTCCAGCAGTGCCCCACCATGGCTGTCCAGCCATTGGAGCACCTGCCTCTTGCAGGAATGCCAGGGCAGGCCCCGCTGACAGCCCTGATGACTGATGGGCTTGTTTTCCTGAGCTGCTGGAAGTTGCTGCCTGTGGTTGCCAGGGAGTGACTTACTGCAGTGTGAGCCTGGGTGAAAAATAGGGGTGACGTCATGAGTTCTGGTGACCGATCCAGCTGGCATGGCTGAACTGTCGTAGGCCGAGTGGGTAGGGAACAGAATAGATTGACAGATACGTCACTGTAAATTATTGTAATTATTAAGTGACATCCAAAGGTTGAGCCATTTTGATACGTGTTGTGGGTGGTGGTGCCTTTCCCAGTGTTCCAGAAGATGGGATGATTTGCCAAGGAAAAAACCACATGGGTTATTTTTGGAGCCAGGAGAGATGGAGGTGCAGGGGAAGCATATGGGCCTGGGGGGTGGGGGGGATTCTTTGGGGTATTCGCCCCCCTGCTGTGCTCCCTGGCAGCAGCTTCTGAGTGTTCAGTGTCTTCTCCAGGATACCTATAACAGCACAGGGTCTTGGATCAGCAAGCAGAGGTGGTGCTCACCTGCCACAGTCACTGCCAGGTGCTTACTCTGTGCCAGCGCTGGGCTGAGCACCTTACCTAGACAGCTCCCTCTTACCCCTATACCAGCTCATCCTATAGAGCCCTGTTGCTAGTTCCAATCTGCAGCTGAAGAAACAAAGGCTCAGAGAGGTCGAGCAGGTGCCCAACGTAACACAGCTTGCAGATGGCATATACATGACTATAAACTAGGCCAACCATTATATTTCACTGATCCTTCAGTGGTACCTATTATTAACTAATAATAAAGAATGGTAATACCAATTATAATTAAAGTGTATCTCTACAATTACATAGTAAACCTTTGACTCTAAGAGGCAGGCAATTTTAAAGTAGAATCAGAACTCTTAGAGGAATTTTATATTGGACCCAGGGACAGGAAGGGAACTTCCTAAGAGCCAAGCACCAGTAAAGGAAAGCCTGTTGGTGCTTCATATTAATGCGAACACCTTTCCTCCTGAGCAGCAAAGCCAAAGAGCTGAAAGATCACGACCGAGACTTTCCAGATGTGCTTTCGGGAGCGTATATCATCGAAGTAATTCCCGACACCCCAGCCGAAGCGTGAGTGAGAAGTGTCCTCTCTTTCCTAATATGGGTCTTATTTGTTTGTTTGTTGAGACAGAGTCTCCCTATGTAGTTCAGGCTGGCCTTGAACTCAGTGTTCCTCCTGCCTCAACCTCCCAAATGCTGGGAGTACAGGTATGGGCCACTACACCTGCCTTCTTTTCCTCATATGTAGCCGCACAAAGCAGTGTTCTTTTTCTGTTGGTTCAGATGTGTCCACTCCTGACACATGTAGTTGGATATCTCTGGTCACTTCTGACCTGCCTGGGCCCTGGGTTTGTCCACAGAAGGGTGTTTCTCGCCTTCAGAAGGCCTTGTTCTGGACCAGACATGGTGGCACATACCTGTGAATCCTGGGTGCTCCCGAGGATAAGGCAGGCAAGTCTCAGTTCAAGGCTATCCTGGACAACTTAGTGAGATCCTGTTGCAAAATAAAATTTTAAAAAGTCTGGGGTTCTGGCTGTGCGATAGAACACTTGACTCTCATGTGCAAAGACCTGGGCTTCATCCCTAGTCTGTTTGTCTGTCTGACTGACTGTCTGACTGTCTCTCACATATACACACATACACACATGTGCATATCCTTGCTTTGCTTGAGGTCATCCAGATGAGAAGAGCAGTAGCAGGCCCACTAGGCGTCTGGGTAGCATGGCTGGGAGAGAGGGCTGATGGAGCAGTGTTCTCCAGGCCTTAGGACCAATCTTCTCCCAGTCTTTTCTATGTCTGTAACCAAATAGGCTACACCTGTCAACAGCTTTAGCAAAATAATTCGGGTGACATCAGAATAACATGAAAGAAGCAGCTCAGCCAAAAATCAGGACTTGTGACCTGTAGTGACAGAATAGCCAGAGACAAATGTTGAACTAGGGGGTCATCAGTGAGCTCTGGCTTTGGGAGCCAGAGCTGGCCTGCTAGCTTTGTTATGACTTGTAGGGAAAAGATAGTTTTTGTATCTTACATGGTCAGAAAATTTCCATCATAATGATTGTATTGTGTGACAGGGACAGTTGTATGAACTGCAGATTTCAGTGTCCTCAGGTGTTTAGTGGAACCCAAGTGTTCCCATTACAAACAGCCTATAATGGTTTTCTGTAGAGTGGTTAGCTCTAGTGCCACGAAGGAAGTGTGTAATAGAAGCACCCAGCTGTTCCCCTCTGAGCTGTACTACCCATCAAAGCAGATTGGCCATGGTCGCCGTATGTAGCAGATGATACTTGGCAGTTCTCGCCTTCCTTGGGATTAGTCCATTGTGATGTCACCCAAGTGCCATAGGTGTTTTTCCAATGGACACAATTGATGATTTGGCCTAAATCTCTCAAAAGGGAAAGTTTAAAGCACTCTCTCCCAAGTTTGTCAACACCACCCAGCCATGCTTGCTCTGTGCTTTTTAGTTCTGAGCTGTGCCTCTCTTCATATAAAGTCACCTCAGGAGGAATGGAGACGTGACCAGTACATTTCACCTTTTGTTGTAGGGGCGGCCTCAAGGAAAATGACGTCATAATCAGCATCAACGGACAGTCAGTGATGTCTGCCAATGATGTCAGTGACGTCATAAAAAAGGAAAGCACCCTGAACATGGTCGTCCGCAGGGGCAATGAAGACATCATGATTACAGTGATTCCTGAAGAAATTGACCCCTAGGCAGAGGCATGAGCTGGATTTCATGTTTCCCTGAGAGACTGTCCCGTGGACAATGCGTGAGAACTCTGGGCTGCTGGCAGAGGACACCCAAGGACTTTTGACCTCCATTTTGCTCATTCGGTGGAAACGCCTAGGCCGACAGAACCTTCTTGATAGTTTGCAGGTGAAACCAGTGTAATGTTGCCATGTGCAGGCAGAAGCTCCGCCCTTCCATACCCTATGTATGCAGCGTGCTTTTTCTAGCCAGCTTGGGCTGTTCCTGCTTAGTCAACATTGTCTCCTTTTTTAACTGGGTCATCATCCTAGCCCCACTAATGCATTTGATGCAATGCATAGATAACGGGAAGCTCTGGGAGCCAGAGTGGTACCGGGCCTGTTTATGCTTTGCTCCAAGTCAGAGCCCAGAGGAGGCTGATGCACCGAGACCACAGATGGTTGAACGTTGGCTTCTGAGACGGCCAAAGTTGCTTCTTTTAGGATTCTGTTTGGAACGGAAAGTACGATGACTTTGAATTTGAGCTAATAAAATATTTCTTCATACATTTCTGTCTGTTGTGCTTCTTCTTCCTCTTTTTTTAATGTATTTGGTACAGGGTCTCACTGCACAGCTTAGACTTGTAGTGATCCTCTTGTTTTCAGCCGCCCCTGCACTGGGATTACAGGCACACACCACCCTTGGTATGGCCTGGGGTGGGGCCGGTGTGGCATATGGTACCAGGGATCAAATGGTGTGCTTCTTTTGACAAATAATTGCAGTCACTGGAAATGAGCATGGTGTCAGTGGTTTCCTCACTAAGCCACATTGTCCATGCAAAGTTGACCTTTCAGTCGTACAAGTTATTTTAGAATCATCCCCAGCAGATTTGCCTGTGTTGTGCAACTCCGCCTGGCTTCCATGACTTTCTGAACTAGGCTTTGAGGACAGTTCTATTTGCATCTGGAGCTTTTCAAACTGACTGAGTCTGTTGACCCCACGCATCATACAATCAGTTAACAAAGGTTCTCTGGGCCTCTGCTCTGGACCAGGCACTGGGCCAAGTGTAGAAGGCCAGCCAGAGCAGGATGGACACAGGGCCTCCCTCCCCTGAGCTTCACCCAGGAAAATAGTTCTCCTCCTGAGAGGCAGATGGTTTAGAAGACCAAGAACCAGCCTATTCTGAGTCCCCAGAATACACAGGGCTGCAACTACTCTGATTTGTCCCAAGTTGGAAATAAGAACTAGGCCTTCAGTCTCCAAGGCTTTAAGTGGGCTCCCTCAATGTCTTTGGACAGATGCAGCTGTAGGGTGCCTTTCTCTCCAGGAAAGTTTTTGGAAAGTTTGGAAAGCTGGACCCAAGAAGACTATTGCAAAACCTCAGCTTGGAAGTGTGCACAGGCTTAGGTCCCTGTAGTGAGCACACACCAAAGGTGAGACTGTCAATATCAAGAGCTGAGGCTCAGAGGCAGTGTAGTGGTCAGCAGTGGGAGAGAGGCCTAGTGTGGGTGGGAGGTCCAGTTCTCCAGACTGAAGCTTAATCTTTCCTGCAGCCAGGGGTGTGTAGGTCCACTCTGTGTCTGGGAAGGGTGTGGAAGGCCAAAGGCCCAAGCTACATGCAGAAGCAGTGCTGTGAAGCAAAGCCTGTGTCCACACTGTGACCTGCTGTAGCCCGGGCTGCCCCTTGTTCTCTGCTTGGATGATATTAAAGAGTTAGGCAGGAACCAACGAGTCCTCTTATTCTTTTTATTTTTTAAAAGAGAATAAAAAATACTAAAAACAACAACACATTAAAAATGATAGAATTTCACTAAACAAAATAGGAATTTAACAGTGCTTGTTATATTGCATAATGTTGAATTAAATTAGTTGTCTAGATTACCAGATATAAGTATGCAAAATTGGTAAGAAACAGAAGTTATATGAAATTAAAAAGGAGAAAAAAATTTAAGCATTAATTGCTTCTTTCAGTAGACCAGCAGAGGGGCCGGGGAGATAGCTTGGCAGCCTAAGTGCCTGCCTGGCAAGCACAAGGACCCAGGTTTGATCCCAGGTACCTCATGCCATACTCGGCCTCCCTATAATCCCAGCACTAGGGAGGCTGAGACAGGAGGATTGCTGTGAGTCCAAACTGCATCCAAATAAAAGATTAAGTAGACCAACAGAAATCAACAGTACCATTATCCAAGCTCTCCTGTATCATACATTCTCTTCCTTTGTCCTTTTCTTCATCCCAGTTGTTCCTTCCCTTTGAATAGATTCTTTCCCTTTCATAGTATCTATTGTACCTTTCAGATTTTATTTACTCTTTCAGGTTCTTACACTAGTGAGATAATATGATGTTTGCACATATGGTTCTGATTTCATTCACTTTTGAGTATGGTCTCTAGTTGCATCCATTTACCTATAAAAGCCTAGAGCTTATCTTTTTTATAGCTGAATAATACTCCATTGTATAAAAATACCACATCTTGTTTTATCCATTGCCATGACAAATTGCACTGCTGTAAGCATGGATGCACATGTATTGCTATGGCATGAGGTTTTCAGTTATTTTGGAAAAATACTAGTTCTTCCCATGAGGGGAAGAACTGAGTTGAATGGGACCTCCAATCCTAACTTTTTGAGGAATCTCCACACTGATTTCCAAAGTGGTTGTACTGGTCTACACTCCTAGCAACAGTGGAGAAGGCTTCCCTTCCCCCTCAGTCTCTCCAGCATTTGTTACTGGCTGACTTCGCAGAAATACTAAGTCTACTAGAGGAGAAAACAGGTAAAAATATTGAAGACATAGGGGTAGGTAGAGAGTTCATGAACAAAACCCAAACTGAATGGGAAATACTTCAAAGAATCGACACTGAGGTCTCATCTTTTTGAGAAATTCTGCATGTCAAAAGAAATCAACAGAGTAAAAAGAAAACCCACAAACTGGGAAAAAATTTTAGCTGACTGTCCTTCAAACAAAAGATTTCTAGCTAGACCATATAAGGAATTAAAAAAAAGTAGAGCCCTAAAATTCAAAGACTCAAAAATGGGCATCTGAGATGAATATACACTTCTCAGATGAAGAAATACACATAGCAAATAAATACATGAAAAATGTTCAACAACATTGGTCATTTGGTAAATGCAAATTAAAACAACACTTAGATTCCATTTCACCCCAGAAGGAATGGCTATCATCAAGAAGTTCTCTTAATCTTGGACTGGGGAGATAGCTTGGTGGTCTAAGTCCCTCTCTGGCAAACACAAGGATGTGGGTTCGATCCTTAGCACTACATGCCCTGCTGGCCCTGGAATCCCAGGTGCACCATGCTGGTGACCAAAACTGGGTGTGCTGGCACCCACCTTTAATCCCAGCACTGGGAAGGCTGAGACAGGAAGATCACTACCAATCTGAGCTGCGTAGTGAGACTCTGTGGCAAATAGATAAAATATTTTTTTTTAAAGAAGTTCTTTCTTAATGAGTCTTAGTTCCCCTCTATGTAAAATAAGGAGTAATAATAGTGCATCCTGGCACATGAAGGTGAGCTGAATACAGTGGCTCTTGTTTTCACCATTCGCCTGCATGGTTCTGCTCTTCAGTGACAAGAACATTAGCTAATATCATTCTGGTGCTGTGTCAGACATTGCACTGAGCACTGGATATTTATTAGCTCATTTAACTTTCAGAGCAGCTCTGAGGATATGTATTTACCTTTCACTAAGTGACAAATGACACTGAAGGCACCTTGCTGTGGCCACACAAGGAGTAAGAATGGTGACTTGAGCCCAAGCGACCTGAGCCCATGGCATCTGCACAGGGCCACCGGGCCTTCATCATCTTTTTAAAAACACAAGTTGGTCCTAAGTGAACCCTAAGTACTGTTTTGCCCTTGCCCATCTGAGTTCTGGAGAAAATACTCATGTGTGGTGGCAGAGAGTAGCGTGTGTTTTCCTTGGAACTTGTAATGGTATATGATCCCACTGGTCAACGCGCTAGGCTCCAGCCTTGGAGGGTGGTAGTTTGGTTGGCTGTCACAGAGCTGGCCCTGTTGCAACCGATACTGCTGCATTCGGGGCCAATCCTTGAGGAGGCATAGCAGGGGAAGTGTCTGCTGTTTGGACTTCCGGTTCAGGGTTACTGTGAAAGCTCTCTTCTCTGAAGGTGGTCCTCAGCAGTGGTCCAGCAGCACCAGGGTGGCTTTTCTTATGGTTTGTGCTGGCAGAGATCACTGGGAGGCACTGTCTGAAGCCCTGGGCTAGAGTAGGAGATGCAGTGTGAAGGAAGGTGCTGCGGGAGGACTGACGTCGGGGTCTTCTCAGTTGCTCTGGCCATGTGCTGATTCTGGGTGTGGCCTGGCATTGGCTGTCAACGAGGAGAGAGGAGCCCCATGTTCCCCCGCATGTCAGGGGTGGCTTGAGATGGGGTCTCACTGTGCATTCCAGGCGGGCCTTTAGCTCACTATGTAGCGGGTTCCCAGCTGTGTGCCACCACACCGAGCCCCCAGAAGGCCTTTCATTCCACAGCTGCCCCCAATGCCTGGCAGCCAGCCCGAGTGCATAGGTATCCTGTGCTGACTGCAGCTGCCTCACGCTTGGAGTTTATTACAGATGCTTCACTGTGCAGCTGTTGGATAATTCCACACCTCTACTCCTGAGTTATGCCAGTGAGGGACCCCTCTGTCCTGCAAGGTCAAGCAGGAAGTCTGGTGCTAAGTGTGTATGAGCCCACCGGTTTTCTTTCCTTTGTGGGTTCAGCCTGTGCTGTTACCCTTTGGGCTAAGTCCTAACAAAGAAGGGGAAGTCCTAACAAAGCCTCCCCTGGATGGAAGAGTCCTATTTGTGATTTCTAACTGGAGTGGAGCAGGCTGCGCTGGTAACACCAAAGGACACTGGTACTGAACGCCACCAGCAGCCAGTGCTGGGAATACTAAGGGCAGCTAACTCAGGGAGAGACAGAGCACACAGAATAGCTGGGGGCCACAGGCTCCAAGGGCCCAAAGAATTCAGAGTTCCCAAGCCCCGCCACTGGGCTTCTGGCTCAGAGCAGCAAAGAAAGCCTTTAATACCCAAAGAGCCGCTAGTTGCTGGCATTCCATCACAGGGCTGTTAGTGCTAAAACAGCTCCATGTTGCCAAATTATGATTGCTACATGAATTGAGCAAGAGCCTTCGGATGACTCGTAGATCTTACAAGCTGGAATAGAGACCCTGCTCTTTAGAGAGCCCGGAGGCAAAGGGTGGACAAAGGTGATATTGTCAGCAGGCTCAAGCACCAACTCACATTCCATCCCTGTCCTACCTGGAGGTGAAGAATCTCTGCTTACATCTGGGGGAGTCTGAAGAGCAGCCAAGTGGATCCTGTCCTCACTGTGCCCCATCTTGCTCCTCCTCTCTTCCAGCCCAGAATCGGCTTAAGATGAGTCATTTCGCCACCCTCCATCAGAACCGTGGGCAGCAGGGTGGTGGTGGTCCCTGTTCTGAGACGGTTCTGAGAAATCTCTCCTTGTGTACCCTTGTCACTGGTCTAGAAGATGGGGCAGCAGTTTGTGTTGGGACGCATTCGAGGGCCCCGTCTGGCAGGCATGGTAGGCTTCTGTGCATGGTCAGAGGGGGGACAGTGAAAGTGGGTTTCATGTCCATGAGCTGCCCCAAGGGAGCAAGAGGAACATTAATAAAAGGAACGCAGTGAAAAAGGAGCAGGTGACATGTCCATCTGGGTCACGGCCTCCAGGTGAGCCAGGGCCTCTCGGCCTCCCTGCGCTACTCCCACCCCACCCTCAGGTCCAGCTACAGGGTCGCCGCTGTGGCCAACCAGGCTCTAGGCTTCCCACCTCCTTCCTATGCCTCCTCTCACCGCTCACTTTCACCACCTCACAGCCTGCAGCCCTCGCCCACCACCACCTCTGTAACAGCCGCAGCATCCTCGTTCCCTACCCATGGCCTTTTGCTTTCCCACCTGCAGTCCATGGAGCGACCTGGCTCGGCCGCAGTCCTCTGGCCAAGCTGGGGACTTTGAATATGTCAGGGATCACCCTCAGCAAACTTGTCCAGGGAAGAAAAGCTTGGTGGAAAGAGCACGCATTTGGCTTCTTGGCTGCCCTACCCAGAATCCCGATGGTGCAGTGAACTGATGAACTGGGAGTGCCCAGTCCCACCCAGGAAAGCAGGGGGCTCCCTGGGAAGGAGGCTTGTTCAAGCTCAGATGTTTTTCAAAGGTGGTTATCCAGCCTCACTCCCAAAATTTGAGCCACCACTCTTCCACCTGAATGTGTATCTGTGGGCACAGTGTGCCTGTCACTCCTGGAGGGGGACAAATCCTGGAGACCAGCCACCACACAGATCTCATTAGGAGCACAGGAACTTCTAAATGAACCAAATAGCCAAGACCCAGCTCGAGCAGAGGCCTACAGGACACTGTCCCAGCAGAGTGGAATATGAGAAAAGGGTTGGCGCTCAAGCCGAGAAGTTTGTACCCTCTTGAGCAGTGGCCCTGTGGCTCTGCAGAAAGGAAGGGATTGGTTTGGCAAGAACTCATTCACATCTTCTGCAAATCTAGAGTCACTCCTACAGTCACCAGTTGCCTGGGAGAACTGGGCAGGTGCTGTCTCCATTCCTGCCCCTGGCATACAGCTTCACCCACTGAATCACCCACTGGGTCTCTTCTTCCAGCCTTTTGTAGTTTTGATTGTAATGTAAAACTTGCTTTTAATATTGATATCAATATTACAGCTGCTGTAAAATTACGAACTTATACATGGGTCGGTCCCCTAGGAGGGACCTGTGCTCTCAGAGGCAGGCAGGCTTCCCACTGCTCAGAGCTGTCCTTAGCCTCTAGCTAAGCATAGGAGAAAATCACCTGCCCCTCCCACCCCTCATCAGGTCTCCTCAGAACCTGGGCTGTGCTGCTTCTGAGCCTCAGATCCAAAGCCCGCTAGTGTCTCAATTCTGCCTCACTTCCTCTGTGTTTATATGGCATTTTGCCAATAGAATATATATATATATATATAGTGCGCATGCAGAGTTTATTGAGGCGGTACCATTGCCAGGAATGTCTGTGCTTCACACAGCACAAGCATTTCGCGTGCAGAACCTTGTTTAGCTTCCTGAATAACTCTAGGGAAAAGAAACTATTTTCCTACTCTATCGATTAGGACATTAAGACCCTGAGAGACCTTAAGTAACCTTTCCCAGGTCACCTGGCTGGTGACTGGTGGCAGGGGTGTATCTTTGAGGCAAAGCATAGAGATGGGGAGTGGTATGGTGGGCACAGCGGGGCCCCGGAGCACACTGCTGAGCCTGCCCAGCCCCCAGGCATCGGGAGACACTTTAGGCCCCTTTCTGGTATCCACATGCCCTTCCTTCCGTGGTCCCTGCATTCCCATCCCAGCCCTGCAATCCCCCCCCCCCCGAACTCGGTTGCATCCTCCAGTAAGCTGTTCTTTTCCTTGTTTGTGGACCCAAACACACCGTTCCCTGGTCTCTGCATGGGAGCCATTCTAGAGGCTTCTCCCTCCAGGGCCAGAGATCTGCCCAGTGGGCTTCCCTACCGGGAGCTCGCAGTGTTTACCTTGTGCCTTGTGAGTCGTGACTGTTCTTTCCTGTGGGACCATAGTCTGTGGGACCATGAACCATGGGGACAGGGGCACAAGGAGTCTTCCCTTAAGCTTCTGATGGCTCACTGAAGTGAAATAGAATAGATAGGTTATCTACTCTTGGAAAAAGAAGGAAGTTCAGAGATACCTGAGAGATGGGGGAGCTGCGGGTCAGAAGGAGGTCAGAGAGATCTTGGTTCTGAGGCATATTCTCTAGCTCAGCATGTCAAAGCACCCTACTTCAGGGCATTGTTTCCCAGTGCTAACAGGGCCAGGACTGTCAGTCTTTTCTGTTGGGACCATGGGTGCAGGGAGCCAAAGTTGCTTTCAACCAGTGTGGATGAGCTAAACAGATGATGTGGCCTGCATCTCCCTGCATCTCCATGTACCCTGGCACATGCTATGGCTGACTTCACCTTTGCAGTAGCCAGTTATGCAAGGCCCATGGGGAAGAAGAGGTGGGTTGGGCGAGGGCCAGAGGGCCTATTGTAGCAGGAGGCAGTGAGGTGCCTGGGCCCTCACTCAGGGTGGTGCAAGTGGGTGATTGGTGAGAGCCTTTGAAGGACCTCAGAGTCTGGCCCTGGGTAGGAGGAGGCTTCAGGGTGGGAGAAGGGAGGGACCCTGCCGTGTGTGCGGTTCTGAAACACTCCTCGCAAGGCCCAATGTAGGGTGCACCCAGCATCACACTTTGCTTCCCTGTTTGGGTTTTACTAGCTGTGAGATGGGAGACAAGTTCCTCTGAGCTTCTGTGGCTCCTCCGGAAGCTGCTCTGTGCAATGATGAATCCTGTGCGAGGCACCAGCGTGTCCTGCTGTCACAACCAGCACAGCATTCCCTAACTTGGGACCACACTCCTTCTGGGTGCTCATGACTGAGTGATACGTTTTATCAAGTGTTCTTTGGAAGAGGCTGGGGCGACAGAAGGGCCCAAATCTGGCAAGCGACAAGGCCAGATTTGCATCCACACACCTTGATCATAATGGTCATTGGAGGCTTAAAACATCTGTTTTGAGAACACCCACAAGATTCTCGAAAGTTCTGGTAGCATGGAACCCATCCCTGCTCCCACTCTCCACAACTTGGGCCATGACAGACATTGTCTGGTCTATGCATCAACATTCATGCCTGAGTTCTCCCTGGAAAATTGGCCTGAGTGGTGTTGCGCATGGGGCAGGACTCCCTGGACATCCCTCTCCCAGCCGTACAGAGGGGCCCTGCAGGGCAGGCTTCTCTCTGGCTAAGAGAACTTGAGATGTGCCGGAGAGAGTGATGTCACTCACAGAAAGAAATCTGGATGCCAAGAAGGGTGTCTGTTGTTGGGATCAGACCACAGTCTGCCTGTTGGAGACACATGAGCAGGGCTGGCCTTTCCAGAGCACCAGGCCTGTCTCTAGAACAGCCTAGTGGAGCTGCCCACCTGCTCTGCATCCGGTATCTGTGGCCCAGCTGGGCTGACTCACACCCCCTGCTTCTTTCATCAAAATGTGGGTGGAGCACACTTCAAGGAGGGGCCTTCCTGCCACTAAGCCCTTGTTTTATTTAGAACTTGAAGCTGTGGTGATTGTCTCAGTGTGGGACCCTAGCCAAGAACCATCAAAGATCAAATGAAATAAACACTAACAAATGCATTTTCAGTTTTAAATGAGACAAAAAGTGGCTGAGACTCTGTAAGGAAACGGCTTTCTGCTTGTCTTGGCCCACTCACCAGGCAAGCTTGGTGCTGGTACCCCCCAACCCTCTGGCCCCATGGCTCCTCCTTCTTGCCCCTCACCTTCCCCACTAACCTCCTGAACTATGCACATTGTCTTTTAGCTGCCCAAGTGGGCAGATATCGTTCGAATCCCCATTTGAGAGATGAGGACAGCAAGACACAGAGTACTTAGCTGTTGAGTGACCCGACCAGCCTGAACTCACCCAGCAAGGAAGAAGAGGAGGTGACACATTAGTATCCCTGGGGCCTGGCTCCAGGGCCACTCTTAACCTAAGGCCTTGATCTCTTTGTGCCTTTTCCACTGTGGCTCTTCTGGTGAGTCACTGGCCTGAAGAGAAACTCTGGAGGAAGAATGGGACTAGCACAGGGCCCAAGGAACACACTCTAGAGATCATCTGGGTAGGGCTCAGACTTCCCCCAAATCCTCATGGTTGTGACTCCTCACTTTTCAGCTATTTCCTGGCTTTTTATTCTTACCCATTCCTTCCTTGAATTGTACTGATGATTTGATGACTGAAATTGAGAAAGATGGGGTTGATGGGGAAGAAAATGAACATCTGTCTTGGGTTAATGAAAATAGATCTAAGTGAGTGGAGGTTTCTAGATGTTGTCCTGGATACAGTGTTGAGTTGGGGACTGGTCATGTTGCAGGCAGCCTAGTTAGATAGAAATATTATAGGCAGTCAGACAGGGCCAGGCTCTCAAAGGAGATACCACAGAAGACAAGATATCTTGCAATTCTGGGAGGGATGGTTGCTCCCGCCATGGGCCAGACCTAAAGACCAGAGATCAAACAAATGCCGACCTCCCTAAAGATTGGCATCCGAGATTGCTCATCACCCTGAGGGAGCCAGAAGAATTGTTAATCCGACTACTACTGGATGGCTACCTGATAAAGTCCTGTTCTACATTCACGCCCGCTTGCTACGTGACTCGCTTCCCCATTTGGTCCTGGACTTAATCAATTTTACCTGAGCAATTGTGCTTGTAATCCCATTGGGTAACCATAGTTTTGTCCCACCCCACATCCATCTAAGTGAGTTCGCATGTTCTCTACCACGTTAGACCCGCCTCACCACATAGTTTGACTCTATGAAAGTCCCTGGAAGAGACAGCTTCCTGGGGACTATTGGCGCGGGCCCACCTCCTGTCCCTCTCTCAGACAGGAGCTTTCTTTCCCTCAATAAATATATTCTGCTCATAACTTCCATTTGTTCCTAAAATTCATTCTTCGGTTTTAGAGAACATGAACTCATACAGGTCAGGTCGGGAGATCATTTTTCCCTGTGTCATTTGGAGGTTCCCTGTATCATTTGGAGGTCACCCACCCGAGATCAGTTTTTCTCCCTGTGTCAGTCAGATCAGTTCCTCTTTATAGCTTTGGTCATGTTCTTGTTCCTGAAAACTTTTGTCAGGTGCTGGTTTTGTGTCCGGAACTGTACTAAGTCCATATAGTCAGCATCCCATTGAATTCTGGCAGCACTGTAGTGTTGTTGCCTCTCTCTTAGGGAAGGAAGCTGAAGCACAGAGAGGTAGCTTACCTTGCTCAAGGATGCATAGCTACAAAGGTTAGAGGAGACAGTGGAAGCCAGGCTGTGTGCGTCTGGAACCTGTAAACTGGTTCCCAGGTAGCCTACGCAGAGGTGCCACCTTTGTCTTCTGGAGCCGAAGAGCCTAGCACCCATCCTGAAATTGGGTGGAGGAAGGGGTCAGACATTCATCAATCATGATTTCCAGTAAAAATTACAGTGTATTAAGTTGAAAATCCACAAAGAACAAAGATGCTTGCAAGTGTTTCAGAATGGAGATTTTATATCCACACAAAAGTTGCTTGCAAATGTCTACAGCGGCTTTATTCATAATTGCCCAAACTGGAAGCCGCTAAGATATCCTCCAGCAGCTAAGAGACACACTGCACTATAGCCATGTAATGGAAGATGATCCAGGGTCACAAAGAAATGAGCTCTCAAGCTATGAAATGATGGAGAAGAAATTAAATTCATATTTCTGTGTAAAAGAAGCTGAAAAGGCTACAGTATACTGGGCAATTCCAACTGTGCTAAATCCCTGACTCACAAATGAGTTCTGAGGGGACATATGAGAACTTGTACTGTAACGTCATGTACCTCGGTAGTGTCCCAAATTTTCTGATCAAGAAGATTATGGGGCCAAAGAGGAAAGTGATCGATGACGTAGAGTGTGCCTAAGGAGAGTCACATGGGGAGAAGACACTCTCTCAGGCTTTCACAGAGAGCACATTGGCCAAGCATTGGCCGTGACTCATCCACATGGCTGACACTGACAAAGGTTCTACAATCTGAGGTACAGGATCTCAGGATAAATCCTGAGGGCATTCCACTGACCTTCTCAGGCCAAAAAGCTACAACTCTTGTTGCACAGGTCCTGCTTTACCTTGGTCTTAACCATCCAGTAGAAAAGTATGAAGACGAAATATAGGAAGTAAAGCCATGTTGTTATGTTGAGCTGTAGGGGACTCAGGTCAATAATTTCTGACATTGCCAGTTAAACAGAAGACCCATTGCTATTATGGGCTACTGGACTCTTTTAGAATATTTTGCTGAGTTTACACACCTATAATATTCAATAACGGAACTTAAAAAAATGGGGTATACCTATGAATGTCCATTTTGTATCTGTGTATTCAAAGTGGTTGGGATAGATATATAGTTGCATTCTCTTAATGAATAGAATGATTTTTTTCTAATGGTGTTTGTAAGTAGGATCACAAGTCTGCATCTTGTACAGCAATTAACCACTAAGAAGAATATATGCAGTGTATTATTTGTTGAAACTGTACTCTCGATTTGATTTGAAACTGTCTCATTGCTATATGTTTATCAATAAAACTTTGAAAAGAAAAAAAAATGAGTTCTGAGGGTTGGGGAGATGGCTCAATAGAATAAGTGCTTGCCTGGCAAGCGCAAGGGTCTGAGTTCAATCCCTAGTTCCACCAAAACAAACAAACAAACAAACAAACAAACAAACAAAAAAATGAGTTCTGTTCTAGGAAATTCAATTCAAAGTGAGTCTGATACACCTTTGACACAACTACACAATGGAAGCACGCAAAAACCAAACACACACAAAAATAGAGTGAGTCCCAGGTGACACTGCACTGCTGAACACTATCATACCATACTAGGAGCACACAGCAGTGGGACCGTGACACTGCTTAGCAGACACGTGAGTACTTCTGTGATTTGTTTGTGCCTAGGAATGTTTGTAATTGTGAGGTCTTTTCATGTCTGTGAAACTTTGCAACTCTGATGTTAGTAAGTCAGGGACTTATGGTGCATAACATGCTGGGAAAGACAAAATTGTGGAGAGAATAAAAAGATCAATGGTTGCTACAGTGTGGGGGAGGGAGGGATGAATGAGAGGAGCACAGAGGGATTTTAGGGCAATAAAACTTTTGGTAGGTTGTTGAGATGATGGGCGCATCCGCATGCCAAAGGCCATAAAAAGTACAACACAAAAAGTGAACTCTAGGGCCTGCCAGATAACTCAGCGGACTAAAGTGCCTGCTAGGGCAGAGTGCAGAGGTCGGGGTTCCATCCCAGGCCTGCTGTGCCAGCCCTGCCCCCAAGGTGCTCTGAGACTGGACGTGGTGGCACAGGCCTGTAATCTCAGCACTGGGGAGGCTGAAAACAAGAGAATCACTACGAGTCAAACCTATGTAGTGAGACCCTGTAGACCCTGTACTAAATACATGAAAAAAACAAAACCAAAAAACACCAAAAGTGAACACTGCTAGAAGCTGTGGCATTTAAGAGGCAGGGACAAGTCAATGTGTGCTCATCAGCTGAGCTAATGTTTCACTCTGTGGGAGACAATGGTGGTGGGAGGTGTCTTGTGGGGTGCAGTGGGCTTATGGGCATTCTCTATACTTTCTGTTCAATTTATTTGTCTATCTTAAATTTTATGTATGTGGTACAGGGTCTCACTACGCACCTTGGACTCATAGTGATTCTCCTGTTTCAGCCTCCCCAGTGCTGGGATTACAGGCATGTGCCACCACACCCAGTCTTGGTGGCTGGCTCAGCACCCCCAACGTGGGGCCAGCATAGCATGTGGTACCGGAGATCAAACCCAGGTCTTTCCAATTGCCTAGGCAGGTGCTTACAGCAGTGAGCTATCTCTGTAGTCCCTTTCTGTTAAATGTAGCTATTAACCTCAAAATTCTGTAAAAATGAAGTTAATTAATTAAACAATTTAAAAAGGTAAACAATAAGAGACACACAGCCAAGCCCTAGAACACGAGAGAGGCTGTCTGCTCCAAAAAAGACTGTGCTGTGGCGCCCAGCAGTGGCGCTCACTGGCCAGGCCACAGCCCTTGGGCAGGTGTCCCAAGCAAAGGTGAGCAGAGACTTCTCATCACTTCCCCGAAGAAGAGACTCGCTAGCAGGCCGACGCTTGCACACTTACCCTGAAATCAAAATGAAAAATTCCTTTGCAATTGCGGGCGGCATAGCAGATGGCTCCCACGTGGCTCCAACTGCATTCCTTCCAGCCTGTCCTGCCAGTGCTGCTGACCCCGTCCCTTCCCCAGGACAGAAACACATGTTCCCAGGAAAGAAAATCTGCTCCAGACTAAGGAGGCTTGGGGAAAATGTGATGAGATAGACACACGCTCTACGCCTTGGGTGTCGGCGGTCCTGCGGTGTTCCAGGTAGGCCACCTTCACTGTGCATTTCTACACCTTATGTGCACACAGATGCTTCTCCGACAGCAGGACGGGGGCAGTGGCGATCCTTGTAATGAAAATCAAAGCCGCCTCCTCCGTATAGCTACCTCCTGCTCCTCAGTTCTCGGGCAATACTTCTTGTCTCTGACCTTGTGCGTCTGCCCAGGCCTAGCTGCCTGGCTAATGTGCTTACCACCCTTCCTTGCTTCGTCCCGCCAAGGATGCTCAGATTGGCAACGCTCTGATGGTTCAATCTGCCACAACCTGATCCTGCTCACCCAAGGGCCCCCTTTCTCACTGATTCATTCTATAACTTTACTACTTCCTCTTCACCAAGGAAAACCCCCCACAAACCCTCCAGATCCACTTGTCATTAGTTGACTTAAAAATCAGTAATTCTGGAGATCACACGGTTGAACAAGACAATAGGGGTCTTCCACAAGCTTCACTGGAGATGGCTTCTTTGATGTGTGGGTTAGACACTTGGAAACACTGGATTGCCACTTGACCCTGTACCTGTCTGATGAGTAATGGGATGAGGTGAAAAGCCTTGGGATCTCTGTCATTGTGTGTTTGTGTCTCCTTTGTGCCTTAACCTTTGAGTCCAATTCTACTCTTTCTCACATAGACATGTTGATATTTTGAGAAATATTTTGTCCAGAGCTATCACACGGGAGTAACTTGACCCAGACTTGTTTAACCTTTCTCTTCTCCTTCAAGGCTACACTAGCAACTACCATGACCAGGGACACTAGACAATGAAAGGAGGGAAGAGAGGTGACACCTGAGGTCCTGGAAGATCTCTGTCCATTCTAAGAAAATGCATGAATATTTCCCCTGTTAGTCTGACACTCTCCCCCATTGTTCCTTATCTGTATCCGTAACTCCTTAACTCACTTAGAGAGGTTGATCTGTGAGCAGAGTTCTGTCTTCACTATTCTTTGACCCCTGCAGAAAGCCTTCATTCCCCCACCCCCACCCCCAACCCTTAGACATTGGTTTTTCCATGAGACGAGCTTCTGGCCCCGAGTGCTGTAACATAATCGTTAATTTTATGGTCAACTTGGCAAGGTTAAGGGATTCCCAGGCATCTGGTAAAGGGTTTATTATTCTGAGCATGTGTGTGAGGTTATTTCTAAAGACATTAGCATCTGAGCCCGTAGTCTGGGTAAAGAGGCCCTCACCCCTCGAGATGGGTAAAGAGGCCCTCACTCCTGAACATGCACAGAGGGCTGATACAACAAAGGCAGAGTTTGTTTGCTTTCTGTCTGTGTGAGCAGGGACACCGGCATTTGGGCTTCTTGGGTCTTCAGATGTGGACAGGAATGACAACCTCTTCCTGGGCCTCCAGCTTTACAGGTGGCAATGGTAGGGCCTTTCAGCTTCCGTAATCACCCAAGTCCTTCCACAGAGTATGTCTCTTTTCTTTATCTTCTGTTGGTTCTGTTTCTCTGGAGAACCCCATATGTATGGGCATGTTGCCTCTGAGCTTTGGAATACTTAAAATATTACAGAGCTGGGAGAGAAGGAGGGGACTCACTGCAAGTGTGAGGTGTGAGGATGGTGTGTCCACTAGGGGGTGAACTGAGGCCGCATATGTCCAGTAGGTATCGGCCACCAGGGTGTGAAATGGACCCAAGGAGAAAGAGTTAACGGCCTGGTCTGATAGCAGAAGTGGCAGCGTCTTTCACCTCACTGTGGACACACGGTCAGGCCACAGTCGGAGCCCACTGACACCCACAGACCCTTGTCTGCTCTGACCATGCCTCTCCTCCCGTACACACCAACCTCACTGACCTGCTTGTTTAGGGATCTCTTCTCTTGCCAAAATGTAAATGCCACAAGAGGAGGGACCTCGTGCACAGACTCTCTAGTAAAGGCATGAAGTAGGACTTGCACGACTCAGAACGGAAACGGTGGCCATACAGACATGTCTGCAGGTGCCTGCAGGTGTGTTCAGCATCTTGCTTGTTGTGCATGAAGCAACTGCTACTGCTGGCAGCTGATTTAAGAGATGATTTTAGGACCCAAGGATGGAGGAACATCGTCTAGGGCTAGGAACAGCTCTCTGGTCTTCTTCTTAGGGGTCTGGTGTCCTTTCCCACTGTATCCATTTTCTCTTGTTCCTCTTATAGAGTAGCGGGACTTCATCTCCCCTGAGGCACTGGGCCGTGACCTGGTTTAAACCCCTGTTTGCTTAATCGCGGTGACAAACGTAGGTCCTGGCAATCTTCCCTACTGTGGATGCTGGACCCACGCAGACCTACCTGGGGCAGAGCTTGGAAATAGACATGTTAACAGGCAGGCTGGCCAAGTGACCCAGTGAGAGCCCTACCTCGGGGTGAGACCTGTTCCATTTCACAGGCTCTCTTTCTCTCCGGAGAGATGCTGGGCTCGGGCCTAATCTCAGTCTTCTCCAGGGTGACAAGGGCGATTACTTAGGGCCAGCTCTGCCTTCCCCTGGTCAGTGCCCCTCAGAGCACTCAGGACTCTCCCATTATAAGCTGCTTTCTTAGGATCTGGTGGGAGGGACCTTCCTGTTACACACTGAGCAAGCCTCTTGCCTTTCCTGGCACATGGCTGAAACTGAGTGGGTCCGGGGAGAGATGGGAGACGAAGACGGGGTAGGGATCAGTGGTGGCCAGGCATGAGGGAGTCTAGTGTGACGCAGAGGTGGTTGCTGGGCAGACGTGCAGCAGAGTCCGTGGCTCTGGTGACCTCCCTAGGAACTCCTAACGCTCACCTGGAGGCCATGCTGTCAAAACTAGTCCTTGGGGCTTCGGTTTGTTTCTGTCTCTCAGCGTAGCAAACATGTGTTCTGTCTGATCAGATTTAAAATATCACTTGATTACCTTAATATTACACTTTATTTTGTTTGTGTTTTTTAATAAATAAGAGGAAGTATCTTTGCTTATCTCCATCCAATCCCGTTCTTCTTGCCTCCCGACCCCAAGTCGACCTTTGCTATGCATTTGGTGTGTAAAAGGACATACAAATGTATGAGGAAAAGGCATCATACATTTTTTTCATACCTCTCTCTCTTTCTCTCTATCTATATCTGTTTATATAGATATAGATAGATTCATATATAAATCTATCTATCTATATATCCATATAAATTCATGGGCAATGCATGTTGTTTTACATATTTTTAAGATTTTTATAGATGACAATATAGTGTAGATTATTGTATAACTTTTTTCACTCAGCTTTTTTTAGCTCAGTTATGTTGAGATCACATGTACATACATACATATATGTGTGTGTGCACGTATGTCTGTCTATATGCATATATGGTTGTTGTCTTGAGTGATGAGGTCTGGGACAGATTTTCAGGTTCTTGTGCACAGCAAAGAATTAGACATTGCACACAATAGCATGGAAAAAAGCAGCTAAACTGAAGAAAGTTTAAAAGGTGAAGTCATGCTCAGAGGAACTGGGCTCATGCTGATGGAAAGAGTGGCATGAATGGAGAAGATAATGGCACAAGCAGAAGGGGAAAGGGCCTAGCATGGGTTGGGCTTGAGGACAGGAAATGTGCATCCAGCTTAGGGTGCCTCCCACTGGGTCTTTCAGAGCCTGAGTGACAGTGCAATTGACAGGGTGCTGAGCCACCTCAGCTATATGCCCTGTTCAGGTTCTTTTCCATTCCCAGGCCAAAGACAAATGGTGGGATTTGGTTCTGGGTCATAGCCCAGGCTCAGGTAGAGGACAGGAGTTTTGAGAAAAACAGCCTTTTGAAAAATAAAATATGCCCTTACTCAGGCTCCAGCACTGGGAATAGGAAGCCCTTCTTCCTCTACCTACCAGAAAAGAGAGCCCATAATGGTACTATCTGTTATGTACATACATACATATTTATGTTTTGCTTCATTTTACCTCTGCATAGTATTCTACCATGTGAAGATTCCACAGTTTGCTTTTCTGCTTCCTAAGTGATGGGCCCCTATGGTGGCGAGTTCTGTGCTGATTTGTAGAATGGACATCATGGCAGAGCCTGTGTCAGGGGCATAGGTGAGCACTACTTGAGGCAGGAGATCAGGGTGTGGCAAACTGGTGGGGGGAGCAGGCATGACCTGTTGGCCGCAGAGTTCCAGACACATGAGAGAAGCATTCCCCAAAGCCTGCATGGAAGAGGAAGTGGGTGTAATTATCCTTTCCTGAGATGCCGAGCTGTCCTCCAGGGGAATATGGGTCCCTTCCATCTGTTCCCACCGCAGAATAGCATCTAGAGAGACCCAGTTTTCTCAGATGTGACTCAACTGCTAGATGCAGTCTTTTATAAGTGCAATCATAGGGATCTAGGTGAGGGTGAAACTTTTGCAGGCAGCCAAATTAGATAGAAATATTATAGGCAGTCAGGCAGGGCCAGGCCCTTGAAGGAGATAACACAGAAGACAAGATACTTTACAACTGTGGGAGGAATGGATGCTCGTGCTGTGAGCCAGACCTAAAAACCAAAAATCAAACAAATGCTAACCTCCCTAAAAATTAGCATCCAGGATTGATCTTCACCCTGAGAAAGCCAGGAAGAATTATTATCTAATGGCTACCAGATAAAGTCCTGTTCTACATTCACGCCCGCTTGCTATGTGACTCACTTCCCCATTTGGTCCTGAACTTAATCAATTTTACCTGAGCAATTGTGCTTGTAATCCCATTGGTTGACCATAGCTTTGTCCCACCCCACATCAACCTAAGTGAGCTCCCCTTTTCTCCACCTTAGTCTTGAATGGTTTTACACTATAAAAATCCTTGGAAGAGACAGCTTCCTGGGGACAACCCGCTCGGGCCCCCTCCTGTACCTCTCTTAGACAGGAACTTTCTTTCCCTTAATAAATATATTCTGCCCATAACCTCCATTTGCTCCTAAAATTCATTCTTTGGTTTTAGAGAACATGAACTCGTCTAGGTCATTTTTCCCTATATCATTTGGAGGTTCCTTCTATTATTTGAAGGTCACCCACCCATGATCAGTTTTTCTCCCTGTATCAAAACAATAGCTCCTTCCTTCCCTCCCTCCCTCCTTCCTTCCTTCCTTCCTTCCTTCCTTCCTTCCTTCCTAGGAGTGACCAGCTTTTGCTGAATCTGGATACCTAATGTTGGACTAAGGGCAAAGGCTTTCAAAGGTCCCGAGTCTGTATTCCTAGAATGGACAAAAGTGACTGACAGTGCCTTCTGAGAAATAAAACTTGCCCTTACTCAGGATCCAGCCCTGGGAATAGGAAACCCTTCTTCCTCTACCTACCAGAAAAGAGAGGAATTTTCCCAGTGGAATACTTTTCAAAAAAGTTAGGCAGAGTGACTGGTAGATGACCCTTCTGCCTGAGAGCAGTAGCAGCTTCAGCTATGCTAATAGAAGAAGCTGTGGAACTAACTTTGGGGCAAAACTAGAAGTCCTGACATCTTATTAGATCAGGATTTATTTATTTGTTTATTTTTGAGACAGAGTTTCACTATGTAGTTCTGGCCAGCCTGGAACTCACTATGTAACTGAGGCTGGCCTTGAACTCATAAGGATCTTTCTGCCTCAGCCTCCAAAGTTCTGGGAGTATGGCCATGCACTGCCACCTGGATCAGGGCTATTTTTTTTTCTTTTTTACTTTTTTATTGAGAAATAAATATGAATGAGACAGTTTCACAGCTGATTAATAGGACAGTTTTGGTAGTCAATACACTGTATACTGTTATCTTCTTAGTGGTTATCCATAGTACAAGAAGCAGACAGGATATTCTGTCCAAACACTGTTAGTACACCTCTTTCTTCTAGGGCTATTCTTGAGACTAACACTTAGCTGTGGTTGACAAGCAAATGGCTTACCAAGTATCAGGTTGTGCCCTTAGACATCCCTGAGGTTACCACAGGGCTTGTACAACTTTTACTACTGCCTCTTTGATACTTATAGGGTCAGAGGTTAGCCACTCTTGTGATCATGCGATTTCCCAGACCTATGCAAGTAGCTATGACATCAGTAACTTACCTCGGCAAGACCCTGAGGGAGGTGTGGTTCGCTGGCAGAAGCAACCTCACCCAAAAAAGACATCAAAGGCTGGTAATGCAGTTGTCTGTACACAACAGCTCCTTGAGGCCAAACACCTTTCTCGCAGGAACCTCTGCTCATGAAATAGAACTCATAGCCCTTACCTGGCCTGGATATGCCCATGCAGCAATTTGGAAAGAAAGGGGCTTGCTAATTAATGAAATAAAGTGCTATAAAGAAATTCGACAGGGGTTGGTGAGATGGCTCAGTGGTCTAAAGCACCTACTTAGAACAAGCTAAGCAAAAATGCAGTGACCGGGGTTCAATCCCCAGCACCACATGCCAGCCAGCCCCGCCCCCTGGTGGGCTGAGCTGGCCACACACACACACACACACACACACACAATAAATAAATAAATAAATAAATAAATTAAAAAAAAAAAAGAAAGAAATTCGACAACTCCTAGGGGCAGTGTATCTTCCTAAGCAGATATCTGCAATTCATTGCCAGGACCACCAGACATATCTAAAGTCTCCTTGGCAATTGAAAATCTGGTCAACAGGCAAAAAAGTACAGTCTTGGAGCCCCTCAAGACCCTAGACTTATTTCCTGTTCCTGAGGAGCGATTTAAACTTATCCTCCTTCAAGGGACATAGTAGGAAGCTATAAAAATCCTATATAGGAAATAGTTGTTGGGCTTTTCACAGGAGTGAAAAGAAAACTACTTTTGTGAACCTCTGAGGCTCTTCACACAAGACTCCAGTACTGCTTCAGATTTGTTTTCTTTTTTTTTTCAGTACTGGGGATTGAACTCAGGACCTTGTGCTTGCCAGGCAGGCACTTATTCTACTGAGCTATCTCCCCTGCTCCTACTTTAGGTTTGTTTTTAACCCAACTGGTGACCCACAAACATCCCAAGGTAGTTGGAGAGAACATAATCTCAATTAACTTGGGCTATCACCCCTTCTGCAGAAAGTAGCTATATAAAGTTGGAGCCCTCTGCTTCCTCAGCACTTCACAAAGAGTTGTGGGGGCATTATGCCTCTTAGGAAGGAACAAGGAAGGAATTAAGGTCTGGCAAACTGGCTGGGAAAATGAGCAGTAGGATTGAGCACAGAGTTCTGAACACATACAGAGAACATTTTCCAAAGCCTTGCATGCGGAACCAATCAAAATGCTTTGTTTAAGTCTTCTTGCAAGAATTCAAGCAGGATTTTGATAGGACAGTCTAGACCAGACATTGGCCTGAGGAGTGGCAGCCTTACAAGCTAGCCATCAGGGAGTTTGTGGCTGCTGTATTCTCTGTCACAGACGTCCAGTCTCACCCTGCAGAAGGTACATTTTTCTTTTTTACTTGGCCCAAACTTGCTCTGCCAAGTGTGTCTCTTCTTACCATTGATAAACATAAAATCTTGGTACCTTTTGTGCTGATCTTGACCACTTCTTTATTTAGGACAGAAAGAACCTGGAAATCACATGTAGAAGGAGATTCTAGCATCCTAGAACCTTGTAACAACATCACGTGGCCTCGGCAGAGTCTCCTTAGGGTCAATCACGGGGGCTGTTTCTCCAGCCTTTGGCAGACCATAGTGCAGGGCACACTGTGTCCAGGCTCTTCCCCAGCGATGGCAGCCTTTCACCTGTGATTCAGGGATTGGGGGCTCCACTCTTGGGTTGTAATGACTTTGAGATGTCATCTAACAAAGCATCCTTCAGAAATTACCATGAAGGTACAGTATCAGAAATAAAACCTAGGCAGAAAAGAAAAGGAAATTGACATTTTAAAGTTAACTGCAGCTTCAAGACATAAACCTTACCTCAGGCCTCTTTTTTTCTTTCCAGGAAACTCATTCAAAAAATGCCCAAGGTCTTAAAACATAGCAAGCCTGCAGATTGGGCTTTAGCCCTGCCCTTTTCACCTTCAAGGAAGTAGCAAAGTTGGTGAACAGCAGAACTCAACCTCAAACACAGAGATGACTTACATTCTGACCTAATTGACCTGATAGGTAGCATGACAGATGGTAGGAAAATACACCCTAGATTACCCATCTTGAAGATACGCCTTCAGTATCCAAGTTCTGGCTTATGCTTCCCTCTGTTCTCTGAGCAGCTGTACTCCGTTCTTGAATGCGTCCTAAAGCTCTGCCTAATAAACCTGTCTCTTGCCTCTTACTGATGTGCCCTAAACATTTTTTTTTTTCCTGCAATGAAAGTCAGCAAATCTGCAAACATCTTCTACCAGAGAATGGGATAAGTTCCTTATGTCAGCCTGGGGGACCTTTCAGACCCGGTTCCATGACACTATTATAAACAGCTAAGTTAGATAAAAATATTGGCAGTCAGAAAGGGCTGGGCCTGGAGAGAGTCACTGCAGAGGATGAGAACACAGTACAATTACGACTGGAGGCCCAACTGGTAAAGGCGAGTCCTCAAAATAAGGATGACTGGTCAGGTCTACATGCCTCCCCAAGGGATAAGATGAGTGGTCTTGCCTGGCCCATGAAGTCTGGCGGGGTGAGTAGGATCTCTCCTTCCATCCCTCCCTGAAAAGCCTTTGTTCTTTCCACGTGCATTTGCTAAGATATCTGCTCCTTGATTGGATCACTATTAATGAAGCAGATACATTTGTAATTTTATTGTTTGATCATAGTTTTGACCCATTCTGTACTCAACTTGTTATTTTGTTCTATGAAACTTCCTCTGAGAAGTGGGCTTGATGCCAGTGCACTTTTGAGTCCCCTCCTGTCTCTCGGGAGCTGGCTCTTTCAATAAATTTTCCTACTCTTTTTTTTTCCCTTTCCGTATTTAGTACAGGGTGTGTAGGGTCTCACTACACAGATAGGACTCGTAGTGATTCTCCTGTTTTCAGCCTCTCAAGTGCTGGGATTACAGGTGTGTCCCACCATGCCCAATCTCAATTGCCATCTCAGCACGCCCCAGGGGCAGGGCTGGCACAGCACCCCAGGGATTGAACCCCGGCCCCTGCATCTGCCTAAGCAGGCACTTTAACCTGCTGAGCTATCTGGCTGGCCCTAATTTTTCCTACTCTTAACCTCTGTTGTTCCTTAAGATCATTCTCCGATTTTGGAGTACATGAACTGAGCGTATCAGACATCTAGTAGGTTGGGAGTTTATTTCTCATATATCAACACAACTATTTGCTGTCCCCTTTACATGACAGCTCCAAGAATTGTTCTTATTCCCAAAGGCAACTCCGTCTCCTACTGGATCGAAAATCTATGTTGTGAAAGTTCCAGCCCAGCGCTGCTTCTTGGGCTACGCACCCAGCTTGTGCCCTGCTTGGCACCCAGCGTGGTCTCTGTTTAAGGTGGTCTGTGAGTGCCTCCTTCTCCCATCTGCATTCTCCAGGCCAAGCAGCTGCTGTCTGAGGAAGAACCCCAGCCTCCGAGGACGTGGGCTGCCATTCCCTGCCACCCTGTTTATCTCAGGAAAGTGCTTCTGTTTCCAATATCACGCAGTGAATTCCTTCACAGGTTTAGTTTTAGCTGAAATGTTTGAGATTTCAATATTATGCCAGAAACGGCATGAAGTACCTGTTGTGGAAGCTCATGTACCAATGCCTTGGAGCTGGACATCTGTTAATGTTTCTGCTTGTGCTCTTTTTCTCATTTACAACTTTCCCTGAAAACACACACACACACACACACACACACACACACACACACACACTAAGATAATTACACTACTAATTTCTATTAGTTTATTCAGAAGAATGGTTTGTGCTTACACTGATTAATCTTTCATGCCTATATCTTGTAATCTGAGTAACCACTTTGAAGTTAACAATATATACTATATTAACCATTGTTAATTTATTATCTTGTTTTGAAGCTCTCATTGTTTTTATCTCTTTGAAATAAAAAATAAAAATGAGTAAGTAAGTTGTGACAGACACTGAGGCAGCCTTTCCTCCCTCGTGGTCCTGCCTCCCGCTGCAGCTCTGTGGGCCAGCACTTTAGCAGCCTGAGAAGTAGTTCAAGTCTCAACATAACCGCTCCTGAGACCCGCCCCCCCTTACAATGACCTCTACGTCCCAGTTCTTCGATGGAGACAATTAATGTTCTCTCTACTCTGTGTAGATTGTCATTTAAGTGTCAAACTGAGCTTTGTGGTTTGTTAAGTTTTTAGGCTGGAACTAAGAGATCCCAGTCTCCTGGTGGTCTCTTGAAAGGAGTGGATATAAACCCAGGGGCTGCTGGTAATCTTGGGTTTCCTTGGGATGCAGAGAAAGCCAGTAAGAGAAGAGAGGAAGGTGTGTAAGAGGGGAGTTTCAGGGTGCTGAAGGGGCCAGGGGGAGAGGAGGAGTGGGAATCTTGCGGGAGACAGGAAGGCAGGTCCCTATCTCCATCTACTCCTGGATTCTGCCTGCATCCTGGCCTACAGGTCATCCTGGATGAATCTATTCTGCTCAAGTGATTCCGGTTACATTTCTGTTTCTTACAATCACAAGAGAATCCTGATTCATGTAGACAGGGAGCCATGCCAACCACACTGCTAAAAATGGCCATCTGACCCCTGCCAGATCCACATCTGTTCCCTCATGTCCCCCTACGGCCCCTCTACTCTGGTGTCCTCAAATGACCAATTTTGTAATTTTTAAAATCCTGAGCCACTTATGACAGAGAATGTAGCAGGACACTGGAATCAATAAAATGTAGGAGCCAAAAAGAAGCTCAATCAGAAGCGCAAGAAGAACTAAGTCACCGTCCTGTTGAAAGGGTCAATCTGGACTTGGTTAAGACCCCATCCTACCACTTCATCTGTCCCAGAAAGAAGGAAATCAGCTTCCAGATGGGAGACACCTGCGCTTAGAATTGACCTTGCAGGTTATGCAACCAGAAGAGCTACTGAGCCCAAGGTTTCAGGAAATGTACTGAAGTCTGGGCCTGCTTCCCTCAGTCAAGTCTAGTTGCTAGAAAAGTTATGTTGCCTGAGAAGGAAGTGTACTTCACCACCCTCCCTGCCCCACCTCCAGGTTCCCAGTGTGCCCAAGGTCAAGGCGCTGGAAGGTTCAGTGTTTGGAAAAAGCACCTTCTTCCTGGTTCGTTGTTGACCACCTCTTTGGGACTCCTTTAATAAGGATGACATCCCCAGACCCTTTATAAGCCAGCCATCTCCCCCAAGCCCCACCTTCAAATATGACCATGGTGAGCAGATTTCAACATGTGCACTTTAGTGGGACCCAAACATTAGCTTCACAGAATCAACTCCCACCCTTACTGCTGCGTACACTAAAGGGGCAGTGGATGCAGAGCTGGCTCAGTCACGCTACCCCCGGTTATAGAAGGAGCAGCTCCTGTCAGAATTATTTTTGTCACCAATCCAGCCTACTGTTTTTAAAGTGACCCAACTGGGTACTGGGTTGCCATGGAAATGGCTTCCTTGTTGAACTGTATACCTAACTTCTTTTTCTTCTGAGCAGAAATTCTGCGTGTAATTTGGCAAGCAATCTTGACCACTGAATGTAAAACCTACAACTTCTGGGAAGGAAGAAGGCACTTTGCCATGTTTTTGGACTCATATGCAGAGAACCAAGATTTTTCATTTACAATTTCTCTTTTTTTCCCACATAATTTTATTGAGAAACAAATAGCAATGAGACAGTTTCAAATCAAATTGGTAGGACAGTTTCAATAATTAACACATTGCATACATTCTTCCTA
>NW_004524586.1:21472623-21500502 GCF_000260255.1 Octodon degus | reverse complement strand
TTTGGCAGAACCGGGGATTGAACTCAGATCCTTGTGTTTGCCAGTCAAATGCTTATCCTACTGAGCCATCTCCCCAGCCCCAACCAAAATTATTTCTGATCTGATTTCTTCTATACCTTTCTGCAGTTGATTCTTTACTGTCAATGCTATTATTTCAGAGATATCTGGTGTGTGATTTCCAGTTTCCTCAGTGCTAGTGTCTTGTGCATTTGTATTGGGTAGACTCGGGGCCTGAGACTGCATTTTGTTCCTTCTCTTTGTCATTTTGTATACCACTGTCTTTTGACCTTTCATATAGAGCTTAGATAGAGTTACTACCTTAGCACCAGATCCAGATCTACGAAGTTCAGATTCCTCCAGGTGTGTGTTGTTTGGATCTGGCTGCTGTGCTCCACTTCTTTCTGTTGCAGGCGTTAGAGTTGAACCCTTTGTGTCTCTCTGGGAAGATGTTCTGCTCCTGAATCAGCTGGGTGGGTCTTGCCTCTAGCCTCTTTGCAGGGAGTTCTGCTGAAGGGTTCCCTGCTGGGCCTGCAGCCTGAGTCAAATGAGGATCCCGGGGGCCCCAGGTCGTTTCACTCACTTGCCGGGCCTGCGCTCTGGGTCTATTCAGGATCCGGAGGGCCCCAGGTCGTCTCACTCACTCGCCTGGCCTGTGCTTTGGGTCTGTTCAGGATCCTGTGGCCCTCAGTCGTCTCACTCCATATGCCATTCTTTAAATCCTCATTATACACCTGTTTAGATAGCAGCTGAGTTAGATAGAAATATTACATGCCATCAGACAGGGCGGGGCCCTTGGAGGAGCCAGAATGGAAGACAAGACACCTTGCAACTATGGGACAGACAGACACTCCCACGCCAGACCTCAAAGCAAAAGATCAAACAAATACATACCTCCCTAAGGATAAACACCAAGGACTGATACTCTAAGTAGGTCTCTATTACCTTGAGAAAGCCAGAAAGAGTCACTAACCCAACCCCCTGCAGGAAAAGCCTCTGTTCTGTAGTCATACTTACTTGCTACATAACTGGCTTCTTCATTTGATCCTGACTTAATCAATTTTATATGAAGAAGTGTGTTTGTAATCTTACTCGCTCACCTCATGTCCACCTTTCAAGTTCCGGTGCTTTACACCTTAGACCTGCCTCACCTCACCTCACACCTCCTGATTCTGCTCTATAAAAATCCCTAGAAATGACAGATTCTTGGACAACCCGCTTGGGTCCTGCTTCTTTCTCTCTCTCTCAGACAGAAGCTGTCTTTACCCCATTGAATATATTCTGCTCTTAACCTCCTTTGTTCCTAAAAATCATTCTCTGGTTTGATTGATTGATTGATTGATTGATTGATTTATATTTTAGTAAGAGTCTACAGGGTCTACAGGGTCTCACTACACAGATCGGACTCTTAGTGATCCGCCTGGGTTCAGCCTCCCAAGTGCTGGGATCATCAGTGCGCGCCTCCATGCCCAATCTTAATTGCTGTCTCGGCACGCCCCAGGGTTAGGGCTGGTGCAGGTCTGCTGGGTCTGCCTAAGTAGGTGCTTTAATCTGCTGAGCTATTTGGCAGTCCTTTTCATTCTCTGGTTTTAGAGAACACAAACTTGTCCCAGTGTCTTTCAGGCTGGGAGTTTCTTTCCCCTATATCAGACCCATTTGGTAGACTTTATTACTAACCTACTTGCAGTATAAGGAGGTTTTCCTGACTGCAAAATTTGATTCCAAAATTTCCTCACACTTGACCTGCCCTCCATGATTTAGATATTGGACTCTCAGAATGTTAAAACTTCTCACATCTATCTATGCGGTTACCCTTCCCCAACGCTGATTTCTGGATTCTCAGCTCTGCTGTTTTCTGCAAGGTGGGATGAATAATGTGCATCCCCTGATATGTCTTTATCTGCTTCTTGGCATGGTGCATATTTTCATATGACAAAAGGAGCTTTTTGGTGTGAATGAATTAAGGATGAGGCAGTCCTTGTGGATTGTCTGATGTACTCAGTGGAATCACAGGGGTTCTTGTGAAAAGGAGGCAGGAGGGATGGAAGGAGCGAGAGGAGGGGTAGCCACAGAAGCAGAGGCTTTGATGATGGACAAAAAGATCCTGAGCCAGGGAAAGTGGGTGGCCTTCGCATGCTAGAGAGGGTGAGGAAACCAGCTTCCCAGGCCTCCAGAAGCAGCGCAGCCCTGCTCAGCCTGAACGACCTGTTTGGTAGTTTTGAGCTCTAGAATTATGTAATAATTAGCTTGTTTGGGGCAAGTTACTTGGTTCATGGTGATTTGTCGCAAGAGCCACAGGGGATGCAGCCTGCGCTCTGAGTTCTTTCCCTGCACCTGCGTTCATCACCGTCTGCTCATCTGGAAGCACCTAACTCAGGCCAGTGGATGACCTGTGGCGCTGACTATGGCTTTGAGTATGCGCCTGCCTCTGTGGAAGGCAATGGGCACGCCTACCAGAGGGCAAACACGCCCACATTTTTGTTTCTCCAAATTCCAGCCTTAAGCCTTGCACAGAAACAGTGAAGCCAGCCACAGTGGTGCCCACCTGTAGTCCTAGCACTCTGGGAGGCTGAGGCAAGTGCATTGCGCTTTAAGCCCAGTCCAGGAACTCAGCGAGACCTTGTCTCAAAGAAAACCATTTGCAGCTTAGTGCCGAAGCCCTGGGTTTTAGCCCCAGCACTGCTAAAAAAAAAAAAAAAAAAAATTAGCACGAACAAGACACACACACACACACACACACACACACATATACACAAACTAGAAATAGGAGTCTCTTACCTTTATTTCCTTTTCCTTTTCTTTTTAAAAATTTTATTTATTTATTTGGTACAGGGCCTCATCATGCAGCTTGGTCTCATAGTGATCCTCCTGTTTTCAGCCTCCCCAGCGCTGGGATTATAGGTGTGTGCCACCATGTCTAGTCTCTGTAGCCAGCTCACTGCACCTGGAGGCAGGGCCGGCACCACCCTGGTCCCAGCGCTTGCCCAAGCAGGTGCTTAGTCTGCTGAGCTATCTCGCTGCCCCCCCCCCTTGATTTTAAAATGAATGGCAGTATAATAAAAATGTCTTCAAATTCAACTCCCAGTGAAGAAGAAGAGGGAGAAAAGGAGGCAGCACAGCTCAGAGGTGTGGGGATGAATGAAATAGAGCTCGTTTCTTACCCTGCTGGCCTCTGTGAGTTACCATCTCTCAACCCTTTGAATTTTGAACAGACTTAATCTAACCATTTTCCAAAAGTTTGAAATAGCTTTTTTCCTTATATCTTATTGCTCAAGTCAGAAAACAAAGTGGGCAAAGCAAGGCTTAGAATGATTAAAATGACTGCTCCTGCCACCAGAATACGGACCTGGGTGGGAGGCAGCTTGCCAGGAGAGGTTTGCTCTGTCCCTAGACATGCCCAGCTGCACCCCTCCAGTGTGCAATTCCCAGAGACCACCTGTTTGAGTTACTGGTGCACATATTAGGGTTTTAAAATCCATCCCAGATTTCTTAGGTCATCCATGATTTGAAAACAGGCTAGTCTTTCTCTTTCTCTTCATATTACATGAAAAATTCTATGAGCTTAATTAAGCATAAAGTTGGGGGCATTGGTGCACCCAGATTGTGCTAACTTATTGTTAAGGTTAATTTTCCTGTCCTAATAGAATACAGAGCAGTCTGAATCAAAGGCATCTCATAATTGCCCCCATTAACCATTATTAGTAATAATAATGATAGGAATTTTATGGCATCTTCAATACTCAACAACTCAATAAATTAAAATTTACTATTCCTCTGTTCAATATATCACATCAGATCTTACACAATCCTTCGTGTACTACTTGATAATATGAGGCTCTAAAGAGTCTAGTGATGGAATAATACGGGTGGTGGACTTTGCCTAGAACACTTTTGGGAATCAGAATCAGACTTGCGCAAGGCATTTCTCTACAATCTGGTGCTTAGAGACCTAAATGCCAGTGATATGGTTGTTTTATAACCTAATGAAGCAACAGAAACTAATCTTTCTAGCAGATTTTTTTTGGTGTGTGCTGTACTTTACTGGAATCACCTAAACTGTGAAGGAATTCTAGAAATAATTAACTTAGTGCAGTGTGCAGATGGGTACTAGATAATGTCCATGCCTGAGATGGTAGGACGGTGGTACAATTTTTCATAATCTTTTATTGCAAAGGAAGTCAGTTTGATTGGGTAATGTTAGACACCTCCGCAGAAAGCCAGGTATATGGAAACTAGGCCTGTGCTTACGTTTGAGAATGTGAGTTACCCATGAAAAAGTGGA
The DNA here is from genome assembly GCF_000260255.1 of Octodon degus. Lineage (NCBI taxonomy): Eukaryota > Metazoa > Chordata > Mammalia > Rodentia > Octodontidae > Octodon > Octodon degus. Next base: position 21,496,223 of record NW_004524586.1, on the reverse strand, counting down.
TACGAAGTGGTCAGTAGTAGACTTTTAAAAATTGACATTGCAAAGGAAGGTTAAGGCCAGTAAGCTTTAACCCTTTCTCGATTCAGGATCCATATTGCACATGATCCAATCTCCAATCTAAAATTAAAAGGTATTTTTTAATGTCAGTATTTTGAATATGCTTCTTGGGAGAACAAGTAGATAGAGAGAAACTTGGGACCTCATTCACTTTGCAGGAAAGAAGTCTCCATATGAAGTAAGGGGAAAGGAAGGGCTCTGGGAGCTATGAGATTTGTCTCAACTCTCTAGCTAGGTAACTTAGTCATGAGGCCATGCGCTGCAGCACAATTCTCTCAACTCGATCTCATCTCTACAATGGTCAAGAAAACCTAGTTCATGAAACTTATGAGGACACTGAATATAACACACCAGGCCTGGTGATAGTCCTCATTAGCTGGTGGAGACCCAATACTATTATGGATTACTGGACTCTTTTAGTATATTTTGCTGAGTTCACACACCTATAATATTCAAATGATGGGACTAAACAAAAAAGGGGATACAGATGAATGTCAATTTTGTATCTGTGTATTCAAAATGGTTAGGATAGATATATAGTTACATTCTCTTAATGAATAGAGGGATTTGTTCTAATGGTATTTGTAAATAGGATATCAAGTCCGCATCTTGTACAGCAAATAACCACTAGGAAGAATGTATGCAATGTGTTAATTATTGAAACTATCCTACCAATTTGATTGAAACTGTCTCATTGCTATTTGTTTCTCAATGAAATTATGGAAAAACAAAAAACCATGTCCTTTGGCATTATCTTTCTTTAATCTGACCTTATGGAAGCATTTAAACCAATAATGAGCACCTAGTGCTTAGGATCTATCAGTTACACAAAATGTGTCTTTCTTTCCCCAGAGAATGAATGAATCACTTTATTCACCTTTGTGGCCACTGGCCTTTGCACAGTTGTGTGGGGCTCGCTGCCTTGCAGCAGGTACAAGGCTTATGGCTGAGTTGAAGTGAATGATAAACTCTGGCAAAGCAATCTTCACAGAGGATGGGGGAGTTGGGTTCTCATCTTTGAACAGACTACAGTTAAGTGGCTAGACCTGAAATAAGTCAAAGGAGACTATTATGTTCATCTATTTGCCTGTAATTAAGATGCACAATGCTTCTTTGAAACACACACACACACACACACACACACACACACACACACCCCAGGAATGAGTGCTCTTGGCAGAGTGACCTTGGAAACTTGTCTGGTTTTCCTTTATCTTTTTTTTTTTTTTTTTTTTAATCAGAGTTGCCAGACTCTGTGGGGCCTTCTGGTACCATGTATCCAACCTGATTTAAACTACAAAGGGGTTAGCTGGAAGCATTGTTTAACACTAGGGCACTTTGGCTCCCAGAAGAGATGACAAGGCCTTCTGGCCATAGGAAGAGGATAGGGTAGTAATTAAACATGTGGCCCAGAAGCCAGTTAGTCCTGGGACTGAATGCAAGCTCTGTCATGTGTCAGCTGGGAGGGTAGCTTAACTGCTTAACTCTCCCGAGTCTCCTATTTTTCATGTGTAAAGTGGGAGTGATGATACTGGTATTTGTCTTCTAAACTACAAGGAAGTTAAATGAGATAATGTAGCTAAGGAGCTCTGCAGCCTGCAAGGAGCCTAAGAAAGCTTATTGTCCATTGCTGTCTGGCTCTCCCCAGGTGGTTGAATGCCATCCTCTGGATGACTGGTTGCAAAATACGGATTCACTGTGCTGCATCATATGCTTGCAGCTCTGCTCACATGGCTAAATGAGAACATTAACCTTTAAAGCTGAGAGTCCCCTGAGAAGAGGATAAAAGCCATGAGCCCCGTGTCTAGGAAATGCATGCACACTCACTGCGCTCTCTCTCTCTCTCTCTCTCTCTCTCTCTCTCTCTCTCTCTCTCTCTCTCCTCTCTCTCAGCATGGAACTCAAGGCCTGTGTACAGGCCTCAATTCCCAGCCCATGTTTAATTTTATTTTTTGAGCTAGGGTCTCCCAAGTCACTAAGTTGCTCAGGGTGGGCTTGAACTTGTGATCCTCCTGCTTCCACTTGCCAGCGAGCTGGGATTACAGGTCTGTACTGCATCCCTGGATCACTACCTACATTTTAAGAATTCCTGGAACCCTGGAGCCCACGTCTATGGGGCCAGGTTTTGAACTCCTGATCCAGAAGCCTTACGATAGGGGAACAATGAAGCACTTACAATGCATCATGCTTTACTCTTTGAACTGGCTGAGAACAAAGAATAAAATTACACTGGCAGTTGCTACTTGCCATTTGCCCTTGCTCTCTGGAAGCTGAATGTGCTTGAGCCAACCGGCTGTCCCCAGTCTTTTTAAAGTCATAGCTCTACCAGGGCCATAATGTAGGTCTCCTGGGCAAGGCAACTATCTCTTGACCATCTTTCCAGTTTCCCAGTGGAAGGTCTGGTTGCTCAGATTAGAACATCCACAGCAGAAAGCCGATGGGTTCACGGCTCTTTTCTCAAGTGAGAATCATTTTAGTAAAGTCTATGCCAGCTTGTCCAATGAGCTCCTTAAAGGAATTACTGAGCCAAATCCTGAATAGTTGATATTGTTTTTCTCTTGTGGCCATTAAATAAGTCTAGATGAGTTACTTGGATAAATAAAATGAGAGGACAGAAGTGAAACAACTGGCTCAGTCCTCTGTATATCCCTTTTCTTTTCTTTTTTTAAAAATAGTTTTATTGAGAAACAAATAGCAATAAGACAGTTTCAAAACCGATTAGTAGGATAGATTTGTATATTCCTTTTCTTGTTTCATGATTCTTCTCTCAAACTGGGAGCCCCAGGAGGGCAGGCCCAGCATTCTTTGTTTACTTCACAAGGCCTGACAATAGTAGGCACTACAGTTGTTTATGGAATAAATGATGGTCCTGGATTTCAAACAACTCTTCCATGGAAGGAAGTATGATATCAACCAGTGCTCCCACAAATGTTTGATGAATATAAGGTCCATGGAATGATTTTGACCTCTAATTCCTGTTAGAAAGAGTGAGAGAAGCAATCATAAGTTTATATAGAATTTCAAGCCATTCAATGTATCTTTCTCAAAGTCTGTAGAAATTCTAAGTCTTCAGAACTAACATTCTAACATTAGCCCACACCCTAATGCTGATAAAAATGTTTTCCTGTTTGTAAATAGGATCTCAGGTCTGCATCTTGTACAACAATTAACTACTAAGAAGAATATATGCAGTGTGTTAGTTATTGAAACTGTACTACCGATTTGATTTGAAACTGTCTCATTGCTGTTTATCAATGAAATTTTGAAAAAAAAAGTTTTCCTAAGGATTATTATTATTTTTCTTTTTGCAGTACCAGCGATTGAACTCAGGACCCTGCGCTTGCCAGGCAAGCACTTATTCTACTGAGCTATCTCTCCAGTCCCTTCCTCAGGATTATTATAATCAACTTTGCCTTAATGGAATTTGGTGAACACAGGATTTGTTTGTTGTTGATTACTTAGCCAAGAACATAATTTCCATATACAAAAATCAGTATTATTTCTGTAAACTAACAATGAACCATTCTAAAATTATGAAAACAATTCAATTTTTAAGTAACTAATAAATGAACAAATAAATTTAGGAATAAATTTGACCAAGGGAGTGAGGTACAAAACATTAATGAAAGAAGTTGAAGAAGACACAAATAAATGAAAACATAGTCTATATTTATGGATTGAAAGTAAAATGCCTATACTACCCTGGGTGATCTACAGATTCAGTAAAACCCATATCAGAATTTCACTGACATTTTCTACATAAATAAAAAATACTAAAATTCAAATGAAACCACAATGAACACAAAATAACCAAGGCACAAATCTTCAGCTGAAAGAACAAAATTGTAGGCATCACCCTAGTGGGTTTCGAAATATACTACTGACTTCTAATAATTAGAACAGAATTAATTAGCATACATAATTAATTAGAAACATAGACCAGTGGCAGAGCAGAAAGCCCAGAAATGAAGTCACTCATTCATGGTTTTCTACAAAATTGTCAAGGACACACAAAGAGAAAGGGGTAATCACTTCAACAAATGATTGTGAGACAACTTGATATTTCTCTGTAGAACAATGAATTCAGACCTCTACTCACACTGTTTTAAATTGAAAATTTTTAAAGACTTAAATGAAAGATTTGAACTGTAAGACTATTAGAAGAAAGTATGAGGAAAATGTTCCCTGACATTAATTTGGACAGCATTTTTTTTTTTTTAAAGTCTGATCCTAAAATCATAGGCAACAAAAACAAAAAACAGATGAAATTACATCAAGCCAGAAAGCTTCCTCAAAGCCAGGCAAACAATCAACAGCATAAAAAAAAAAAAAAAAAAAAAAACCTATGAAATAAGAGAAAATATTTACAAATGACAATCCAATATGGGATTAAATATCCAAAATATGTAAGCAGCTCAGACAATACAAGCATAAGATAACAACCTGTGGTGGATTGCTAACTGGTGGTCAACTTGTTATACCCAGCTGAACTGACCTAGCATGGTGTTGGGTGTGGGAGGCCCACCTGAGGATTGTTGTCAGCAGCACAAAAGGCAGAATTAGAGCTGGGCTATTCTTGGGCTGTTCTCCTGGAAGATCTTCTCAGGCTGGCTTTCCTGATGAACTTGGCTGTTCTCATCAGAGGAGGAGCTGGGGACCTTGCTCTTGCTGAGAACGACTATGGCCCACTTTGCAGGAGCTCTGGTCCTCATATTGAGCATCACTTCCTGGCTCCAAAGGGGAGGATGGTGCACTGCTCAGTCTACTGGCGAAGCTTATCATGTTGGCTTCCCTGTGGAAACTCAGCTTTCCTCACTGTGGGAGGAGCTCAGGACCTCACTGTTGCTGAAGATGGCTGTGTTACTTTTTGGGGATCTCTGCTTCTTACCTTGGGCATCATTTCCTGGCTCCAGTGAAGATCCCTCAGCCTGCTAGCACAGATCCTTCATCCCCCTGGCACAGTCTTTCTAACTTCCACCACTGGCCTTTGGGTCTTTCTAGTGCAGAACCGTGAAAAGGGCCTGCATGAGACACTGTCATAGGCTCTAGGCCTCCAGTTGGACTCATGGGAGGTATTGTTATGAGCTCTAGCTCTTTAGCTGGACTTAAATAGGTCTTCAGCTGAATTCTTTGGTCTTTAGTGTGTGGACAGATTTCCTGCACCCATTATATATGATTCTTTGGGTGATTCATTATAAAATAAATTTATAAAATATGTCCTGTATGGTATTGTTCTCCTTTGCAAAGCTCCAAACCATAATATAACCCCCACACACCTAAATAGCCAATTCTCAAAAACGGACATGCAAATGTCCAACAGTTATGTGAAAAGTCTTAATAACATCAATAATCATCAGTGAAATTCAAATTTAAACCTTACTGAGCTATTACCTCATATCTGTTAGAGGCTTTCATCCAAAAAAGGAATGATAACAAGTATTGGAGAAGATGTAGAGCAATGGAAACCTTGCACATGGTCGATGGGAATATAAATTAGTGTAGCCATTATGGAAAAAAGTTTTTGCATTCCTTGAAAAGTGAACATAAAACTACCAGATGATCCAGCAATCCCATTACTATATCTATGTGTAAAGGAAACAAAATCCATATGTCAAAGAGATATCACCCACGTTCACTTTAGCCCTATTTACAATAGTGAAGCTATGTAATCAGCCTAAGTGTCCATCAGCGGATGAATGGATAAAGAAAGGGTGACGTATATACATGTTGGATATTTTTCACCTTAAAAAAGCAGGAAATTCTGTAACATTTGCCACATGGAAAAACGTAAAAGACATTATGCTAAATGAAATAAGCCAGGCACTGAAAGACAAACACTGCACAATCTCTTATGTGTGGAAGTTTTAGAAAACTGAATTCATGGGAGCTACCAAGATGGATATCAATGTGGTATTTGATATCACCCCTGAAGGCATCCCCAGAGCATTTCAGAGGTTTCCTGCAGGTATCACAACTATCAGCATGAAAAGAGGAGGGGTCACTGACGTTGACCTGGTGCTAGCAGTTCACAGCACACCTCAGCCAGTGCGTTCCTTACGAGCAACCCTGCGTGAGCAGTGAGACAGGCGCCAGCCGAGAGGCCGGTGTGCAGGGCTGCCGCGGCACTCTCAGCCATGACCCGTCTTGGCCCCGCCCCCCACCTGAGGAACTAATCGTGGCTGAATCTTTTTGTGTTCTGAGAATTCACCTAATAAAAGATGTGTAGGGATAAAAAGAAAAATAACTCTTAGAGGTGGAGAGTAGGGTAGACTGGTGGTTACAGGGCCTGAGGTCCGGTGGATGTTGGCCAAAAGCTAACAAAATTTCAGTTAGGCAGGAGACATAACTTAAAGGGCTCCAGTGTGCAACACGGTGGCCATCATCCCATCAACTGAGGAGTGGATGAAAAATGTGATCGGAGATGGAAACGTGTGATATTTTTACTCAATAGAGTGTTACTCAGCTATAAAGATAAACTCAAGGCTTTTATAGGTTAATGGATGCAACTAGAGACCATACTCAAAAGTGAAATAAGTCAGATTTGCATGTGTAAACATCATATTGTCTTCTGAGTGTAAGAAACTGGAAACTGAAAGAGTAAATAAGACCAAAATAGATATTGTGAAAGGGAAAGAAACTGCTCAAAATGAAAGAACAGGTGGGACGGGGGAAAGAGAAAACAAGGAATATATATATATATATATATATATATATATATATATATATTAGCTAAGATAATTATACTACTAATTTGTATTAGTTCATTGAAAGGAATAGTGCTTATATTGTTTGATCAGTTTTGCATTCCTAAATGTGGTAATTTGTGTTTTTGTTTTTGTTTTTTTCCTATATGTGGTAATTTGAACAACTACTTTGAAGATAATGATACACAACACAATAACTATTGTCAATTTCCTATCATCTTGTTTTGAAATTCTGTGCCATTTTTGTTTTTTATTCCCTGTAAAATAAAAACCCAACATATTGCATTCATGATTTCCCTGAGACTAGATGAAGTGTTCTACCACAAAACACTGATAAGTATGTGAGGTAATGCACATGTTAATTTGATTTAATTATTCCATAACATGTACCTATTTCAAGACAATGTGTAGGAGTTAAATACTAGACAGTTTTTATCTGTCCATTAAAGTAAGTATTTGCTCACAGAGACACAGAAACATGATAAAAACAAATCATTGGGTCTGCCAGGAGGAGGGCAGACTGGGGGGCACCAAGAGCTGAGTCCAGACCAATGAGGAGGCAACTGAGCAGGAGACTGGTGGGTGATGGCACCAGCAGGGCTTGCCCAGAGATCCTAAATGGGAGGCAAAGGAGAGGAAGAGGTCCTCCGTGCTCTCTGCCATTCTAGGCTAGCTGAGGTGGCCCCAGAGCTCACCTGGTGCTGTGGGTGCTGGGTGCTCTTCACACACAAGTCAGCACATGCAGGACCACGAGTCCATGCTTCACAGCAGTGGCTGGGAGATTCTGGATGTGAGCACATACACCTCCATGGACTGTGTGATACTTTGTCTTCCTGGGACACGCACCTCGTGTCACTTCTCTGGAGGCACAAGGAGAATCAATTCTTTTTTTCCACAGACCAAGCTTTTCTCCTCTTCCTGAGAAGTGGGTGGAGTCCCTTGAGGGCCAAAGTAAGTCTTTCATATTCTGGCCTTTGCTGGTGTCTCCTATTTGCCTCCTATGTCATAATCTCCCTCTTAACATGGATCTCCCTGTCCCACCACTCACTGTGTGCACACTTACACAACTGATCTCTATGACAGAAGGACTGAGAGTCTGTGCTCATCTCTGTCTGTCTCCCTGGCTCCTGCCCAAGCCTTTCGGTGTTCAGAGGGGAAAATAAAAAAGCTCATTTTTATGAGCTTCTTCAATAGTTTGTATTAAAATTTCTATTTATATATTTGCTTATTTAGAGCCAGGGTCTTGCTATGTAACTCAAACTGGCTTTGTACACACTATGTAGCCAAGGTTGGCCTTGAACTCATGGAAATTCTCCTGCCTTGACTTCCTTGAGTGCTGAGGTTATAGGCATGGGCTGCCATGATCCACTCAAACTCTTTATTAACTGCTTTTATTATGAATGTGTTTTTACATGCATGAATAGATTTAAATGATGCCGAAGTTCATATAGCAAAAGGGGAGAGTCCCCAGGTATAGGTATTGGCACTTTAGAGGTAAATATTCTTCATGCCTTGCTGTTCCATAACCCAGAACTTCATGGATGACAGCAATTGCTGGTGTAACTCAAGGGTTAGGAGATGATCTTTGGCAATGGAGAAATCAGCGTGGAATTGTTTATTTCTCAGTGGAAGGAAGTCAGTTCTTGTCCATTCTCTGGCATTGTCTGTTAATGAAGATATTATCAGTTTGGTGTTGGGCTTTAATGCTGTAGCAACCACGGATCTTCCTTGCAGTAATGATGGCAGAAGTAAGGTTCTGGTTCATGTTACACAGAAGAGTGAGCTGTAGTGAATTCATGTACTGCCTCAGGAGCTTTTAGCTTAGCTCAGGAGAGGAGAAATAAACAGATGAGAAGAAATTTGACAGCGCCAGTGCCTTGTACAAAATGTCAACATATTGGGCAGACTTTTCTGATGCTGTACCAAAGAGGGCAGTTAGAGGTGAGCCTTGGATAGTGGACAAGGCTGCAGAGATATAGGTGGGTTGTTATAAGCAAATGTAAAGAGCTAGAGAGGGAGAAATCCTGTCTGTAGAATATTGACTGGCCAGGAGGACAAAGTTTGTAGAGAGGTAGATAAATCAGGTGAAACTGGGAGAAGCTTGAACATCAGACTTGGAGGTCTATTCTTAAGTCATGAGCACTGAAGCCTTCTAGAACATTCATCTCAAACAGAGGCCAAAAGGCCAAAGTTGCTTTGAAGCTCACAGCAGATATGGTATAAAGGGGAGCTATTAGAGGCCAGTAGATTCAGGAAGGATTGCTGTGACTGGAGGGGAAGCTCATACAGCCAGCGTGCACTGCCTCTGCAGCCCCATCTCTCACCACTCACCTCCCCTCACTCAGTGTTGCCCCCCTTCTCTCAGCACTGGCCTGCTCTTATCTTCACACACCCACTCATCTAATCTCTCTTCCTTAAGGCCCTTCTCTCCCCATCCTTCTAGCCCCTGGTACTTTCCTGCCTACTTTTCTTTATGGCTTAATGTTTTTAATCCCTACCACTTCCTCCACCTCTTATAGGTGCCCTTAACCCCCAACCCTAGGCAACTTTATTGCACTGTGGTGTTATTACCTATGAGCACAGGTCCCCTCTGCTGTGTCACAGGCTCTTCAAGGGTGAGAACCTTATTTTATTTGTATTGAATCTTGCCACCTAGTTGAAGACCCACTGTGGAGTAGTCACTCTATAAATTCATATTAAATGCATGAGGCAGATCAACTTTCATTCTTTTCTCGAAGAAACTAACTTCCACTAAAGAAACTGCTCTATGTTATGAAGTGGTATGAAGGACATAGTCATTCTCAAATGTTGGGCTCTGGTATTTGAATGTGTTGTGAATTCTTCTCAAGGTAAGTCAATGGTCTCGGACAAACACCTAAATTATATTTTGTATTATGATAATAAAAGGTACATGTTATAGCGTGTTGACCAGAGGCTCGTTGAACTAAGCAGGGTATTTGCAATAAAATGGCTTTTGCTATGATCTCTCTTTAGAGGAAGAGGAAGGATGCTTAGTGTCCTAGAACTAGATGTAGATGCGAGCAGATAAGAGAACACCGTTGAGGCAATAAATATTTCTGCTCAGAAATACAGTCCTAAAGGGAAGTCAAAGGAACAGCACATTAACTGTGGATGATTTTATTGGTTCCATGAAAATTCCACTGTAATCTTTAATGTTGTTTTGAATCTTTTACTCTTTAAGTTTTTGCAAAAATTCTGGATGAGGGCCAGAAAGAGTGACCAGACCACCAGTTCAGCAGAAGAAATTGTGGGAGATATTTGTGGCCTTCTGATCCGTAAACCTAAAGCCCATTTTCAAAGTGAGGACATGATGAAATGCCAGGGACTGCTTTCTTTATGTTTTTATGAAACTGTCACCTTTGGAAAGTTTTATAAAGAGATCTTGCACTTCAGATTATGTAATCATTTCTCAATAGCTATTGTTTTTTTGGTTTGTAGTATTCATGGGTAAATGATGTTCAGAGCAATAAGAAAAAGGATGTTGACACTGGATGGAAGTTTCTGCCTTTTATAACATACTCCAAATTGCACCACTGGTTGAATTTTAATCGTGATTTGGTCACTAGCTCCTTTTTCACATTCCATCTTTTCTAAACGTTTAACCAGTACTGTACCTGCTTGATATTTAGGGTCTGAGCAAAAATCTTCAACCGTGGTTTTGATTTAAAATTCTCTTCATAATCACTAACACTTTTGTTGAATAGGCATCAAGATTATTTTGGTAGATGCAACCAAATTTTGGTGGAATGCTCCTTTTGTTACTATGTAGCATACCTCTTCATTCTTGTTAACAGCTTTAGTTGTAAAGTATATATTTTACTATAATTAATTGCACCATGAAAGATTTGGTTTAGTAATTGCAAGGTCTGTCTCTTTCCAATCTTTGTATTTAATTTTGTTCTAAGCATGACTTTTGTACACAGAACCTATCTTGATAAAAAAAAAAAAACTACAAACAAGCAATCTGATTATTTTAAGAGGTGAATTTAATCTATTTACATTTAATATGATTTTTTAATACTTGAAGATATTTTAAACATCCTATTTTATATTTTCTGTTAAAATCCTTCTCTTATTTATAAATCTTTTTATTTATTATTATTGATTGATTTGGTAAGGGTCTTTCTACACAGTTCAGACTCACAGTGATCCTCCTGTCTCAGCCTCGTCAGAGCTGGGATTACAGGTGAGTGCCATCACGCCTGGTTTTAGAGTGGCACAGCACACCTGGGGCTCTGGAGCCAGCATGACATGTGGTACTGGGGATGGAACCTGGCTCCTTGCACTTGGCTCAGCAGACGCTTAGACTGCTGAGCTATCTCCTCTGTCCAAGAGATAGTTCTTCTTTTGTGTCAGGAAACATTGACTTGGGTGAGAGAGTTACCACTGAACACAGTATTTGCTTTTTGCCTGGGTCTCCTGCTTCTCTGCACATGTTTGTGTGTGTATTCTTTGTAGACACCCTTCACCAGGGAAGGGTGCCTCCCAGCAGGTAGAAAGAGGGGGTGCATGAGCACGATGTTCCTGCATTTCTCAAAGGAAGATGGAAGGAATACTTTTTTGCCCTGGCAATACAGAAACAAAGACAGCTAGGTGTTTTCACTCATTCATTTTGGGTGACTTGACTACTGTTATTCACATACCTCTTGTACTTTGTTTCCACTAAAGACCAGGTGAGTGTTTTGGAACCTCTGTCTGTATTTCTCCTTTAAATAAACTTTATTGTGTATATTGAAGTTTACAACATGGTACAATACATAGAATAGGATACATAGAAAGTAAAATGTTTACTGGAGTGAAGCAGATGAACGTTTCTATCTTCTCACGTAGTTACTTTTTGTGATTAAATCCTTAATCAAGTACAGTGTTATTAGCTTCGGTCCCAATGATATGAAATGTTTAAACTCTTCATCGCCGCATATCTGCTATTTTGTAACCTTTGGCCAACATCTCCCCATTTTCTCTCAGCCCTGCTGCCCGTGATGCCCAGATTTCAGACTCGTTTCTGAGTATCTGACGTCTTTTTCCTTTTTGTTTTTGTGGGGATTTTGTTTTGTTTCTTGAGACAGGGTCATACAATGAAGTTCAGGGTGGCCTTGAGCTCACTGAGTCCCTGACTGGACTCAGACTCAAGGTGGTCCTATCTCAGGCTCCTGAGTGCTGGGTTTACAGGTGTGTACCACCATGCCACCTTCGTGTGTGTGTGTGTGTGTGTGTGTGTGTGTGTGTGTGTGTGGCTTATCACAAGACAGGAGGTAATAAATTTTAGAACTTTGATTCACTCTTGGGAGTGCAGATTGGTGCAAGCTAATATAGAAAACAAGTGGAGGTGCATAAGGACATTAAAAAGAGAACCATCACACAACCCAGCCAGCCCATTTCTAGGTATATATCCAAAGGAAATGAAGCTATCACTTCACGAGGACATCTGAGTATGCATACTCCATGCTCACATGAGATAAGGCTGTCATACAGCCTTCTTCACAACTGCCAAGATGTTCAAATGAACAACTGTATAAAGAAAATGTCAGTGTCTCACTTTTTTCTCATTACTGAGACGAAATACCCTACACTCAGAGTTAAAGGGGAAATGCTTATTTAGCTCACAGTTGGTGGTGGCTTCAGGTCACGGGGGACTGGCTCTGAGGCAGGGTGGCATGGCAGACAGGGATTTTAGAGGAGAAACAGTTCATGGCAGGCAGAAGGCAGCAAAAACAACAAGAGATAACCCCAGCTCTTTCTACCCCTTATATCATATCCGGGTTACTTAGAGTGGGTATGCTCACACCCTGAATGCTAGTGCCCTGATCCCAGCCTTGAACATTTCTGTGAAGCAATTTCAGCACCACACACTCTAGACCCACCCATCTCTGAAGAAGCCCCACCTACAATTGAATGAGGCTTTGGGAGGACATCTAGACGCAAGCCCTAACAGTGAGCTACAAATCTGTCTGTAAAAAGATTTGACATCCACCACAGCACAGAGGCGGACATTGCGCTGAGTGGAATAAACCAGATACAGAGCTCTGTGTCTTCAATGTCTGAAAATGGGTATTTTTCACCATCTTAAGGTGGTTCAAAGAAATATTTTAACTGGACGGCTAAGAGGTGGATTAAGTTGATTCCACAGCAAGTTCTCTCTTGTGTAGAGATCCTCAGACATTACATAGCCATGTTCTATGACACAGTCAGCTGCGCCCAGCAAGCTCCAGCCAAATGCCCTAACAGAGTGCATCTAAACACACACTCTGAAGTTTTAAGTGCTACTTCACAAGCCCATGGTGACAGATGGATACAACATTTTCAGCACATCTTTGAAGTAAAGTTGTGAAAGGCACCAGAGGGTGCTTGCCCCAGGTGCTTGCTGGCAGGAAGGTAATTGCGATGGAGACAGGCTGCGGACAGGGGCAGGTGGGCCTCAGGCCTGGAAGCCAGGCCAGGACAACCTGTTCTGAGTAATACCAAGTCTGACTTTGAGACAAAGCTGCTGGACCTGAATGGAGGAGGAGCGGGGAAGGTGAGGAACAAGGCCCGGGAAGAGAGCCAGCCAAAGCAACGGTGAAAGAGTCTGCTTCTTGGCTCCAGAGAAGCACGTCAGAAAGAAAGGAGGGAGAGGACCAGGAAGTGGCTTGGAGCAGATGAAGCCTCTGAGCACAGAATAATAAGCCGTGGGCAGCTACTTCGTGCACTACCAGGCTAAGGGTGGCTGCGGGGTGTTGAGCAATCTGCGCTGGCAGCACAAACAGGAAGCTGACCCTGACTCCTCCGTAGCCTTGGCCACAGTCATTGCTGCACAAAGAGAGCGAATATAACCTGCCCCTTGTACCAGGGCTTCTGGGGTGTGGTGCGTGGCCATGAACTGGCAGGAAGACAATTTTCTCGGTCCTCTTTCTGGAATATGGGAGCCTGCTGGATTCTCTTGCGTAGCTCCGAGGCTAAGTGAGATGCCCCTGCCGGTGGCGGGTGTCAGGCACCTCACTTTCCCCTTCCATCATATGTGTCCCCCATGAACTGAGGGCGAAGGGAAGACACCGGGAAGGTGCAGTGGCCTTCCTCCTTGGCAGGTTGAGCAGTGACAGCCACGGCTGTGGGGCTCAGAGGTTGCTTGGAGTGCGGGGAATTGGGGTGAATTGGACTCATTCATTTGAATCTGGGCCTGTGCCTTGTCCTCTCGGAGACTGTCATTTCACCTGTGAAGTGGAGTATGAGGTGGGAAGAAGACAAACTGGATCTGAAAATTTGCTGATGTTCTTGCTAGTTCTAGGATCCTGTGATTCAAGAGAACCTGTGACTTCCGGCGCGGTAGTTTCCAACCAGTGAAACAAAGGTGTTTGCAAACTTACATGTGCTCTCTGGTTGTAAGGCCAGTCAATCTACCGATTTAATTTTGTTTTTAAAAATCCAAGATGGAAAGAAATTTTGAACTTTTCTGTGATGCTTCAGGAGCCAGATTGGTCCCCTAACCATAAATAACTAGGAAAAGATGTATGGGCTGCAATAGGAGTCTTACTAAATTTCTTTTATGACATGACTCCCGCACTTCCCATAGGAATAGTTTCATACATGTCTTGTCGCAAGAAGTTTCAGGAGCAGTTCTTTTGTATAGAGAAGAAATGTAAAGAAGAACCTTTCTGGGAGTGACTTTTTGGGACTAGATAGGTGATTGAGTATTATGGGGGAAGCCACTTGTTACTCATTTGTAACTTACTTAAAAGTTATGTTTGTCTTTTAGACATCCAGTAGTGTAATGTATTGAATAATGTAATCAACGGCATAGTTAAAAAAAATTGTCATTGTTTCTTAAAAATTTAACCAGTGGTGTTGTCTCTGCTCCAGGAAGCCTCCTGGGCAGGTTGTCTTTCAGAGTACTTTGGCCACTTTAAACCACAAACTAGAATTTTGGCTGCCTGGAGATCAGCAAAGTCTTGGGAACTAAGGCCAGGAACTGGACACTGCAGTCACCCATCACCATGGGAGCCTGCTGCCCAGGAGGGAAGCCGTGAGGAGTAGGTTGGCCTGATTACAGGAAGCTAGAGTGATAGGTGGGGTGGAGCCAGAGACTAGGGCTGAACCCTGTGTCCAACATGCATAGGCAAACAAGGGCCGAGAGCACACCTGCAGATCCTGGAACTCTGATGTGAGACTTGACAATCTCTGGTCTTCTCAATGCTGGGGAATGGGGGGGGGCTGGTGGCAAGATTTGATTGGCTTAAGAAAAATTAATGTGGGTTTTCTTTTTCTTTTTTTTTGTTGCGGAACCAGGGATTGAACTCAGACCCTTGCGCTTGCCAGAGAAGCGCTTATTCCACTGAGCCATCTCCCCGGCCCCAGTGTGGGTTTTCTTCCATCTGAATGTTGTGGGCAATTTATGTCCATTGCATGTAATAAGGATACAGATATTTTACTGTTCTTAAGAATATTTTTGGGCCCTGGCTTAAAATTATACTATAAAGCTACTGGGATAAAAACAGCATGATACTGGCAAAAAACAGACCTTAAGATCAGTGGAACAGATTAGAAGATGGAGACACAACTACAAACACACTCAGCCACCCTATCTTTGACAAAGGTGCCAAATACATTCACTGGAAGAAAGATAGTCTCTTTAATAAATGGTGCTGGGAAAACTGGCTCTGCAACATGCCAAAGGCTGAAATTAAACCCATATCTTTCACCATGCGCTAAACTAAATTTGAAATGGATCAAAGATCTAAATATTAAAACAGAAACATTAAATCTGATGGAAGATAGAATAGGTAAAACTCTTGAAGACAATGGTACAGGCAAAGACTTTATGAATAAAACCCTGATCGTAAAGGAACTATCACACCAAGAATCAACAACTGGATGTCATCTTATTAAAAGACCTTTGCACAGCAAGAGATGCCACCAACAGAGTGAAGACAGCGTGGGAAAAAATGTGTGCCCGCTGTTCCTCAGACAAAGGATTATGATCAAGAACATATAAAGAACTAAAAAAAAAAAAAAGACATCCTAAATTTAAAGACTCAATCCAAAAAGGGTATCAGAGATTAATACACACTTCTCAGATGGAGAAATACAAATGTCAAATAAATTTATGAAAAAATGTTCAGCATCACTGGTTATTTAAGAGAAGCAAATTAAAACAATACCAAGAGTCTACCTTACCCCCAAAGAATGGCTATTATCATGAAATCAACCAATAACAAATGCTGGAGGGGTTGTGTGGAAGAAGGAACCCTTCTCCACTGTTGGTGGCAGTGTAGACTGGTACAACCACTATGGAAATGAGTGTGGAGATTCCACAAAAAACGAGAATTGGAGGTCTCATTTGGCCCAGCTAGTCCCATTCTTGGTATCTTCCCAGAAGAGTTAAAAACATCATTTCACAGTGATGTATGTGCACTCATGTTTATAGCAGCTCAATTTGTAATAGCTAGATCTTGGAAAGAACACAATGCCCATCAACCATGGGATGGATAAAAAAGATGTGGTATTTTATATAATGGAGTACTACTCAGCCATAAACAAGGATAAACTGGAGACTTTTATAGGTATATGGGTGCAACTTGAGACCATACTCATACGTGAAATTGTCCAGACTCATGTGTGTAAACATCATAATGTCTCCCCAGTGTGAGAAGTTGAAAGAGTAAATAAGATCCAAAATATACAACAGATATGTAAAATGGGAAGAAACTTCAAAAGGAAAGAGAAACTGAGAGAATGGAGAAAAGAAGGGAATATAATAGTTACACTATTAATTTCTCTTACTTCATTGAAAAGAAAGGTTTGTGCTAATATTGTTTGGACAATTAAACACCTATATCTTGTACTCTGAGTAACTAATTTAAAGATAACAATACACAATGTGTTAACCATTGTTAGCCTCCTATTTCTTTCATTTTAAAAAGTTATTTATTATTATTATTATTTTGGCCTGCTCAGCCCACCCCGAGGCCGGGCTGGCACGGCACGTGGTGCTGGGGATGGAACCGAAGTCCCCTGCACCTGCCTAAGCTTGCCTAAGCAGGTGCTTTGGACCGCTGAGCTGTCTCGCTGGCCCCAACCCTCCTATTTCTTATTTTGAAATTTTCTTTTCCATTTAAAATTTTAAAAAGGAAGAAAAAAAGTATTTGTCAGGAAGGGGAATTTTATGACAAATGTAAAATGAAACTTTATCTTGATAGCATTTTAAATAAAATCAAACATTCTGTTTTAAAAATTGAACATTTTCTTCCATTTTAAATTTAAAAATGACATGGAACCTAGTTTTGATCACTAGCAACTGATTGGCCAGATCATTTAATATCTAAACACAAAGGGCAGCTCTTGGCTCCAGCGTCCCTCACTGGGCTCCTGCTCAGTGATTCTGAAGGTGCTGTCCCTACACTGACATTGTCTAAAGTGGTTTGTGGCCAAACAATGATAAGCTTCAAGGGTAAGTGTTGCAGAAATGTCAAAGGTCACCTTGACAGCATCCTTGATACCCCAGTAAGATGTGTGCTGCTTTGTGAAGTCTCTCCCGATTCTTCCAGCCCCAAGACCTCTGGGGTCTGCAGTGCATTTGGTCATGACACCCATTACACACAGCATGTACAACGAGGGGTCTTTGGGTGGTTTATTTTATCTTGTGATTAAAAATATTCATACAGGTAATAATTCAAAACAATGTGATGTTCTATGTTTAGACAAGAGGTACATCATGTAGGTAGAGGTAGGAACTTACAAATGCCTGGGCACTGCCAGTTACCATCTCATAAATCTTTGACTATTATTGATCTCACTCTATAGATTCAAGCTTGTGGTGGATTTGAATATACTTGTCTTTTTTTTCCGAGTTGCGTGTCTCCGGGAGTTTGCAGTACATGTTCCTAGTGCCAGTTTCCAGTTAGGGGTCTTGAAGTATTTGTATCATCTTCATCGCTTATGTTCTGGTTGCAGTGAATTCTTGCTCCAGTTGTGTTATAAGTTCTTTTGGGTAGGGCTTGGGTTTTTTTCCTCATCATTCTTTTTTTTTGTTCAGAACCGGGGATTGAACTCAGGCCCTTGCACTTGCCAGGTAAACACTTATTCTACTGAGCTGTCTCCCCGGCCCCCCTTCAGACCCTTGGACAATTAATCACCTATATCTTGTACTCTGAGTAACTAATTTAAAGATAACAATACACAATGTATTAACCATTGTCACCCTCCTATTTCAAAGATCACCTTGACAGCGTCCTTGACATCCCAGTGAGAATGTCATTATTCTTCAGACCCTTGCTATAATACAGTGAATATGACTATGTTAATAAATACACATTCAGCCCTGTGCCTTCCAACTTCTGTCTTTATAAAACTCATCTCTCACCACTTCCCTCTTCAAAAAGAGACACTTGCCGTAGGTCTCAATTTCCCAGTGAATTAAATACAAAAATCCTCCCTGAGCTATTCAAGGACCTATCTCACAACCCAAATCTCCTTTCTGATCTAGTAATTCCTTTATTTACAGGGGATGTGTTCCAAGTTCCCTAGTAAATGCCTGAAAACATGGTGAGTACTGAATCCTAGATATGCTATGTTTTTTCCTCTACATAAACATGATAAAATTTATAGATCAGGCCCAGTAAGAGGCTAACCATAGCTGATAGTAAAATAAAATCATTATAACAGTACATTATACTAAAAGTTACGTGACATTCACCCTTCTCTCTCTCCCTCCCTCCCTCCTTCTCTCTTTCTCCCCCCTCCCTTGTTGTATTATAGTCACCATTCTTTCTGATGGGGCATCAGGCTACAGCATAAGGATTACTTGATCACAAGCACTGGGATACTGCAACCGTTGATCTCAGAGCTCAGTTGGCTACTAAGTGAGCCACATGGCATGGAACATGCCTTGGAAATGCTGCACAATAGCGTGATTTGCATCCCAGACAAAATGGAACAGCTCTGTGTCCTTGAATAGCGCCTAGAAGATTCTGTATTTAATTCAGTGGGAAATTGAGACCTCTAGCAAGTTTCTGAAGAGAGAAGTGGTAAAAGATGAGTTTTATAAAGACAGAAGTCGGGAAGGGACAGTGTGTCTATTGGAAGGCACAGGGATGAACGTGTATTTATTGAACATAGTCATATTCACCGTACTATAGCACGGATCTGAAGAATGATGAGGAAAAAACCCAGGCCCTCCCGAGAAGAACTTACAACACAAGTGGAGAAAGAATTCACTGCAACCAGAAAAGTAGCTGATGAAAGAGATGTAAACACTTCAAGACCTCTAACTGGAAACTGGCACTAGGAATGGTAAAAACTTATGAAATATTTTTTCTGGAATTTTCCACCTAATATTTTTGAATCTCTGTTGACCATGACTAACTGCAACCCTAGAAAGCAAAATTGTGGGTAAAGGAAGACGACTCAGAGATGAACGTGGTTTGCCGCTGAGATCTGGATTTCTTCCTGAGTTTGCAGCAGGCTCGGCACCTTCAGTGGCTATAGATCTCAGCTCTCATACCTGGCTTCATCAAAATCAGCCGGAAATTGCGTACCATTTAAAAGAAAAAGTTGCCTATAATCCAGCTACCCGGAAGGCTGAGGTAGGAGGATCACAAGATCAGGCCAGTTGGGGCAGCTTAGTGAGAGACCACGTCTCCAAGTAACAGAAACGAAAAGGGCTTACGAAGTAACTCCTTGCTCCCTGGTTTTAATCCCTAGTCCCACCACTGCCACCTTTATAGCAAAAGCCAAACGTGGGGTAATCTTAAATGAAAATGTTTCTAAGCTTTCTATCAACTGGGTGTGAAGCCAGGTATTTGTATTTTCCACCAGATCCCTGGTGATTCTGACAACCACCCTGCACCTCTCAGCAGCCTCTGAGCTTGTCGTGAGCAACTTCAGGCTGCTGTCCCGAGTTGCACTGTGGAGAAATGAAGCTGACTTTAATGGGACCCCACCCTGTGTAAATTTCTCGGGTTCAGTTGGGGCAGTTTCCAGAAAGATTTGAAGAAAACAGTTCCTTATCTTCCACATTCCGGGAGACAGTCCTCTAAACCTTTGGGCCACAAGCCAATAAAAGGAATGCAGGTACTTCCTGGTCTGACCAGGAAACAATAGAAAAATTGTTGTTCTCCTTGCCACTGTTTTATCTCCTCTTATCTACTTTGTTTATAGCTGCTACTAAAGAGGCACAGCTTAATCAAAGAGTTATAAGGTGATAAATGATTAAAACCTGTAAGAAGGAAGCAGATAGAAGTGGTGGTGGGGGTTCACTAGAGCAGATAGATTATCTTTCAGGACTCAATTTGTTCTTGTAAAATAAGGAACATAGACCAGGTGGGCTCTGATTTCTCTTGGACTGGGAAGAAATACCAGCAGACAGACTTTTCTAATAAGTCTGTTTTGTTGATTCTAACATATCGCCCTTCTTATGTCTTTGAAACCGGGGCATTGTCTACACCTGAGACACACTCTTTAAGGCGCTGCCTCTGCCTTTCCTACTTTCACTGTGGTTACTAATCCAAGAAGTCTTGTATTTAATCCTCAGTGTAATCTAATCAAGAGCTTTGTGTTTAGCGGGGAAGCCTTTCCTGCCCTGTGGAGAGCTTGGCTTTCTCCCCTCCTTGCTTTCTGAGGAAAGAGGAGAAAAACGCTCCCTTGGGCGAATAACAGTGCTGGAAAACTTTTCAGGGATATGGCTTGGGCAAGGTTTGAAACATCTCCCAGAGCGGTCAGGAACGGGAGGACAAGAGGAGGCATCTG
Source organism: Octodon degus (assembly GCF_000260255.1). NCBI lineage: Eukaryota > Metazoa > Chordata > Mammalia > Rodentia > Octodontidae > Octodon > Octodon degus. The sequence goes on along the minus strand of NW_004524586.1, from coordinate 21,475,722 downwards.
GGACCCAGTGTGAGTGGGATTCTTGGGTGCGGTTTGCTCCTTTTTTCCTTTGGCTCCTGGGTGTCTTAGAAAATGGGACAGAGGAAATCTTAATAAAACTAAAGTCATTTTTTTTTTTTTTTTCTTTTGCAGGCTGTGGCTTGCAATACATCAGCCACTTAGCTGGAAGCTGCACAGGTCATACTAGCTTTTTAAATGGTACCCCGAGAAGAGGAGCTGCCTTGGTGGCACTGAGGTTGGTGGGGAAGAGGCGGGAGCTGCTGCAGAGCCTGCTTGTTCGCCTCCTCTCATCTTGGGGGAGATGCGGAGGCCTGGACGGCCATGCTCCTCCACTCAGGCGTGCCCTCAGTGAGACCTTGTGGGAGACACTTGCTCAGGCCTTGGGAACAAGGGGAGTGATGTCTTCAAGAACAACAGGTAGGCTAAATCTAAATATCGTTTCCTTCTTTGCTTTAGTTGTGAGGGAGGTTCCAGTTATAATGGGGGGGTGTGCATCAGCGGGGCACCTATTATAGACAGCTACGTTAGGCAGAAACATTAGAGGTAGTCAGGTAGGGCTGGGCCCTCTGCAGGCAATGCAAGATGAAAACTCAATATAACCACGTTATCTCCTATAGGCCAGGCCTCAAGATAAAGACAGAAAGACCAGGCTTGAGATAAGTGGTAACTGGACCACTTGTCTTAGCTCAGAGGTGCAAGTATCTGCTTGGCGCGTTCAAGGTTCTGAGTTCCATTCCTGGTGCCAGGAAAAAAAAAAAAAAAAAAAAAACCCTAAGTGGTAATAGCTAGTCTCATAAAGTCTAGATAGACATCAGTCACCTCAGTGGGTGACCAAGACCCTTGGACGCATCCCTTCCCAAAGAGTTCTTTGTTCTTTCTATGTCCACTTGCTGTGCAGCTTGCTTCTCTGCTGGGCTGGCATTAGCTAAGCAGCTACACTTGCAATCTTATTGGTTGATCATAGCTTTAATCCATGATGTACCCACGTCATTGTGCTCTATAAAACTTGCCTGAAAAGCGGTCCTCAGCAACCCACTCAGAATCCCTCCTGCCTCCAAGGAGCAGTATCTCTTCCTCTTGATAAATATTTTCTACTCTTAACCTCTTTCGTTCCTTAGAATTCACCAGTTTTGGGGAACAGAAACTCGGTGTACCTGACACCTAACAGGTTGGGAGTTACAATGTTCCCATACATCACTTGGAGGTCTGCCTCACACCTTCTAGTGGAACACACTCTTTATGATTCCCGTTTTATGTCCTAATTTTACTTTGGCTTGATTTTCCTAAGGCATTGTTATTTTTCTACTTATACAGTCTTCCTAACATTCCCCCCTTTTTTTGCTGTTGCATTGTATGTGGTTTTCAAATTGTTTCTGAGAAAGACAAGGTGTAAACATGCAGCGAAACACATCAGGTGGTCTCCACGGGAATCCAGCCAAGAAGAGTAGGGAGCACCGTTAGCGAGCGTACAGGATCTCAGCCAGGCCATCATGGGTTTGCCGCTGGGGCCCTCCTCACCACTTTGCTCATGAACCACCATCGTGAGAAGAATCGCAGCTCCTCTCTGAGCCTCATTCTGCAGAATGGCGATGGCAGTGCTTGCTGCGGCCTGAGTCTTGCCTGGGCAGTGTGTGAGGGTGGCCGTCCAGGGCAGGGTGCTGGAGATGTCTGCGGTGCCGCCTCCGCTGCTGCCTGAGGTCTTGCTGGGCACACAGTGCAGAAGAGTAGGGGCTGTGGTGCTGGTACCCTCAGGAGGACCCATGATGGGGGTGTGAGAGCTTAGGGAGAGGCCTGGGGTGGCTCGCTGGGCAGGAAGCATCAGGATGAGCAGTGGGGGGGTTGCCAGGGCAGGCCGTGGCCTTGGGGAGGAAGGACGTCGTGGAGGGAGATTCAGGAAGGAATCAGCTTTCTGAGCTGTGGGGGCCATGATGGAGTGGGGAGGGGAGAGTCTCTTCCTGATGGGGGGAAGAAAGGGCTAACAGCCTCCCAGAGCCCTGGTTTTTGTGGCACAGGACAGGGCAAGACGCAGGCATGACTCCAAGTCCACAGAGAGCCCCTCGGCAGAGCCCAGACTGCCCACATCTTGGAAGTGACCAGAGCTCCTTGTGGCTGTCTGCACCCCTGGTGTTTAGTTTATTAAAATCACTATGGAGCTGGCCTCTGAGATGATGGGAAAGCACATGTTTGTCCAAGTATCACCTGCCAGTTACAGCCTGTGTGTGCATGCCCACAAGCGCACATGGACCAACATATGTATGAACATGTTCCTGTACATGGGCATGCACACACACACGTGCTCCTGCAGATACCTATACCTAGGAGCACAGTGCACCCCAGCCACATGTGTGCACTCATGCAGGCATACACACATGCGCTTATACACCATATACATGCACACATGTATAAACATATGTGTGCTCCCACACATACATGCAGCAGTGATCCTCTGGGCTCAGGGCTGGAACAAGGAAGCAGGAACTAGAAGCAAAATGACGGTTCCCACTTGGCCTGTTCGTTGGCCGCGCATAAGAGCCCATTGCGGCAGCGCTGCCCTTTAACTTGGGGACACCAGTGACACTTCTGTTTTCTTTGGTTTGGCTGACTGTTGCATACTTGTCACCACCCCATACACATTTCAGACCCCTCTTTTGTTCCAGTTTCCTTGGAGCAATAGTATTTGTTGTGGTTGTCACTACCACCTGCCAGACGTGCTGCAAAGCTGACTCAGGGGCTGCGGAGGGGCCAGTGAGCAGCCCTGAGCCACTGCCTTAAACCCTGCATGAACCAGCTCCCTGGAAGGGAGGGCCCCCGGTGGTGGCTTCTGGGTGCCTCTGAGCTCACACTGGGGCATGGTGGGCCCTGCAGCAAGATGGCCAGTGCATCATTTCCCTCTTTTTTCGAAATAATTTATTTTTTCTTCTTATTAGTATGTTTGCAGTACATTACACTTACATTCACTGTGGGAAGTTGGTACGCACACATAACACATCACCATTCTTTCAACTCTCCACTCCCTTCCCCTCCCCTCCCCTCTCCTCTCTTCTCTTCTCCTCTCCTCTCCTTTCTTCCCTTCTTCTCTCTCCTCTTCTCTCCTCTCCT
>NW_004524586.1:21471313-21471816 GCF_000260255.1 Octodon degus | reverse complement strand
TCTCTCCTCTCCTCCCCTCCCCTCCCCTCTCTTCTTCTGTCCTCTCCCGTCCTCTTTTCTCTTCTCTCAGTCCCCCTTTAGGAAAGCCTTCCCTGTTGTCTGCTGGCGTCCCTTGGGCCACTCAGCATGGTCCTTGCTAGCAGCCTAGAGTACTGCGTCAGTCCCCAGGGTCAGAACGAGTTAGGCAGAGGATGAGCTGGCTGATACAGCACAGGCCGAGGCGCTGGAGTGTGACAGGAGTCCTGTGGAGTGGTGCTTAGGGCTGGGCTCCCTGCAATCCTTCCTCCAATTCAAATGTGAATGCTCGGAGTGAGATGATCCGGGCTGCCGGATCCTGAATAGACCAGGAGCGCAGGCCTGGGGAATGAGTGAGACGACCCGGGGCCGCGGATCCTTATTTGATCCAGAGTGCAGGCCCAGCACGGAACCCTTCAGCAGAACTCCCTGCAAAGAGGCTAGAGGCAAGGCCCACCCAGCTGATTCAGGAGCAGAACATCTTGCCA
>NW_004524586.1:21434537-21468148 GCF_000260255.1 Octodon degus | reverse complement strand
CACACACACACACAAATAAATAAAATAAAATAAAAATTAAAAAAATTAAAAGAAAAAAAATGTGAACGCTCCTCAAGAAAGGCAACAAAGGGAGGTGGGCAGAAGAGCCTCGAGTGAAGGGAGACCAGCCCAGCTGGAAGTCAGAGGGCAGAAGCCAGTGAGCAGGAGCCAGGCATGCACAGGGAATGGCCTCGAGGGCAAGGAGAGTCATCCCTCTCAAATTCTTGCCCTGTGTAGGAGCAGGTGCCCAGCTGTCATAGTACAGATATGACACAAGGGCACTGAGGAATTCACTCCCTTCTACCCCGCTGAGCCCGAGCACCACCCTAGGCCATCATACTCCTTCACCCACTTGAGCGTGGGTCACACTAGGAGCATTCTATACAACCCCAGGCCAAGGCATGTGCTCCTATTTTTCCTGTCTCGCTCTTGAGCTCAAGAGCCTGATTTATCTGCGTGGCATTCAGTGTGCCCTTTTTTTTGTCATCCTGGCACCATTTCTCTGTTCGTGACCTTCAAAAAACATAGCTGCTTTGCCTCCTCAAGTGCAGTTTCACAGCTCTTTGCTTGCCTTTCACAAGAACTTGGAATCTAGTTGGATCAACCAGTGGGAACAGTCATTGCCTTGGGGTGAGAAATGGGAGCCCCAGCTGCCCCTGGCTGACTGGACGTGCAGTCTCTGCTGGAGGCCCCTCTGTGCAGCTGTCCTCATGCAGGCATGGGGGAAGCCACAGAAGATTTAAGTGGGATTGGAAGGGGACATAGGAGGTGCAGGGTCAGCATGAGCTGAAGAGGACAGGGTGGCCCCGGCCACCTCCTGGCCCTCAGAGCCAGGAATGCTCCCAATGACCTCCATCATCATTGGCCCTGGACATATTCACAGGCATCCACCCCATCACTGGACAAAGATTCACTAGTCTGTGGCCAAACCAGAAAATGATACTTCTCCACAGGGCCTGGCTTTGACTCTAAATTTACATCACTCTTACCTGTTTTTGTTTAAATATCCATTAGGTTATGAAATGGCAGTGACAAAAACAAGTTTTAAAAATCTCTTCACGTAAGAAATAAAATCAACAGCCTTGTGCTGGATTTCAACAGTCAAATCTGAAAATTTGCTACCAATAGTTTAGAAAATCCAATTTGGAAGGCAAGTCCATGTGCCGCCAGAAGTGTGGGGTTAGGAGAGCCTCGTGCCCACTGCCTCTTCCTTTCTTCAGCTGCAGCCCCCTGGCCTTGCAGCAGCTGCATCCCAGCCTCGCAGCTCCCAGAACCACAGCTGGCTGTGCTGGGACCTGTCTGGGCCCAGGGCCCCACCCTTTCCTGATTTATTTCACCACACAGCTGGTGAAGGACTCACAACTCATTTCACGTCCCTGGAGCTTCTGTCCCTCGTCCACCAGTCACCTGCCCAGCCTCACTGGCACCTTGCTCATGACCCTTAGAGGGAGTAGACACAGAGGATGAGAACACAGTACAGTTGTGACTGCTGAAGACCGGGCCTCAAGATACAGGCGGAATGGCCAGGCCTACCTGCCTCCCAAGGGATAAGATGAGTGATATCGCCCGGTCCAGTAAAATCTAGGCAGGCATCAGTTTCCCAGGTGAATGACCAGGACCTCCTGATCCATCCCTTTCTAGAAAGGTCTCCATTCTCTCCATGTATGGTAATTACATGATCTGCTTCCCCATTGGCTCACTATTGCCCAAGCAGCTATACTTGGAATCTTATTGGTTGGTTGTATTTTGGCCCATTCTGGACCCACCTCTTGATTTTGCTCTATAAAACTTCCTTTGAGAAATGGGCTTGTTACCAACCCACTTTTGAGTCCCCTCCTGTCTCTCTCACAAAAAACAAAACAAAACAAAACAAAAAAACCCCACATGTTTCCCTACTCTTAACTTCTGTTGCTCCTTAGGATATAGTCCTCTATTTTGGGGAACACAGACTTGATGTATCTGACACCTAGTAGGTTGGGAGTTACATTTTTTCCCCAATGGCAGCTGCACATCAGCCCTTCAACTATCTTGATCAGTGTCTCTTCAGGGATTGTGACTATCCTAGGTTCTTGGTATCCTGAGCAAACAGTTGAACAGAACACGCAGAAGTAGAAGTAAAAGCATAGATTTTCCACAAACATGTACTCATTGTGGAAGGTCAGTGAGCAGAGCTCAGAGCCCCAGGAAACAATGTGTCAGAGCTTGGATGTGGTCTCTACAGGGAAGGGGTAGCTCTCTGAAAGGACACAAAACACTCCAGTCATGCGCGAGTCTTCTCCTTCCTGTAGAAATGAGAGGTTTTGTCCTCATGTGGATTTTTCTTTTCCTGGTCTTTTTGAGACAGGGTCTCATTATGCAGTTCAGGCTGGCCTTGAGCTCACTCACTTTGTAGCTCAGGCTGGTCTCAAACTTGCAGCAGTCCTCCTGCCTCAGCCTCCTGAGTGCTGGGATCACAGGTATGCACCCCCATGTCCAGCTCTCATATGGATTTTTGAGGAATTGTCATGTTTCCTAAAGCCCATGAAGGTGTGTGTTAAACCCACAATGTAAATGAGGTTATGATTAGTTATAATTGAACTGGGGGCCACTTTCAGTTAAGATACTCTATAGCGCATGGATATGCAGGCATAGCTTGGTAGTCAGAGGTAGGTGCTCTATGGGGTTTTTAGACTTTAACTTGGGCCTCCCAGAAGCCCCCCCCAGAAGCACATTCATCCTCTTGTCTTTACCAGCTGTGGCCCAGCTGTTGGAGCCCAAAGCTGCAGGTTTTCTTGGAGAGCCACCTTACTCTTTTTCCCTCTCCCCTTCAGGCTTCCTCTTTTCAGGAATTTTTTTCTCTGTACCTCCAGCAAAAAGGGCCTGCCTCTCCTCTCCAGGGCCAATGCACTGGATGTGCAGGTTGTGTTTCAGTGCACATGGTGTACATGTACTCAGGGGATTGAAGGCAGGGGCGAGCGGGGAGACATGAGCTCTGGGGCATACCCAGTGTTACCAAGGCTGCTGGAAAAGATGCAGTCCAGCACGAGGTCCAAAAGGGGAGGACTGCAGCAGAGCTGTCTCCAACACCCCCTTCTTCTGGGTCCCCCACCACATTTGGTGGCAGCTTCAGTTGGTGGGAATGATTCAAACTATAGCTGGATCAGTCTAGTCTCTTTGTCTCCCTGTCCCTACTTCCCTGACATAATTGGCTTTGGCTTATGTCACTGCAATTACTGACATACGCTTTGACAAAGAACAGGGGCCACGCCTCATTCATTTGGGTGCCCTGGATGCAGAGCAAGCCTGGCACATACACATGGGGTTCTGTGTGTGCATTCACCTCTCTCACATGCTCTCCACATGCAGCCAGGCAGGCAGTCCCCTGTAGCCTTTGTTAAAACCTGCACTGCAGGGCTGGGGGGATAGTTCATTGGTCTAAGCACCTGCCTGGCAAACTCAAGGACCTGAGTTCGATCCCTGGTACTGCATACCCTCTTGGCCCTGGAATCCTGAATGTGCCATTCTGACCCCAAAACCAAGCATGGTAGTACATACCTATAATTCTAGCACTGGGGAGGCTGACACAGGAGGATCACTATGAGTCTGAACTACATAGCAAGATCCTTTAGACAAACAAACAAATAAACAAAAAACCCTACACAGGTGCCTACTCTGCAGTCACAGGTTTTGTAGTACTAAGAAGCAGCTGATACTGGTTGTCCAGGGCCCACACTTTGAGAAGCTGGGGTTCAGTACACAGATCTGCCCCAAAGCTAGTGCCAAGGTACAGCCTGGTCATTCAGAGGGAAATGACTGTCCCTCACTCAAGTCCTCCCAGTAACATAGGGCGCCCTAAGATCTATCTTTTGTTGTTGTTGTTGTTGTGGCGGCTTATCCCACTGGACTTCTGGTACATTCCAGTCCATCCCAAGCCTGTGGTTGCTTGCATACATTGTCCTGTAACCACACTGCACCATTCCCTGTCCATGAATGGTGCAGCCAATTTTTATTTATTTATTTTTGGTTCCGGGAATAGAACTCAGGACCTTGTGCCTGGACAGATCTGATTTAAGGTATTCTTATCTGATCATATCTGACTTAGCTGGTCGTTTCTATCTTTCTAGATTGTCAGGCATACCGGTGGTCCCTTTGGATCCTGTATATTCCTCCATCACATCCTTTCTCCAGTCACAGGAGAAGGTGCTGATGGGGATATAGAAAGGCCCTACAGCTGGGTTCACCCCCTAGGCAGATAGTGACCCCCAACATCAGTCCTCTGCGTACCGTAAGGCTTTTGTTAGAGAAACTGAGCCAAATAGTTTAGTCAAAAGATCAACAAATACCCTCTTATGGTGCACTTGAAGGGAACACAAATACTTACGAAACGAGCTGAATTGGTTGTGTCCAAGCTCATGGTTGCTGCAGTGTGCATGTGGCCTATTCGAGTCTCCCACGTCTCTTACACATCAGAGTGCATATGCCTGGGATTCAAGGTGTGGGAAATCATGATAACAAATGTTTGGAGGTATGGAGTCGTTCTTTATAGAATAATTCTTTATATGGAAACTTCCTAAGTAGGGACCATGACAGGGTTCTTTATCCTGGTAAGAGTTGCTTTTGGATGCCATTCAGTTTCCTTGTCCTCATTCTTTGCTACCAAGCAAACTATTGGTATATAATTTGGTCTCTCAAGCAGATAATTCTGGAGCCAAAGCATACTCCTATTGTAAGTGAGTGAACTGGCTTCCTGGTTTACCAGTTAGTGCCCGAGGAGTGTAATTAACAGACTAGATGCCCGAGGATCTGATGGCCCCGGGGTGAGCTATAGCTGGGTGATGTGGCCCTTCCACATGAGGTCCTGCCTGTAGTAGCCACACCCACTGTCCCCAGCCCCTGCCTAGTGCTTCATCCTGTGGTCCTTGGATCCACACTTTGGTTTACTTGCTCAGTTACAATCACCCCAAGGAGAGGCTTCCCCAGTAATATGTGCCTTAATGAGAAATTCGTAGTTGGTGCTGATTGGAGAAGGAAAAAGGGCTCTTGAGGTCTGAGGGAATGACAGCTCTGATCTTTTCTTCCTTTCCCACCTTGCTGCCAGGTGCTATGGGGCCTTAAGCTGCTTATGTGATTCTAGTTGTGTTAGTTTAGATATAGTGTTGCCATTAGAAACACTCTCTCTTCTTCTAAGTGAGGCCACTTGGCATCTTTTGGAGGATGGTATGTCAGGTAAATCCACACTAGTTCTGGTGGCCTGAAGCGTTTCCCTTCTGTATTCCCCTCCCTGAATATTTCTGAAGAGCAAGGTGTCCTGTGGGTGGAGGAACTCAAGCCCAAGGCCCAAGAAGGGAAAGGGAAGAATTCAGAGCTTAGTGGAAAAATACCAGACTTCAAGTTTTGTCTCTACCACTTTCCAGCTATGTGATTCGAGTTAAGTTACTTACCCTCTATGAGCCTCAGATTCTCCTCCTGGAGGCAGTAATTTTGTTCATGGGAAATTTTGGTTCTACTCGAAGGAGCACTCCTCGAAACACCTTCTTTCTACTCTACTACCAGGTTGGTTTTTTTTTTTTTGTTTGTTTGTTTGTTTTTCTTCATGGTACTTAACATGGTCTGAAAGCTTCTCCCCACTTACTTCTTGTCTGTTACCTGTGCCTCCCCAGTCCAAAAACTCATGAGACACGGTAAGGCCCACTGGCTGAGGCTGGAACTTGTTCTGGATCTCAGTGCGATTTGGGAGGAGTGAATGAAAGATCCTCAGCCTGCGGCTGCTGTGTGAATGTGGAACTCACCCGAACAGTCCACGCAGGGAGGCTTGGTTCTGCTCACAGTGCAGTTGGCAAATGTTTCCTGAAGCACCTACTGTGTGTCAAGCATTGTTCTCTATGCTAAATCAATGAATGAAGGGGGGACAACTTTTTGCCTTGTACAGCTTGTATTTTAGTGGAAGGAACAGGTAAAAGAATCAGGAAGTAAATTGTAAGGAGACTTGATAGCAAAAAGGATAAAGATCAGGACTGGCATTGCTGGCGAGAAGTCAGGAATGGTTGCATGGGGGAGCTAAGACGTTAGAAAAACCTGGAAGCTCACAGCTATCAGGGGAAAACAGAGGGAGCAGCAAGTGCAAAGGGCTTGGAGCTGGAGTATTGTTAGGGTGGTGTTATGGTTTGTGTCCAGTTGTCCCCGCAAAGCCTCATGTAAGTTATGGGGCAGATGAGGCTGGAGGAGCAATGGGTGGCTTGAGAGGCGGAGCCAGAGGATCAGGGCGGGCCCGAGGGATGGGAACAGAGAGACATGACCGTTAAACTGGCTAGCCTGTGCTTTCTCAGAGACGTACAGAGGGTCAATGAATCAATGACCCTGGACACAGCAGGGCCCCACCTCTCCTCCAGTGTCTTGAAACCTCCAGTAACTGTGAGCTAAATAAACCTTTCCTTCCCTCCTTTTGAGTGTCGGGTATTTGTCCCAGCAATGAGAGAAGAGTAACTAATACAGGTGGAGAGCAGGAGAGGTCGTGGGTCTGGACGTGTTAGACCTGTGAACCATGGTGAAAGCACTGAGAAAGTGTGCTAACAATTTTGTGTTAGCAAGGGCAACTGCGTGGTGGTGATCTTCCACCCCTGGGGCTGTTGAAGCAGATGCTCCTGAGCAGTGGGAAAGGGAAGGTGGTCCAGGGGGAAGAGTGGCTGCTGCCCAAGGGCTGCTCCCTTCGGAACCCTCCTCTTCATGTAAGAAGATACCTTTCAACTTATATCCAGAATATAGAAAGATCTCAAAAGAGAAGACCTCCAAGTTTAAAGATCCAGTACAAAAACAGGCATCTGAAAGGAGCAGACACTTCTCAGGTGAAGTACAAACAGCAGCTAATTATATGAAAACAGCTCAACATCGCTTCATTCAAGAAATGCAAACTAAAATAATGCTGAGAGTCCACCTCACTCCAGAAAGAATGGCTGTCATCAAGAAATCAACCAAAACACATGCCAGAGAGATTGGGGGTAAGAACAAATACTTTTTCATTCTTAGTAGAGAATAAACTTTGCTCTGAGAAAGATGCACGAGACACAAATGGATTTGTGTGTTTCATGGACCACAAGATCTGCGAGTGGGTTGCAACTTGGTGAGCATCAAACTCATGCATCTCTTCACTGGGAATGCTGTCCTGGACTCTGCCAGTGCTTCCTGTCACTTCTCCTCTCTGACCCTCAGCATCCCTAGCCAGAGGTTACATGATGGTGACCTTGGGAAGCAGAGGCCAGCTGGTCTCCAAAGCTGCCTTCCATGGCCAGTCATGCTCTGCCTGGGGCACTGAGCCTACAGAGAAACAGAGAGGGACCATGACTCATGCGACCCTGCCAGCATGGCCACTTATGACCTGGCTGGAAAGACAGGCTCTCTGAGGGAAAAAGAGAGTGACATTATAGATGACATATACATTATGCCAAAATATCATTCTGGTGCTAACAGTAGCTCACAATTATGGGGTGCTACTTAACTGTGTAAAAATCAGATGTAGGCACAACCTGACACATTGCAGGAAGCCACCACTATCCCATGGCCTTGTGAGGGGACAGTAGTGGGAAGTTCAAAGGGCCCAGTGCTCTGCTCCCTGGGACTCTTGGTCCTTCTTGTCCCCTTAGCCCATGGGCCCTGGTCTCTCTGGTCTCATGGCTCCTGGACTCAGAAATCAAACCTGCCTCAGAGGTGGGAGGCCCTTGTTGCTTCCAGACTTCTGGTCTCCCTCCAGCCTCCCATGGCATTTGTTGGGGGAGAGACAAGCTTTAGAGAAAGGAGGAGCTCAGCCAGAAACCCAGCACAGGCTCAGGCAAGAGGCCACCCTAGGGTCTCCGCACCTGGTCGCAGGTTGCCTCCCAAAGGGGTAGGCAGCTGGGTGGGGAGATGGTGGGGGATGCCTGAGCTGGTATGGAGGAGGTGCTCAACCAGAACTAGTCCGCTTCTAGGAAAGGGGTTTGTTGCTTTAAATAAAAAGCCATGTACAGCTGCCACAGGACCACTTCTCCTGAAGACCACCCCTGAGGTGCAGAGCCTCCAGGGCTTGGTCCCCTTGGTGTTTTCCATGGAGTGTGGTAGGCTCCTGCTTGCCTGGGAAGGTGCTTCATGAGAGGCCCAGGCTCTGACTTGCACCTGTAACAGGCTTCTCTGCCTGCCCTTTGCCCTTGCAATTTTGTGTTAGCAAGGGCAACTGCGTGGTGGTGATCTTCCACCCCTGGGGCTGTTGAAGCAGATGCTCCTGAGCAGTGGGAAAGGGAAGGTGGTCCAGGGGGAAGAGTGGCTGCTGCCCAAGGGCTGCTCCCTTCGGAACCCTCCTCTTCATGTAAGAAGATACCTTTCAACTTATATCCAGAATATAGAAAGATCTCAAAAGAGAAGACCTCCAAGTTTAAAGATCCAGTACAAAAACAGGCATCTGAAAGGAGCAGACACTTCTCAGGTGAAGTACAAACAGCAGCTAATTATATGAAAACAGCTCAACATCGCTTCATTCAAGAAATGCAAACTAAAATAATGCTGAGAGTCCACCTCACTCCAGAAAGAATGGCTGTCATCAAGAAATCAACCAAAACACATGCCAGAGAGATTGGGGGTAAGAACAAATACTTTTTCATTCTTAGTAGAGAATAAACTAAAATGAGATGTTCTGTTTGACCCCTTTATTCCTCTTCTTGGTATCTTCCTGAAAGAGTCAAAAGCTTCGTTCCACAGAAATATATACACACCTATGTTTATAGCAGCACAATTTGTAATAGCTAAATCTTGGAAATAGCTCAAACGCCCAGGAACAGATGAAAGAATAAAGAACATGGGTTTTTATATACAATTGAGTAGTACGTTGCCATAAAGAAGGAAAAACAGGAGACATTTTTAGGTAAATGGATGTACCCTGAGAACATAATTTTAAGTGGACTAAATCAGACACATGCACATGTTTACATGTCGAGTTGTCTCTCTAGTGTGAGAAGCCACAAGGGTAAATAAGGACCAGAATGGTTGACAGATGCTGGAAAGTAGGGAGAAAATGTTCAAATGGGAGGGGGAACAAGCGGAAGGAAGAGGAATGGGAAGGAAAGGAAAAGGAAAAACAAGAGAATAGAAACAAAGATCAGAAACAGCTTTTGTGAATGGGGAGGCGGGGAAAGGGTTGGAGGGAAGGGATTGGGAAAAAAGAAAGAATCAAGATACATTATATACAGGTTCAAATTCCTCACGATGAACACAACCATTACCTATGTCAAAAGTGTGCTGATACAATTAATTAACGAAAGGAGACCCTTCTGAACAGTGTCTTGTGAACCTGCGTGCCCAGCGCTGCCGTGTCCTTTCTGTTCCAGGGCTAGCACCCATTTCCCACCTACCTAGGCTGGGTTTCAAACAACAGCCAGGCTCTCTCCCCTTCCTTTATCCTGGGATCCCCTGAACAAGAAGTTCCCAAGCCCTGTTATCTTGGGATTGTTGCTGCAAGCTGCCATGGGGAAAGGACAAGGTCACAAAATAATGAAAAGGAGAAAACCATGAAGTGGGGACAGTCACAGAGTCCTCAAGAGGGGTATTTCCTGTGAGCTGAAATGCTGGGAAGATGCTGAGGTCTCCTCATCCTCATAGTTACCCAGCCAGAGAGACCGCCCCTGCTTTGTTGTGAATGGGGAGGCAGAGAGGGAAGCCTCCCCATTCATTCTGTCTCTCTCATTCTGTCTGTCTGTGCATCCATCCATCCATCCATCTGTCTGGGCTGGCCCAAATCTTATCTTTCAAGATTTGCTTTAAGAGCCACCCTGTCTGAGAACTGCCCCTGCCATCTGATTCAATGCTTTTCCTAAATACTTATTGCCCTCATTGTGCTTGTTTTGAAGACCAGACAGCACCCTGTGGTGAGAAGCAGACTGTCTGCCCTGTCACTCACAGTCCTTTGCATTTCTGCCACTCTCCCTGCTGTGCTGGAGCAGACATTGCTAACATGTCGTGACACTCTTCTTTGATGATCCCAGCCCCAGCCTCTGCATTTTCCTCAGGCTGGCCCTGCAGGACCCAACTGCTCCTAGGGTCTCCCAGCAGATGTGCAGCCCTGCTCTCAGTCTCCTATGCTTCCAGCTGTTGGACTGACAGCAGGAGCATGAATCCTTGTGGCCTGCCCCAGGGATGCACATCTGTTCTTCCCAGGGGTGAAGAAGACTTGAGAATCCCCCAAAAGAAGGGTTGCTGGGTAAAGCAGACACCAAAGCTGGAATGTCACTTTCATGTGGATAAAGCCCGAGGCAGATGTCCCACCTGGTTTCCAGATGCTACGTGACTGATACAGGGCTGGTTTATGGCACCCTGCTAGAATGGAGTGCTGAGACTGGGTTAACAGCACATGACAGGGTGTCCTCCGCTGCCCTAGGGGACTCAGTCGAGAGCATGACCCTGTTCATGGGTGGGAAGACAGAGGTGGCCCTGCAAAGCTGGCTTCTCATGGGACCCCAGCCCTGGAAAATGTCTTGATACAACCAAATGACGAACAGCCTTCTTGCTAGAGTCCAGGGGACTGTCCCAGGCTGGGTTTGAAGACTTGAGGCTAACAAAGAGTGAGGTGATGTTTACATCACAAACCCAACCAGAGAGACTGGGAATACAGCAGGCAGATGAGGGGCAGCTTTTGTGCCTTTTGTCCCAAGCCTCACACAGTGGGAATGCCAAGCACAAGAAAGCAGGGCTGCATGGAGTCCTCAGAAGTGGGTCAGTATAAGGCCACATGTGTCCCAGCTGCTGCGTTACAGAATTAGTGTGAGACACAGAAGCACAGAAGCTGGGGGCCGAGGCAAGTACGCGTCCGTAGTGGAATCATCCCTCATCCCTTCTACACTAAAGTCAGATCAGCAATAATGTCATTCTCATTCCTCTGAGGCTATGTTATATGCACAGGGGCCAATCAGAGAAGGCTCTGCCATGACAAACCATCCTCAAGAGATGCTTTGCCCCTTGGCACCACGTCCTTTATTTGCCCAGCAGCCCACATCCTGCTTCCCACAGGTTAACTCAAACTCTCCAGGATTAAAATTAAGCCCACTTGCAGGGAGCACTTGGAAGTCTTCGAGGTTCACTTAGAAGGAAGTTGGAAATTATATCAGTAATGTCATTGCCTTGGCAGCTGGGCACTGTCCAGGTTATTCATACTACAATCAATCAAACACACCCAAATTGTTCCCGCAGATTAGCCACTGACTGTTAACCAAGTTCCTTACTTCCTTCATATTGATTTACGACAGCAGTAGAAATATATCACCCTGGAAGACACTCCTTCTTTTAGCTGGGAACTTATAAATGGCAAGGGATTTCTCACTGTTGAGAGGAACCCAGCACAATGGGGATCTCCAGGATCAACCTTCACATATGTCTTTTATGGGGTCAAGTTTTCCTTACAGGTATTATATCTAATGACTGAATTCATTAATTGTAATCCTTCAAGTCCAGATCCTGCCAAATCTGATCTCATTGTTCCTCCATGCTGGAGTTTTGCATTTAGGATTTTGTATCAGGTGGTTCTTTGCTGGTGATTGTAAATATCTGCAAATGTTTAGAAGGAATGCTTAGCTTTTGTTTTGTCTCTGGGTGAGAAAGGCAAGGTTGTAGTTAGAACGAGCCAATTGCGTCAATGTTGTCAGGCAGTCGTTCGGTGAAGGAAATGATGTGCTGGGCTTAGAAAAGCCCCTGACGTTCAGGAAGGGAGTGTGCGCTACTAAGAGGCCCATGAATTAAGTGTAGGGCTTGTATGCTTTGAAAATGGGCAGAAAAGATTCTCCTCTGAATGCTCCCACATGCACCTTCTCTCTGCAGGTGCTTTTATAAAGACCAATATTTGTCAAGCAAAGCAGGTCAAGTATTTGCACAGACAGAATCATTATGATACCAAGTCTGCGTCTGTCACTCACCGCTTAGGCTAGGGACTCAAAGTCCAGTCACTCAAGCAAGGCTCTGGGTTCTCATGTGGTAGACCTGAAAGAACCAACAGATCGCGGTTCTTGAATCTCAGGCTCTTTTCATCTTTTCAGGCTATGTGAGAGAATAGTGGCTCCATGGCTGGCCAATGGCAGAGTGAAAGATGTCACTGAAGCCAGCAGTGGTGCCATGGTCTCTCCTGACTACCACCATACAGGCACCATGTCTTTCTGAGTCTCACGGAGAGACTCTCTCTGGTCTACTGGATCTCTCCTGGTCTCTTCTCTCTTTACCTGTCTCTATCTCTGCCTGTCTCTATCTCTTGGTCCTTCTGTCTGTTTCTTTGTCTCTCCCTCTGTCTCCCTCTGCCTCCATCTCCACCTCTGTTTCTGTCTCTCTGGGTCACCTTCTCTCTCTTTCTCTGTTGGGCTGTTTCTCTCATCTGTCTGACACCCACCCTCTCCTTACCCCACCTCTATTTTTCCTTCTTTGTTTCTTCTCTCCCCTTCTTGTCTTCTTTCCTTTTTCTCATTTGTGCCCCCATATCTTTCTTTGGTGCTATTTTGCTAGATTCCTAAATTTCAGGAGACAAGAGGGGAATCATCTAAGCTGTGGATAACTCCTAGAATTATGGCTCATCCCTGGACTTGGTAAGGGAGGCTCTAAAGATAAATGTTCACTTGGGAGAGACAGCTTTTACGGAAGCAACACCCCTAAACCCAGGCCTCGGACTCTGGTATGAGTGGCTCTGTGCAGGGAGGTGTGTGACAGCTGGCTGAGGATGCTGCTGTTCCTTCCTGTAGGAGAGCCTCGGGGTCCCAGCATGGGGCAGCCTGGGGCCTGGGCTGACCTTCTGCTGGCGTCTCCTTTAGAGGGCATGTGGAAGGGAAGGTGGGACCTCAGCCTCAGCTTTTGACAGAACACACTGCAGTGGCTCTGACTAGTAACACGGGAGTCATGTCTGTCTTGGAGGTCAAAAGGCTGCAGCGCTCTGGGCTGGAGGGAGTTGCCACAGTATCACGATGCTATATGTGTGCATGTGCACTTGTATCTGCAGTTCTGTGTTAGGATCCCACCCTACGCTGGGTGCCTCTTTGCTCTAACTGAAATCTATTTATAACTGCAAAGACAGATGCGGCTGCCTCCACATTTCAGGTGAGGAAACAGGCTCAGAAAGGTGGCTTGTCGAGGTTAACAGCTGGAAGGCTACTGGGGTGGGACCTGAACCTGCATGTGGGCAGCGCTTGTGGCCAGCTAGCCATTCCTGCCCTTGTAGGGACCAGAAGAGAAGGACTGGGGCATTCAGCTCAGCATGGGGCCTGGCTCAGGGGGTGTTCTTCTGGGTTCTCTCTGCACAAACTCAGAAAGACAGGGTGCCCAGGTAGTGGTGGGCAGGAGAGGCCACGGCACCACTGCTGGGTTCAGTGACATCCTTGACTCTGCCATGGGCCAGCCATGGAGCTGCTGCAAGCCTCAGTTTACTCATTTGCAAGTGTGATTATGTTTGCTGCCCTTCCCCAGGTGGTGAAGGGATGAAATTACCCAGGCAGTGGCTGGCAAACGGAGCCTCAGAACGGACAGTGTTCCTATTCCAGGCATTTTCCTAATGTTTTATCCAAATGTAACTTCCTAAACGTGATGTGGATCTTGGATAGGCTCCTGGAAAAGGAGAAAGTGGAGAAATCCAAATAAAGTCTAGCTTATTTAGCAGGAGCATACTAGCACTGGTGTGGCAGCTGTGAGAAATTAAAAAAAAAAAAAAAAAAAGATGGCGATATTAGGGAAAATTGGGTAGGGGTATGTGGGAACTCGCTCTAGTAACTTTGCTACCCTTCTTTAAATCCAAAATTAGTCCAGAAGTTTTTTCTTTTTTAACTTCACTTCCGTTGGGCCCATTTCTTTAAGGTCAATGCTTTACAAAATGAGAAACTAATAATTGCTTATAAACTCATTTCTGGCAGATTGCTAATCTTCTCACTCTTTCCACAATTTAACTGGGTTTGTGGCCATCATTCATGCCCTGAAAAGGAGAAAAATTATTGGAGGGACTTTGAAGCCTTGTGAGGATATTTTTAATGTGTCTGGCATTGTCCTCTCTCCAGAGGACATTTCTGAGTCAAATAACGGGCCACACAGACGTCTCACTGCTCTTTGGCACAGCGCTTCTTTTTTAACTAGCCTGTACTGTGCACACACAGCGCTGGGCATTGCGGCACTCACCTGCTGCAGCTGCTGCCTGCCGTAGAAAGAGGAACATGCCTGAGGCTTCACCTTGGGCGCCCGTCCAAGCGCTCGGCCGGCCGGCCATCCTAACCCCAGGGCCCTACCCGCTGTCTTCTGCGGCTTTGTGTGTCCCCACACCCTGCCTGGCAACACCCTTGTGTTTTTCTGTTCCCCACATGCTGTCACTGTTTTCTCATTCCTGGATTTATGGGTTCTTCCTGTTTGCTGGGACAGCTCGCAGCTCACTGTTTGCTAATACGGGGGACTTGTGCTTCCAGCCTTCCCCGCGACGATAGCGCCCCCTCTGGCCAGGCCACTTCACTCTTGATGGGCCAGCTATCTGCCAGTCTCCACAGCCTTCATCTTTCGGGACAAATCGACCCATTCTGTTTAAATTCCACGGACATTGTCTCACTTGGAAATCTCTCCCTGACATACGTGCAACACACTTAGGACACAGCCAGCATATACTCAGAGAGAGAAGCAATCACATGTACATTATACACTTACATACAATTAGGCACACACACGAACATAGACACAGGTACACATAGAAAGGCATGATACACATACACACAGGATACATAGACATGAAAAAGATGCACACACAGACATGTGCATATAGGCACACGTGGAGATACTTGCACATGCACACACACTCATTAAAACATATTTTGCACATGTAGAGCAGCATACAGAGACACATGCATACATACATGTTTACACACAATTACAGACACACAGAGATAGAGATAGTTACAAGCATCTACATATGTATAGACATTTAAATACAAAGATGCACATATCTATACAGTCACACAGATGCACACATGCACACGCACACGCACACGCACGCACACACACCCCCCCCCCATGTGTGGTTCTATAGCTGCTGCTCACCCTCCCCAGAAGCTAGCCTAGCACTTGCCTCTTGCGCAAGGCTGTCTGGGGATGTTTCTAGGATCCGGCTGTGCATGGCCCAGGAACCATCCCTCGCTCACGTTGTGTTCGTCTGCGCACCTTGCACCACCTCCAATGTCTGACTCGCACCTCTGTGATGAGCAGCCTAGAGGCTCCTGTGCCGGGCTTTGTACGACAGGAAAGAGATGTACCAGAGCCGCCCCAGCCGCATGCTACCCAGCTGACCCTGAGAAGCACTGCTGTTTCCTTGTATATGCTTTTGGCGGCCTAAACACTATCAGGAAAGCATTAAGACACGCTCATCATTGAGAACGCTTGTCTCAGTAAAGCTCTGGTTCCGAGATCCCTTGGGACACCAGAGTCCTCACGTGCTCAAGGCTCCTGCATATGGTGGCAGTAGTTGCTTGTGACTTACACCCAGTCTCCCTGCGTTATTGCTTCAGAACAGTTTCTTTTTAGACAAATTATAATGGAATTTCATTGTTTTAAGAGGGCTTTTCAGGAGGCAGCAGGGCAGACGAATAGCACGCCTTCTAGGGATGCATGTGATTGATCTCAGATATGAGCTGTTGATCAATGCACAGTTGCTGTGTCTCTGCTTTGGAGCTGGCTATGTCACTTCACAGGTGGGTTTCTTGCCAGGATTCCTGTGAGTGAAACACAAACCGATCTAATTTTTCTCTTATTCCTTCACAGGTATGGGATCAAATTTCTTCGTAACTAGTAAGTATCTTGAAAATAATTTCCTGTATTAGTTTATTTAATTTCTCACTCTCTACAGTTATTAATGACTTAAGAATAAATAAATGTTGTTGAGCTTTAATGAATGGTATGAGGGCTGCCTAAAGCATGATTTGTGTCCCTTCTACAATTGCAAAGGCAATGGAAACTTCTTCCATCTATAGCATAAACGGGCCATGTGGTAATACAGTTTTATTTTATTTTAGATTTTTATTTTGCCTCTGCCTCAAATTTTAGTGCACACCAGAATAAGAGTACTGGTTTGAACACCGTTCTTTAGGATTCACCTCCCTCCCTCCACAAAGCCTGACTGGGAGGCCTGAGCTGGGGCTCAGAAGCCTGCAATTCAACAGAGCCACACGTAAGGACATTCTGCCCACGTACTCTGGAAAGTCTTCCTGATTGACACAGTTTTGAGGGAGACTACAATGTTCTCGACGAACAGAAGCCCCTGCCAATAATCTCCAAAGAAAGTAACAGAGGATATTTTAAATTATGCCTATTTTTCCAGACTGTCTGAAATTATTGAGCCCTTTGTCTACAACTAATGTATCTGCTATTGCAAATGTTCACTTTTAGCAAGAATATTTAAGTACGTAAACCAATGATTTCGCTACAGCGCCCCCTGGCGGGATTACGAGGGGAAGCCGGAAGTCAGTGTCTCTGACCTGGAGATCATTTCTAAATATCTTTCCTAAGACAAATTTGTTTTCTATCTAGGTCAAGAAACCACATACCCTCCAGCCGCCGGTAAGGCCTGTTTTCCCATCTACTCTTCTTTACAAGGTCTTGATTATTGCTTGGACAATCAGTTGTGCTGCTGCTTTTGGCTCGTGGAAGCCCAGTGCAACCTGAGCCACAGAATCCATGCTTGTGTTTAAAATTCAGGGTTGGAGTGGGATGAGAGACATGGATCCCAAGCCCTGGGGCACGTCCCACATGTCCCTCAGCCAATCTGATTTGTTGTTGTCTTTTCTTATTCTCTTTGCCTCTCAGCCATTTGGTTTGTTGAAATGAGCTTCACCATAAATGCCAGAAGAGATGGTTGAAAATAGCCAGGGATATTTCCTCTTCCTCCTCCTCCTCCTCCTCCTCCTCCTCCTCCTCCTCCTCTTCTTTTCTCCTCTTTCTTCCTCTTTTTCTTCCTCTTCTTCCTCCTCTTCTACCTCTTCCTCCTCCTCTTCCTCTTCCTCTTCTTCTTCTTCTGATGTACAGTAAGGACAATTGTCTTAAAGGCCTGGTACAAAATAAGTACTTGTCTAGTGCGTATGATAAGTGCTAGTTTCATGAAATCTTCCCAAGGACACTTTGAGGTAAGTATCACTATGTCCATTTGGCGGATGGAAAAATTAGAGCGTAGTTACGTAATTGGTTGGTACTTCTCTGTGTAAAGTCACATGTGTGGTAAGTGGGAGGGTAGAGATTTGAATCTAGTACTGGTTCTCCTGACTCTGGCTCTTAATACATGGGCTCATCTATGCCCTGCTTTCTCCACTGAGTGTGTGTAGACCTCCAGACCCAAGATTAACATGTTATGATCCCCCAAGACAACTAACTTTGCCATTTGGCTCCTGAATCTGTTGGGGCCGATCATCTACTTTCTAGAATATGCCTTGAGAGATGCAGATGTAGCCTGGGAGGGACTTGAGAAGTAGCTTTTAGACCAATTGCCTAGCAAAAATTTGAATTCTGGAGGGACATTCATGAGAGTGATCAGAAGGGGGGAGCAAGGAGTTAGCAGGCCTCAAGTACACGTTGAGCACGTCCTGGACAGGGTCCAGTTGGTCTTTCCTTCCTCTTTGCTGGTCTCATCCACACCCTACTCTCACCTCAAACTGATGACAATCGCCTGCCTATCTTACATCCCATTCCAATCCGTCACTTTCTGGCCAAACATTTCTCATAACCTCAAACTAACCTTTGGAAAACCATGCGCAGGAGCTGGCTCCTATAGTCAGGACTTGGGGGTGGGTCTTTCAGAGCCCGCTCTCTGTTTTCTTGACTAATCAGTGCAAGTTTTCATTGTGGGTGACTTAGTGGCATCACGCCAAGCAGGAGCATGGTGCCTTCCGGCTCCTTCACTATGGTCACCTTCATATGCTTAATCTTGATGGGAGCAGAGAGGATGTTGAGGTGTTTTGAGTGGGGTGTTTGGGGCTTTCTGGGGAGACAAATGACCAGAAGAGGCAAAGCAAGCATTGCATGAATGTGGTTGGATCAGTAACAGGGAATGTGCCACAGAGGGCAGTAGAGGCAGAGGGATGAACTTGGAGGCCCTGAGGAGGGTGGCCTCAAGAGAATGAAGGTGTGGCCTGGTGAAATGGCAGCATGTATAGGAAAAGAAAGCAGGTCCTTGGTGATAAGTTGGAGGCACAGGGAAAGAGGAGGAATCAAATGTAATGCCCAACTTTCCAGCAAAGTCAGTGTGGAGCATAATGGCATCAGCCATCTGGGTGCAGAAAAAAGGCTGGGAAGTTTAGGAGGGCAGGATGCGACATCCCAGAGGCCACTGAAATGTTGGCCTAGAACTCAGGGCGGGGACTGTGAGAGCTGAGTTAGGACCAGAGAGCTGGCTTTGGTGTCCTCTGGGAAGTTCTCAGAGTACAGGAACTTGTCCAGGTGGGGAAGACGGTGAGAGGAGGGGAAAGAAGTCCTATTTCACAGGGAAGAATCAGTGAAGGGAGGGAATGGGTGCTCAGGTGAGAGAGAGCAGCATGCAGCAGCATAAGCCAGCGGGAGGGAGCGCATCGGGCCCCCAGCTCTCTGCTGTGTCGATGCAGGTTTGCCTCTGAGGCTGGTGAATGGACGTGACCGGTGCCAGGGCCGAGTGGAGGTCCTCTACCAAGGCTACTGGGGCACCGTGTGTGACGACAGCTGGGACACCCAGGATGCAGATGTCGTCTGTCGGCAGCTCGGCTGTGGCCACGCTGTGTCAGCCCCCGGTGGGGCTCACTTTGGTCAGGGGTCGGGGAACATTCTCTTGGGTGCGGTGTACTGCTCCGGATGGGAGTCCTACCTGTCGAGCTGCGGCCATGATGGCTGGTACAACCACGACTGTGGCCACAGGGAAGACGCCGGAGTCGTGTGCTCAGGTAGTGCCGCTCTCACCTCTAGGAGCCGTGCATGCTCTGAAGCAACCTCACGGTGCGCGGCTGTGTGTGAGTGTGTGCATGCTGACGCACTCTGCTGTGCGTCATGACTGAATTGGTGCTGGAGGACTGGTATCACAGCCCCTTTTCACAGATACAGATGTTGAAGCTCAGAGAAGTGAGGGGGTGCCTGTTGTCCAAAGCTGAGGGTGGTGGGGCCAGGTTCCACTTTCGGTCCCCTCTGAGCTTGTTGATGTCTCCAATCAATACCATGAGCAGTGCCATGACCTTCCCTGACCCAAGTGACAGTGTTTCCTCTTTACAAGGGGTCGGGGGCTGTGGTGGCAACAGCTGGTCCTTACCACCTAAATTTATACTAAGATGTAATTGGGGAGTAGCCAACCTGTGCTCCTTTGTGGAGATTACATGACAAGCAAAAGATACTGACACTGTCATGGAAAGGACAGTTTCTCCCTGACCTGCCCAGTAAATCTCACAGTTGCATTTTTTTGTTTCTATGGTGCTGATACATTTTCAAACAGCAAAAGTTTCTTTAATCCACAAAGAAACTTCCCAGCATGTCGATGCATTGCGTGTGCTCCAAGGAGGAGTTTCTACTTAAACTGTTCACCGGCATCTGCTGTCCTGGACTCCGCGGTGCTGCCATATGCAGGATGTGGCTGTGATAATCCAACCCGCACCTGAGAATGGGCATTCCAAGATGGCATGGCTCTCCAAGTGGCTATTGCCAGTGGGTTTATTTTGGCATTCCCAAGTGCATCTCTGAAAACTACCTTTCTTTCTGGTTGGGAGGCCCTTCTCAAGAATATCCCAGTGAAGGGAAATATTTGTTATGTGAGGGTGTTTGAGCAATAGGAATGGCTAGGTATCATTTGAAGTCGACTAGTGGGGCCAGGATGGGGCTGTTCATGAACTAGGAGATATTTTGGATGGAGACTGGATGCGAAGGATGTGGAACATGATGGTACAGGGAAAAGATGTTCATGGGTGAGAGTGAGAAGGGTGTTTGGTTGCATCAGAAACAAATCATAGCCTTTTGGTAATGGAGGGGGCCTTCAGTTTATGGCCACTCAGGCCTTCTTCTAAAGAAGCAGAGGACTTCCTCTCCTCAGCAGTCAATGACCCCTTCCTTTCTCCACTCTGCAGATTCTTTGGCTTTCTTTGACTCAACCACCGAGCCTGCTCCACAAGGTAAGATCCATTGTGTGGAATTCCTGTGGGCTGACTGGCCCGCACACCTGTGCGGGTTCATCTCTAATCCTGAAGAGGTACAAGAAGAGGCTGTAGGAGGCGAGTGCTCAACGCTGAAGAAGGGAGCTTCTGAGTCCATTCTTAGGCTGACAAGGTGTCTCTTCTGTGGATCATAGACCTAAGTTTGTACTTGCTGTTTTATATTTTGTCTGGTTTACTTTGCATGTTCCACAATAAATATGTGCAGAGACTACCACACTGTGTGGTGCAGAGCCCATCTCTGAAGCAGCTAATAACAATTCTAAATGAGCCTCTCTGTGTCAGCCACAATTCCAAGTACTGTATATCCATAGACTCAACTCTTCCTTAGGAAAAAGTTTAGGGGAGAGGTGATGGGTATGTTGTGAATGCTTAGTGCGAGGCCAGATGCCCTTTCAATCAGAAGACATGGCTTGAATGCAGCCTTCTTCATCACTTATTTTTCTGTGGATGGAGGGGAGTCAGTCAGAATAGGGGGCCTCCAGGAGCCTGTGTGCTTTGGGATAGAGACCAGTAGAATCAGTTCTCTAGTCCAGAGTTCCAGTTCCTTTATTTCCACAGGTCTGTGGTGACCCCACTCATTCTGGCCCAGTAACCAGGAACCTTGGAGGAGAGGGTTCCAATGTCAATAGGTATTTACGGTCGTAGGAGAAGGAGGGATATAGGATGTGGGTGTGGGCTCAGCAGAGAAGCAATAAGAAACAATGCAGTGAGCTGGGAAAATAGCTAGCTTGGAAGGTGCAGAAGCACTGAAGCAGGGAAAGCTCTAGAATTCATGCTGGACTCAGCTTTGTTCTGACTGGAGGGTGGAGGTTCCAGGTCTTCAATCTCATGGCTTAGGTTGGATGTGGGTTGTTAGCTGCATTCTAAAGTAAAAACTGTGGCCTGACCCAGGCATGGCTGTAACTTCCAGAAAATTAGCCTCATGTACTGAGATGCTGACATGGAGGTGGGGTGCAGGAGGGAGCTTCATGAAAAATGAAGGCATTGGTGGTGCCGTCTGCCAGCATCTACCCAGGGGGCACACACAGAGCATCAGTTCGAGACCTATAAATACACTCTGGGCTCCCTGCGAGTCCAGATGGGCCCAACCTTATTTCTCTTTCCCACACCTTCTCGGTCCTACTCCACACTCATACTGGGGCTCTTGATGTGAGAAGTCCCTGCTCGTCTAAGTCCATTCTAGAACATTGTCATTTTCTTGGCACATCCTATTGGGCATATTACTTGGCTTCTCTCCGGCACTCCCACTGGAGAAACTCTTGCTTGAGCATTTGCAGTTAGAAGATGTCTCCTTTTGGACTAAATAGCTAGACACTGTTCAACTTGATAACTCTTCCAACTTTAGGAAAAAAAATCTTCATGCTCAACTTGGTATTTTCATGTTCAAGGCTGAGAGTTGATGTTGGTCCTCTCAGAGCTGTTGAAGGCAATGTCCATGTAGGCCAGACATTGTTGAGTCTCATTTTTAGAAAGGTGCTTGTATGCTTCTCGGCCAGGACTGCATCCAGAAGATGAGGAGGCTCTGCCAGGTGAAGGGAGGAGCAAGGATGATTGTGGTGCTCCCACTGCCAGGAAGCTGATTATTCTGTCGTCAATACCCTGCTGCTTTTAGCCTTTAGCCTCAGGATACCAAGGGTAGGCAATGATATCACCTATACCTACCAACACAGGGCCCAGGAAGCAGAAGCACAGCAGCCAACACTGACCAAAGATCATCCTAAGCTAAGAGAGATGCAATGGCCTGGCAAGTCTCTACTCTAGTTATCCTGTGAGTGAGACCCCAACTTGAATCTTGCGCACACCCAGGAAGCATGTGACCTTAGCCACTGTGAAATTGTTACCCTAAAGCAGAAAGTCACTTATTTCTGTCCTTTTCCATTGAAGGTTAGTCCTGCTCTATTCTATTCTTTCTTGTTGCAACTTGTAGACACATGGTCTCCACACACCACATCTTTGTTGATAGGTAAGCATCCTCTCAAACATGCCTGTGGCTCCCTCGCACTTCTAGATAAAAGATGGCCTTGGAAATCCAAGAATGAGGGTGGAGGTGTCTGCCTAAACCATGGGCGAGTACAAAGCAGTCTTGAAAGGCCAAGATTTTGGTCCGATATTGGATGGGAGGTGAATTTGCACTGCAGGCTACTGCTCAGGGAAGATGCTCATGCAGGGAATCAGGACAACCCTGGAGGGTTCATCAGTTTGACCTAGAGCTGCACTGAGGCAGGGATGACAGATACTTGAGTCCTGCTCTGATAGGAAGGCTTATGTTCCCATTCCTTGCTTAAAGAGCCCTGCCTGACTCAGAGGGTTCCTCAGGCAGAGGCTGAGGTCCCATTGTTGCTGCCAGTGGCATTGTGTTGACTGGGCTCTTTAGAAAGAGCATCAAAAGCTTTGAGCTACTGTAGTGTTGGTAGGGTTCCAGTCCCAACCTAGGACCTGCACCATGAAAGAAGAGTGAGAATTGTGGGAAAAAGAAAAGTCTATGCTAATATTTAACTGGTTTGATCACTATGGTACCTGAGTTATTAAGAGGCACTTTATTATGAGGTTATCAGGAATGTGGTCCAGCAGACATAGCAGGGGTTGTATATGGTGTCCTTAATGCAGGCAGCCATGCAATACTCAGGTCCTCAGCCTTGTTCTGTGGGAGACAGACAGGCGCTATGGCCACAAGTGAGGAACTTCATCCTCTGAAGAAGAGTTCTGACATGGGCTTGCAGTGTGGTTCATGAGAGCAGATGGCATCTTCTGCCTCTCAGGCATCTGGCCCAGCTCATCCTTCCCTCCTGGATGCTCTGTCCAACACCAGGTGATGAATTCCTGCCTTAGCTTCACTTATGTGCACAGGTGTGTGCTGGTGCTTTCTGAATTGTAGAAGTGGAGATGACTCTGCTTACTTCTACTGCTCCTGCAAACACCCTGCCCCTGCGAGAAGTTCTCAGAGAAGACATGGAGAGAGATGTAGGCAGGACATAGGTGTTTCTGGGGCTTTTGTTACCACTAGTCTTGGTTCTGCCATAGCTCCAACTATGTGACCTTGGGAAATGATTTTGAACATGGGGTTTTGGGTCAGCAGAAGGTAGGACTTGGAAATTGAGAGTGACAAAGAAGTTTTCATAATTATAAATGTAAATAATTGCTCAATACATGGTTGACCCTGTTCCTTTTAACCATTTCCTTCCTGGAATTGGACTGTGGCAGGGCTTTCAGATGTGCTAGGGCATTCAGAGACCAGCTGTTTGCAGAGCAACATTTGCTAATTCAGAACAAAACACCCAGACTGAAGAGACAGAGAGGCCCTGTCTCATCTTCATCCAGGCCTTTTTAAAAATTTTTATCTTTGTATTTTTTAGGGAAGGGTCTACAGGTTCTCATTAGTAGATCTGACTCATAGTGATCTGCCTGTTTATAGCCTCCCAAGAGTGGGATTACAGGCACATGCCACCACGTCCAGTCTCAATTGCCATCTCAGCACGCTGCAGGGACAGGGCCAGCATGGCAGGCTGGAGGATCAAATGCCCAGCTCCTGAGCCTGCTTGCAGACACTTTAATCTGATGAGCTATTTGGCCGGCCCTTGGGCCTTTGTTTATGGCCAGCTCAGAACAGCAGCAATGGGAAGATACCAAAGGGGAATGGGAATGATTATGTGTCCTGCCTGGTACAGGAATTTTGTTTTTCTACTTTTTAAAAAGTCTAATTATAGCCATCCTTTCTTGTTTCCATTTGCACACCTATGGCCTACCACCACCCCAACAACTACCTCAATAGGTAAAAATCCTCTCAGACATGGCTGGGGCTCCCTCTCACTTCTGGATAAAGGTGGCCTTGGAAATCCAAGAATGAGGGTGAAGGGCATCTGCCTAAACCATGTCTCTGTGGGCAGAGCGAGTATAAAGCTGAGCATCAGAGGACCAGGTTTTGGTCTGCTATTGAGTGGAAGGTGATTTGGTCTCAAAGGTGACAAGATCCACTGCTCAAGGAAGATGCTCATTCAGGGAATCAGGACAGCCCCGGAAATAATCCGCAATTCTACCTAGACCTACACTGAGGCAGGAATGGCAAATACGTGAGCCCTGCTCTTTCCAGAAGAGCTGCATTGCCTGCCCTTTCTAAAAATGCCCTGTCTTTCTCAGATTGTTCCTCAGGCAAAGGCTGCGGTCCTATTGTTGCTGCTAGTGGCGCTGTGTTCTCTGGGCCCTTCAGACAGGCTATCCATGTTTTGAGCCACTGCAGTACTGGTGGGGTTTCCAGGCCCAGCCTAGGACCTGTGCCAAGCCAGAGTAAGAATCATGGGAGGAGGAAAGGTCAGTGCGGACATTTCTCTGGTGTTCTCACTCTGGTCCCTGTGACATGTCATCCTGAGTGCACTGCAGGTGAGGCACAGTGACCAGGCTGGAGTCCTGTGCTGTGCCTTTCATGCAGACTGTCATGCAGTGTCCAGGCCCCTGCTCAGCCCTGAGGGGTGAGAGATAGGGGCTATGGCACAACCCAGAGCCTGCATGCCCTGAAGAGGAGCTCTGGTGTGGGCTTGCGGCATGGTTCATGAGAGCAGATGGCATCTTCCTTCTCTCAGGCATCTGTCCCAGCTCATCCTTCCCTCTTGGCTGCTCTGTCTAACACCAGGTGATGAATTCCTGCCTTAGCGTCACTTATGTGCACAGGTGTGTGCCTGTGTAGATACAAGCACAGGTGTGTGCTGGTGCCTCCTGAGTGGTAGAAGTAGAGATGACTGTCCTTCCTTCTACGCTTCCACAAACACCCTGCCTCTGTGGGTCTCAGCAGTTCTCAGAAGAGACATAGAGAGTGATTGAGCAAGTCACGTGTGTTTCTGCAGTTTTTGTTATCACTAGTCTTGGTTCTGTCATGGAGTCCTCGCTGTTGCTTTGTCTCCAACTATGTGAGCTTGGGCAATGACTTTGGACATGGGGTTTTAGGTCAGCAGAAGGTAGGACAGAGCCTGAGAAACTAGAGGAGAAAATGCCAGCATCAAGAGACTGGCCCAGCCCCATCACCTCCAGGGCCTCTGTGCTATGCATGGACTCATGGTCACAACTGCCCCGAGTCTAGGAAGGGAGGGACCACTTACTTTTCCTTGGGCCTTTAAGCTGCACAAGAGACTTGGACATTGGGAAACGATCTTGCCCTTGATATTCTTCACAGAAGCAGCTTGCAATGTGAAACTTGTGTCATTTCTAGGGACTGATCCTGGGTTCGGGCTGAGGCTGGTGAATGGAGGAGACCGCTGTCAGGGTCGTGTGGAGATCTGGTACCAGGGGTCCTGGGGCACCGTGTGTGATGACGGCTGGGACACCAGAGATGCCAACGTGGTGTGCAGGCAGCTGGGCTGTGGCCGGGCTGTGCATGCTCTGGGAAATGCCCAGTTTGGTCAAGGTTCTGGGCCTATTGTTCTGGACGACGTGGACTGCTCAGGTCATGAATACTACCTGTGGCACTGTGCCCACAATGGGTGGCTTACCCACAACTGTGGGCACGGAGAGGACGCTGCAGTCATCTGTTCAGGTGAGGTCACACCACACCCTGAACTTACCTCCTAAAAGGGCTTCCACCAGGACATCTGGCACTGCTCTCAGAACCTCACTTCAGCAGTGGTCTTCCCTTGGCTCACCGGGGTTGTGATGTTATGACTGGTCACCAGCACACTCAGGCCCCCATGTCACTTCTCCTTCATATGTGGTGAACGTAGCTTCCCACAGCAGCTCAGCTGGCCGCCCAGTGGCTGACCTGGTAGTGAGAGAAGCAACAAGCTAGGAATGACCTGCCACATGCATGGCTCCAACAGTGGTTTGGAGGTTGCTGGCTCTACTGTGCAGAGTCTACAGATCTGCCTATCAGAGGCAGGCATCGTAGGAGTGCTACATTGCTTTGGGACCAGATAAGCTAGTGGGAGCTTCTCGTCTCTGTAGCTTCCAAGGCTTCTTTAGAGACATAGCCCCTTGGGGATGTGGTTCACGCATTCCTCCTCTCCTTGATGCTGTGGCCATCTGGGGACTCCTGCAGGTGATCACGCAGAGAGGCTTCACTTGCTCTCACCCAGGGAAGTAGGTGTGCATGGGAAGGAGTGGGCATGACAGAAAGGCAGTGAGAGGTTGGCAGTGGGACAGCTGTGCCCAAGCACTCCGGAGGATCCCAGCAGGAGGAATCTGTGGACTCAAATAGGATATCAGCGTTATCAGTGTGAGGGCAGATTGCTGTGTGTCCACCAGCTAGTGCCTAGCATAAGTTATACCTGCTTTCCCATGTGCTTGCAAGGGCAGCCGAGGCATGGCCTTGATTTCTTACCTGGGTAAGAGAGGACTGAGCTGGAGGAAACTTTGGTGTGGGCCACCCATGTGGGGACCAGACAGAGCTCCCTGAGACGTGAGAAATGGAGTGTGGATTCAACCAGCATGTAGCCAGAGGCATACGCAGAGCACCTGCTCCTTGTGGTGACACTGCAGTCCTCTTGTCCCTGTGTGCTTTGTGTCTAACCTGCATTCTCTTTCCCACAGATCCCTCTTCATCCTCCCCCATACCAGGTGAGTTGTAGCGTGTGCATTTTGGGTGTCCCCAGTCTTCTGCTTGTCTTCTAAAGCCTACTTTTAATTCTGTCAGTGCCATGGGACATGTTATCCTCCCACTTTGTTGGTGTGACACCAGGAGAGTGTTTCTTGCTTGGAGCTGGCCTTCACAGCCACCTTCCTCTGATTCACTCATCTGAGTTTTCATTTAAAGTGAACCCACTAGTACTTCTTGGAATTCAAGAAATCTGCTCACTATTTAATAAACGTTGGTCCTTTCCTTTTCAGCTGCTCTGACCACTCTGATATTTGGGTATATTGTATAATTGGGTATAACTTGTGCTGAAAGTAAGTACAGGGGAGAGTCCTCAGTGCCTCAGGCTTAGAAAGCCCCTTGGACTGTGCAGGGCCAGTTGTTGTGCTGTCCGGACACAAGTGCTGCCATGGAGGTTAAGGGGGACAAAGACGGATTCATATTCATAAATGGAAATGCTTTCTGCATCCCTGGCCCATCCCTGCTCTCTTTAATCCCTTGTGCCCTGGAAGCAGAGTGTGGGCCATCCTTTGCATTGTGCTAGGGCACCAAGTGGCCCGCAGTGTGTAGACAGATGTTTGCTAATAGAGAACAAAGCATCCCATAGTGAAGAGATCTTCCTCCAGACCTTTGTTTATAAGCAGCTCACAGCAGCAGCCTTGCAAAGATACTGAAGGGTCAGTGAGAGCTGTTATGTGTTCTGCCTGGGCAGGAATTTTATGTTCCTATGTTTTTTCTTTGAGTTAATTTTGGACATTCCTTCTTGTTTCCATTTGCAGATGTATGGCCTACCACCACCACCCCAATTACCCCAATAGGTAAGAATTCTCTCAGACATGGCTGGGCTTACCTCTTACTTCTGGATAAGGATGACCTTGGAAATCCAAGAATGAGAGTGAGGGGGCAACTGCCTAAACCATGTTTCTGTGGGCTGGATGAGTACAAACCTGAATGTCAGGGGGCCAGATTGTAGTCTGATACTGGGCAGAAGGTGATTTTTTTCTCAGATGCAACCAGATCCACTGCTCAGGGAAGATGCTCATGAAGGGAGTCAGGACAGCCCTGGAAAGAATCAGCAATCCAGCTAGACCTGCACTGAGGCAGCGATGG
Source organism: Octodon degus (assembly GCF_000260255.1). Taxonomy (NCBI): domain Eukaryota; kingdom Metazoa; phylum Chordata; class Mammalia; order Rodentia; family Octodontidae; genus Octodon; species Octodon degus. The sequence goes on along the minus strand of NW_004524586.1, from coordinate 21,440,350 downwards.
CAGATTCTGGAGCCCTGCCCTTCCCGGAAGAGTTGCATTGCCTGCCTTTGCTGAAAGAGCCCTGTCTGCCTGAAATTGTTCCTCAGGCTAAGGCTGAGGTCCCTTTGTTGCTGCCAGTGGCACTGTGTTCTCTGGGCCCTTTAGAAGGGGCATCACTTGTTTTGAGTCTCTGTGTTATTGGTGGGGTTTCCAGTCCCAACCTGGGATCTGTGCCACGGCAGAGGGGGAGAATCATGGGAGAAGGAAAAATCAGTGCTGGCTGCTGTCTGGTGCTGTCCATCATGTGCATGCATATTTACTTCAGAGATAAGTTATCATGGTTGTGGTGCAGGTGAACCTCAGTGACAAGGCTGGGGTCCTTTACTGTGCCCTTCATGCAGACTGCCACGCAGTGTGCAGACCTCAGCCCTGCCTGGAGGGATGAGAGATAGGAGCTGTGGCTACAGCCCAGAGCCTGCATGCCCTGAAGAAGAGTTCTGACATGGGCTTGCGGTACAGTTTGTGAGAGCAGATGGCATCGTCCTTCTCTCGGGCATCTGTCCCAGCTCATGCTTCCCTCCTGGCTGCTCTGTCCAACACCAGGTGATGAACTCCTGCTTTAGCTTCACTTATGTGCACAGGTGTGCTTGTGTGGATGCAAGCACAGGTGTGTGCTGGTGCTTTCTGAATTGTAGAAGTAGAGATGGCTCTGTTTCCTTCTACTGCTCCTGCAAACACCCTGCCTCTGCGGGTCTCAGCAGTTCCCAGAGAAGACACAGATAGAGTATGGGCAGGACACAGGTGCTTCTGGGGCTTTTTTTATCACCAGTCTTGGTTCTGTCATGGAGCCCTCCCATAGTTGCTTTGTCTCCAACTATGTGAGCTTGGGCAATGACTTTGGACATGAGGTCTTGGATCAGCAGAAGGTAGGACAGAGCCTGAGAACCTAGAGGAGAAATGCCGGCATCAAGAGACTGGCCCAGCCCCATCACCTCCAGGGCCTCTGTGCTATGCATGGACTCATGGTCACAACTGCCCCGAGTCTAGGAAGGGAGGGACCACTTACTTTTCCTTGGGCCTTTAAGCTGCATGAGAGACTTAGACATTGGGAAACAGTCTTGCCCTTGATGTTCTTCACAGAAGCAACTCAGAATGTGAAACTTGTGTCATTCCTAGGGACTGATCCTGGGTTCGGCCTGAGGCTGGTGAATGGAGGAGACCGCTGCCAAGGTCGCCTGGAGGTCCTATACCAAGGGACCTGGGGCACCGTGTGTGATGATGGCTGGGACACCAGAGATGCCAATGTGGTGTGCAGGCAGCTGGGCTGTGGCTGGGCTGTGCATGCCCTGGGAAATGCCTGGTTTGGCCAAGGTTCTGGGCCCATTGTTCTGGATGATGTGGGCTGCTCAGGTCATGAATACTACCTGTGGCAATGTCCCCACAACGGGTGGCTTTCCCACAACTGTGGGCATGGAGAGGACGCTGGCATCATCTGCTCAGGTGAGGTCACGCCACACCCTGAACTTACTCCCTAAATGATTTCCACCAGGACACCTGGCTCTGCACCCAGAACCTCACTCTCCCAGTGGTCTTCCCTGGGCTCATGGGGGTTGTGATGTTATCAGATTAAGCGCCAACCCCCTCAGGCCCCCATGTTGCTTCTCCTTCACGTGTAGTGAGTGTGGCTTCCTGATGGGAGCTCAGCCTGCTGCCCAAGGGCTGACCTTGTAGTGAGAAGCGGCAGGCTCAGCAATGGCCTGCGACACATATGGCTCCCACAGTGGCTTGGAGGTTGCTGGGCTCTACTGCGCAGAGTCTACAGATCTGCTGATCAGAGGCAGGCATCGTAGGAGTCCTACATTGCTTTGGGATCAGATGAGCTAGTGGGAACGTCCCATCTCTTTAGCTTCCAAGGCTTCTTTAGAGGCATAGCCCTTCGTGGAGGTGAGTCACAAGCTCCCTCTGCTAGATGCTGTGGCCATCTCGGGACTCCTGCAGGTGGTCACGCAGAGAGGCTTCATTTGCTCTCACCCAGGGAAGAAGGAGTACGAGGGAAGGAGTGGGTGTGACAGAAAGGCAGCGAGAGGTTGGCAGTGACGCAGCTCTGGCGAGCACTCTGGAGCATCCCAGCAGCAGGGATCTGTGGCACTTGAATAGGGCATTGGTGTTATCAGTTGAGGGCAGATTGCTGTGTGTCCACCAGCTGAGCACGTAGGATAGATCGTACCTGCTTTCCTGTGTGCCTGTAAGGGCAGCCAAGGCTTTGCCTTGATTTCTTACCTGGCTAAGAGAGGGACTGAGCTGGAGGAACTTTGGTGTGGGCCACCAGTGTGGGGACAGACAGAGCTCCTTGAGACGTGAAGAAATGGAGGGTAGATTCAGCCAGCGTGCAGCCAGAAGCATGTACAGAGCACCAGCTCCTTGTGAGATACAGCAGGCCTCTTCTCCCTTGTGTGCTTTATGTTTGACCTTTCTTCTCTTTCCCACAGTTTCCACTCCATCCTATCCTATACCAGGTGAGTTGTAGTGTGTGCATTTTGAGCATCCCCAATCCTCTGCTTGTCTTCTAACGCCTACTCTTAGTCTTGGCAATGTCATAGGACATGTTATTCTCCCTCTTTGTTGGTGTGACCACAGGAGTGTTGTTCTTGCTTGGAATGGGACTTCACAGTCACCCTCCCCTGATTCGCTCATTTGAGTTTTCATGGATTTCTTTTAACATGAATTCACTAGTATCTGTGAAATTCAACCTATCTGGCCAATATTAAATAAGCGTTGGGCCTTTCCTATTCAGTGGCTCTGACAGCTCTCATATTTGGGTATATTCTCTAAACTCTGCTGAACATAAGTACAGGAGAGAGTCCTCAGTGCCTCAGGCTTAGAAAGCCCCTTGGATTGTGCAGGCCCATTTGTTGCCCTGTCTAGATAGAGGGGCAGCCATGGCGGTTGAGGGGGACAAAGAGGTATACGTATTCATAAACAGAAATACTTGTTTGATGCCTGGCCTTTCCCTGCTCTCTCTAATCCCTTGTGCCCTGGAATCAGAGTGTGGCCAATGCTTTCTGATGTGCACGAGTGCCTGGTGGCCAGCAGTGTGTAGACAGATGCTGGCTACACAGAACACCACACCCCATACTGAGCAGATCTTCCTCCAGACCTTTTATATGGCCAGCTCACAGCAGAAGCCTTGCAAAGATACTGAAGGGGCAGTGGGAAGTTGTGTGTCTTGACTGGGGCAGGAATTTTGGGGTCCTGTGCTTTTCCTTTGAGTCTGATTTTGGCCATTCTTTCTTATTTCCATTTGCAGATGTATGGCCCACCACCCCTGCTGCAATTACCCCAACAGGTAAGAAGTCTCTCACACATACCTGGGGTTCCCTATTACTTGTCGGTAAACATGGCCTTGGAAATCCTAGAATGAGAGTGAAGAGCGCCTGCCTACACCATGTCTGTGGCCTGGGCGAGTACAAAGCTGAGTGTGAGAGCACCAGTCTCATCTTCGGTAGAAGGTTTGTTTTTTTTTTTTTTTTTTTTTTTGTCAGAGAGCAACAGATGCACTGCTCAGGGAAGATGCTCATGAAGGGAATCAATCAGCGTGAGCAACTCCAGAAAGAATCAGCAATTCTGCCGAGACCTGTTCTGAGGCAGAGATGGCAGATACTTGAGCCCTGCTCTTCTTAGAAGAGTTGCATTGCCTGCCCTTCCTAAAAGCGCCCTGTCTGTCTGTCTCAGATTTTTCTGTAGGCAAATGCTGAGGTCTTATTGTTCCTGCAAGTGGCACTGTGTTCCCTGGGCCCTTTATTTATTTATTTATTTATTTATTTATTTATTTATTTTTAATAGTATTATTATTATTTTATCGAGGAACAAATATCAATGGCTTTATTTTATATACCTCGTTTTTATACTTTTCTGCTGGATGGTTAAGACCAAGATAAAGCAAGACCTGTATAACAAGAAATGTAACTTTTGTATCTGATAAGGTCAGTCAAGTCCCCCCAGGATTTATCCTGTAACCTTGTACTGCACTTTGCAGATCCTTTGTCAGTGTCAGCCGTGTGGATGAGTCACGGCCATTGCTTGACCAATTTGCCCTCTGTGAAAGCCTGAGAGAAAGTTTTCTCTCCATGTGACTCTCTTTAGGCACACTCTACATCATTGATCACATTCCTCTGTGGCTCTGCAATCTCCTTGATCAGAAAATTTGGGGCACAACTGAGATACATGATGTTATAGTACGAGTTCTCCTATGTCCTGAGTTTTTACTGACTTTGAAAGGCTAGGGCCAAAATGTTGGCGGACCTTGCAGCCCTTGCTTTTCTCCAATTTTTGATCTACAAACTTAGGTTGTTAAACCTCCAAAAGAGAAGCTTATTATTACCGTGCAACATATGCAGTTCGGTTTACCCTATCTGTCTAAATATCGAACCTCTTAGGCATAACGTGGAATAGGTATCTTCCATCAGATATTGATGTGTTGAAATTTAAGTCCTTACCGAATATGAAGAAAAAAAATTTAAAAATAGGAATAAATACATATTTTTACACAGAAATTTAGGAATCTAACCATATGCAGCCTTGTAGCAGGACAGTCCTGTGACTTTTTTTCTTTTTCTTGTGTCTTATTTTTTTGTTTATTACCCATTTAAAAAAAGAAAAACAAAAAACAAAAAAAACCTCTCTTACTTGTGAGACAGTATGGTAATAATTGGTATGTCATGACAAGAAGTATGTATTTAGAAGACCAGAATGACAGGTATTCCCAGTGTGTTCCTTCTATTACACATTGCTATCTTCAGTGCAGTTGCTTGGTTCACAGGTATCAGCATATATAGTTAGTCAGGGTGAGAATCCTACCAATTAGCTGCTAGTTTCAAAAACTTGCTGATGTTTCTCAGAATCATTGCCTTGCCCCTCTTGTGTGTATAAATGTATGGCTTTGTCCCTATCCTGTTTCCCAGCTTTTCTCCTTACCTTCTCATTGTCTAGTCCTCAAGTTCTCGCTTTCCTTTTAGTTGTATTATACCTTTCTATTTGTATTTCTTCTTTTGATTTCTTATACTAGAGAGACTATACGCTATTTACACATGTGGGTCTGGTTTATTTCACTTGTGAGTATATCTTCAAGTGGCATCCACTTAAATATAAATGCTTCAAGTTTTTTTTTTTGTTTTTTTTTTTTTTTTTTTTTTTTGGTGGAACCAGGAATTGGACTCAGACCCTTGCGCTTGCCACGGAAGCACTTATTCTACTAAGCCATCTCCCCAGCTCCATTTTTTAAAGTTTATCATTCTTTATAGCTCAGTAATACTCCACTGTGTAAAAATAACACATCTTTTTCAACCATTCCTCATGTGACAGGCATCTTGGTTGTTTCTAAGATTTGGCTATCGCAAATTGTGCTGCTATGAACATGGGAACACAAATATTGCTATGATATGATGTTTTCAGTTCCTCCAGGATCCCTGGGCCCTTTAGAAAGATTAAAGTCCTTTTGAGCTTTTGTTTTGAGCCACTGTGGTACTGGTGGGGTTTCCAGGCCCAGCCTAGGACTTGTGCCAAGCCAGAACAGGAGAATCATGGGAAAAAGAAAGGTCAGTGCAGACATTTCTCTGGTGTTCTTGCTCTGGTCCCTGAGTCCTCACCTCAGTGAAATGTTAGCCTGAGCGTGCTACGGGTGAAGCACAGTGACCGGGCTGGAGTCCTGTACTGTGCCCTTCAAGAAGACTGCCATGCAGCGTGCAGGCCCCAGCCCTGCCCTGAGGGGTAGAGATAGGAGCTATGGCACAGTCCAGAGCCTGCACGTCCTGAAGAGGAGTTCTGATGTGGGCTTG
>NW_004524586.1:21430654-21433707 GCF_000260255.1 Octodon degus | reverse complement strand
GTATCTGCTCCGGGAAGTGCCCGTTTTGGTTCAGGTTCCGGACCGATTGTCCTGGATGACGTGGCCTGCTCAGGTCATGAATCCTACCTGTGGAATTGTCACCACCGTGGGTGGCTCTCCCACAACTGTGGGCACCAAGAGGACGCTGGAGTCATTTGCTCAGGTGAGGTCATGCAACACCCCAACCTTCCCCCAAAAGGGCTTCCACCAGGACACCTGGCTCAGCATTCAGAACCTCACTTTGGCAGTGGTCTTCCCTGGGCTCCATGGGGGGTTGTGATGTTGTCAGACGAAGCACCAGCACACTCAGGCCCCCAGTGCTGCTTCTCCTTCATGTGTGGTAACACGAAGCCTCCTCGTGGAAGCTCAGCCTGCAGCCCAATTGACCTTGTAGTGAGAGAAACAGCAAGCTCAGGAGTGACCTGCTACACATATGGCTCCAACAGTGGTTTGGAGGTTACTGGGCTTTATCGTTTAGAGTCTACAGATCTGCCCACCAGAGAGCAGGAATTGTAGGCATCCTACATTGCTCTGGGATCACATGAGCTGTTGGGAGCTCTTCCCATCTCTGCAGCTTCCAAGTCTTCTTCAGAGGCATAGCCCCTTGGGGATGTGGTTTACACATTCCTTTTCTCCTTGATGCTATGGCCATGTGGGGACTCTTGAAAGTGATCATGCAGAGAGGCTTCACTTGTTGTCACCCAGGGAAGCAGGGGTGCAAGGGAAGGAGTAGGCATGACAGAAAGGCAGTGAGAGGTTAGCAGTGGGACAGCTGTGCCCAAGCACTCTGCAGCATCCCCGCAAGAGTGGTCTGCAGGAGTAGAGTAGGATATTGGAATTGTTAGCGTGAGGGCAGATCGCTTGTTTGTCCACCAGCTGAGTGCCTAGCATAGGTTATACCTGCTTTCCCGTGTGCTTGCAAGGGCAGCTGAGGCATGGCCTTGATTTCTTACCTGGACAAGAGGGGAGTGAGCTGAAGGAAACTTTGGTGTGGGCCACCCGTGTGGGGACCAGACAGAGCTCCCTGAGACATGAGAAATAGAGGGTGGATTCAGCCAGCATGCAGCCAGAGGCATGCGCAGAGTGCCTGTTCCTTGTGGAGACACAGCAGGCCTCTTGTCCCTTGTGTGCTTTGCATCTAATCTTCCTTCTCTTTCCCACAGCTGCCCCAACTCCATCCAGTCTCATCCCAGGTGAGTTGTGGTGTGTGGATTTTGGGTGTCCCTCATCCTCTGCTTGTCTTCTTCTTTTTCTTTTCATGTATTTAGTGCAACATCTATAAGGTCTCACGATACAGACTGGGCTTGAAGTCATCCTTCCTGTTTTCCAGCCTCCCAACTGCTGGGATTACCATACTCAACACCATGCCCAGTGTCAATTACCCTCTCAGCATGGCCCAGCTCTGGGGCCTGTACAGCAGGCCCAGGATTGAAACCCTGGACTCTGTATCTGCCTAAGCAGGCATTTTAATCTGCTGAGCTCTCTGGCGGGCCCATTCTGCTTATCCTCTTAAAGCCTACTTTTAATCCTGCCAAATGCCATGGGACTTGTTATTCTCCTTCTTTGTTGGCGTGACACCAGGAGAGTGGTTCTTGCTTGGAGTTAGCCTTCACAGCCACCTTTCTCTGATTCACTCATCTGAGTTTTCATGGATTTCTTTTAAAGTGAACCCGCTAGTACCTCTTGGAATTCAAGAGATCTGTTCACCATTCAATAAGCTTTGGTCCTTCTTCAGCTGCTCTGACCACTCTGATAATCAGGCATCTTCTATAATTGGGTGTAACTTCTGCTGAAAGTAAGTACAGGAGAGAGTCCTTAGTGTTTCAGGTTTAGAAAGCCCCTTGGACTGTGCAGAGCCAGCTGTTGTGCTGTCTGGACACAGGTGCTGCCATGGAGGTTGAGGGAGACAAAGTTTCTTATTAATAAGTAGAACTTCTTGCTTTATTCCCGGCCCATCCCTGCTCTCTTTAATCCCTTGTGCCCTGGAATCAGAGTATGGGCAGTGATGCTTTCCGATGTGCTAGGGCACCTAGTGGCCAGCAGTGTGTAGACAGATGTTTGCTAGTAGAGCACCACACACAATACTGAGGAGATCTTCCAGCAAACCCTTGTTTATGGGTGGCTCAAAGCAGCAGCCTTGCGAAGATACTGCAGGGTCAGTGAGAGTTGTTACGTGTTCTGTGTAGGCAGGAATTTTATGTTCCTATGCTTTTCCTTTGAGTTAATTTTGGACATTCCTTCTTGTTTGCATTTGCAGCTGTATGGCCTACCACCACTCCCACAACTACTCCTAGAGGTAAGAATTCTCTCAGGCATGGCTGTGGTTCCCTCTCACTTCTGGATAAAGATGGCCTTGGAAATAGAAGATTGAAGGTGAAGGGGCTCCTGCCTAAACCATGTGTCTGGGGGCTGAGTGAGTACAAAGCTGAGTGTCAGGGGACCGAGTTTTGGTCTGATATTGGGTAGAAGGTCATTGTGTCTCACACGTGACCAGATCCACTGCTCAGGGAAGATGCTCATGCAGGGAATCAGCATGAGCAACCGCAGAAAGAATCAGCAGTTCTACCTAGACCTACACAAAGGCAGGAAGGATAGAAACTTGAGCCCTGTTCTTCCCGGAGAGACGCATTGCCTGCCCTTCCTCAGAGCACCCTGTCTGTCTGAGATTGTTCCTCAGGTGAAGGCTGAAGTCCTATTGTTGCTGCTTGTGGCTCTGTCTTCCCTGGGCCCTTTAGAAAGGGGTTTTTAAGCCCTTTTGAGCTTTTGTTTTGAGCCACTGTGGTACTGGTGGGGTTTCCAGGCCCAGCCTAGGACTTGTGCCAAGCCAGAGCAGGAGAATCATGGGAGAAGGAAAGGTCAGTGCAGACATTTCTCTGGTGTTCTCGCTGTGGTCCCTGAGTCCTCACCTCAGTGAAATGTTAGCCTGAGTGTGCTGCGGGCGAAGCACAGTGACCGGGCTGGAGTCCTGTACTGTGCCCTTCATGAAGACTGTCATGCAGTGTGCAGGCCCCAGCCCTGCCCTGAGGGGTAGAGATAGGAGCTATGGCACAGTC
>NW_004524586.1:21409718-21429839 GCF_000260255.1 Octodon degus | reverse complement strand
GTATCTGCTCCGGGAAGTGCCCGTTTTGGTTCAGGTTCCGGACCGATTGTCCTGGATGACGTGGCCTGCTCAGGTCATGAATCCTACCTGTGGAACTGTCGCCACCGTGGGTGGCTCTCTCACAACTGTGGGCACCATGAGGATGCTGGAGTCATCTGCTCACGTGAGTCACTGTCTCTGGGCCTGTTCTTGAAAACATGTTTTGTTAGTTGTCCTTAGCTGTCTGCCAGTTTCCTCTTTTCTTCTTAGTTATTCCATAAGAATCAACTTGAGTCTTTGGAATGGTGACAGTAGTTGATTTGGACAGTGAGGACAGGGAATGTGATGCAATCAAGCTTTCAATCCCTTGCTGATTCAGTGGAGACAGCGACCCAAGGGAAATCCTGATCTCTGGATTTCCTATCCTATGGGCCCTGGGTATAAGTGAGTGAGATACACACAAAGGGGGAGGGAGGGACTCTTTAACAGAATAGAGTCTTCATTAAAATTGTCTGCTGAGGGAGGGTAGACATGAGCTGAAACTCTGATGGAGGAGTCTCTATGAGGAGGCCATTGGGGCCAGAAAACAGATGCTTCTAAGAGCATGGCTGGTTCAAGGTGTGGGCAGGTGGGGGCTATGTTTTTAACCACTGCCCTTCCAAGTGGCCCCAGTGACTATCTGCGAAAGAGGTACCATGTTTGATGGGCAACCCTATAATACCTGGAGTGTCCTGTGCAGGAATTTGCCTCAAGGTTAGCTTTCATTTTATCTGAATCAATGGAATAGTGTGTGTGTGTGTGTGTGTGTGTGTGGGGAAAGCAAGTTGAAAGAGAAATTTGTTTCAACTTTGTCACCATGTCTAGACACCAGTTTCCCGACATAGCTTCTTAACTTGACACCAGGAGTAGAGGACAGGGTTTGCCTGGGACCCTCCCAGACAGCGTGTCTTAGAGACAGTGGATCAGCAGCTCCCCATTGAAGGCCAATCACGCAAGGATCCTGCTTAAGCTGACAAGTGTCTTCCTCCTGTATCTGTTTTTGCCACTTTCCATGCACTGCATCTGATCTGCCTTTTCTTTAACACAGATGTTGTGCAGTATCCCACACCCTTGCCAGGTCAGTCGTCGCCCTTGCCAGGTCAGTCGTCACCCTTGCCAGGTCAGTCGTCGCCCTTGCCAGGTCAGCCGTCGCCCTTGCCAGGTTAGTCCTCCTGCCTCTTCAACCCTGGTCAACCTATTCCTTTTCTTCCCTCTATGCCCCCATTTGGAAGCAACAAGAGGGAATAATACTTACCCTCCTTAAGGTCAAAGGGGGGTCAGAGTGAGCCCACAACACATTCATCCTTCTGTGTACCTCTGTGTGGATTTTCCTGTGTCACAGGGATTTTCTGACTCCTCTGTCCCTCATCCCAGCCACAGGCCCCTAGACCCAAGTTTGATCAAACAGCTTCCCTCCAACTTTTCTTCTAATTTGGCTTTATGTTTCTCTCCAGGCTGGTGGGATACAACAGCTCCTAATAATGGTAAGAATTTGAGAAGTAAGCCCTGCTCTCAGAATTCAGTGGTGTAATCAATGGGCCTATGGAACATTCCTTCTCCTTGCTTGAAGTCTGTGACTGCTTGTCCCCTCATGAATCATGAAGGATTTCACTCACCTACTGGCTGCACTGTATTGTAAAAGAGATCTGAGAGTCAAGAAGCCCTTGGTTTGCAAGTGACACAAACCTGACTCAAGCTCTTCCCTAGTTAGGAAGCTGTTGACTCACACTTGTAAGCCTTCATTGATGCATCTGGAGCTTCAGATGCAGTGGGATCCAGAAGTTCTAAGACTACCTGTTCTCTTGGACTTTTTATGCCTGCTGTGCACGTGGGCTTCACTATAGGCTTGCTTTTTGGACATTAGGAAAGAAAACAGTTATCAGACCCGTCTCCTCTCCCACTAGAACAGTCTGTTCCTCTGTCTCTGGCTATAAATCCTGGAGGTGGGGCAGCCTCTAATTAACTGGCTTAGTAACAGGTGCCTTCTTCAGAGCGATCTCTGTAGGCCCGGATGGTCTGGCCAAGGTTTCCCATCCACTTCTACATTTTGTAGTCAAGAAGGGAGCTTGTGGGCTGCAGGCCTTTCTCGAACCTCATAGGTTATAGTATTTGTCCTGTTTGTTTGTTGGGAAGGAATATTTGTGTTTTAATAGAAAAGGACATGATTTTTAATATGCATATATCTTTTAGATTCTTCCTTTAATATTATTTCCTTTTCATTATTTTGTTACTTACTCTCACTATTTTATTATTATGGGATTCCTCCATTGTGTTTGTCTGTGATGGCAAGGCTGGGGAGTGAAGCCAGGGTTTTGTGCATGCTGGGCAAATGCTTTACTCTGGAACAACAGTCCCAGCACCCAAACTTTTTTTTGTTGTTGTTGAGAAATAAATATGAATGAGACAGTTTCACGCTGATTAATAGGACAGTTTTGATAGTCAATACACTGTACATTGTTATCTTCTTAGTGGTTATCCATAGTACAAGAAGCAGACAGGATATTCTGTCCAAACACTGTTAGTACACCTCTTTCTTCTCATTGAATTAAGTGAAAGTAGCTGTAAATTTATCCTGTTTTGTATATATAAATACAAAATGATCTTTCCTTTGTATCCTTTTTTTTGTCCTATCAGAGGTGAATATTCTATTGGCATCTAAATACTATAGGTATTTGAATTCAACTAAACAATCTAACACAATCTAGCAGTCTATAATATTAGTGGGTTATCCTCAGAAGTTACTGACTTGAGCCTTTTACAGCTCATCGTATTAATATGGATTTACTTTATATACCTCATTTTTATACTTTTCTGCTGGATGGTTAAGACCAAGATATAGCAAGACCTATATAACAAGAAATGTAATTTTTGTATCTGATAAGGTCAGCCAAGTACTCTCAGGGTTTATCCTGTAGCCCTGTACCGCCCTTTGTAAACCTTTTGTCAGTGTCTGACATGAGGATGAGTCACAGCCATTGCTTGACCAATTTGCTCTTTGTGAAAGCTTGAGAAAATGTTTTTTCTCTCCATGCCAGCACCCAAACTTACCATTTTAAATTGCACCATGTACAATTTACCATTTGATAAGTTATAGATACACAGTTCCTGGGATTAAGCACACAGCCAGTCTTATACAGCTGCCACCCTGCTCTGTTTCCAGGGGGACTTCCTTGGCCCAAACCAACACCTGCCAGGCCTCCTTCCTCTCTTCTCCTGCCTCCCTACAAGAGTTGATTTGCTTTGAGTGTCTTCAATTTTGCCTGCTCTGTGTATTATGTGTGGAGCCAGTCATTTTTTTCTGGCCTATTTCATTTCACATGGTTTCCAGGCTCACGTATGTCTTAGCATGTAGGAGAGAGGGCAACATTTCCTATTATTGCCAAAGAATATTCGCTGTATGTGGTTGCCTCTCTCCAGTTATCGGTCTACCTGTGGATGGATATTTGAGAAGTTTCCATGTCTTGGCTGGCATAAGCAGTGTGGCCTAGAGCAGTCAAGTAGTTTTTTTCTTGGTTATTTTTTTTCGCATTCTTTGGAGGGACACTGTAAAGTGGATTGTGTGGGTCATATGCTCATCTGACCTATCTGCCCAAGCTACTTGTTTTCCTTAGTAGCTGGTGAATTATGCTCCTCTCTTTAGTGTCTGAGGGTTCTGGTTTTCTTATGATTCTGCTGGAACTGGTTATTATGTATCTTTGTCTTTATGAAATCCCTGTGACTTGGAGAGCATTTCTATAGTAAATGAGGACATCATCTTCTGTGGTCCTATTCCAGTTTGATTTTGTGCCTGTTCCTAGTTAAGTTTCTTGAAGAAACCCTGGGTAGTGACATGGTGCCAGCGACTGTGCAAATCTTGGGTTCAGGAGAATGTGGATGGCCACTGGTATTGGCAGGGCACAGGCCCAGGACTCACATGGTCCCCAGGTGGAGCTTGGGTCAACACCCAGAAATGTGGGGTACAGAAGGCCAACCTTCACTGAGTCTGTCTGGCCTGAAGTGGGCAATTTCTGGGTGAAGGGGAGAGAAATATTCCTATGGTTGGGGGTGGGGAAGGCACCATCCCCCAGGGCTTTTCTAAGTCAGTTGCCATGGGAGACTCAATGTGGGTCAGAGTGGAGCTCTGTATTCAGAGCGCAGGTCCTGCTGTGGCCCTTCCTGAGTTTTGGCTCTGCTTATCCCAGCTTCCCACTCAGAGACGTTCTAGGTACCTCAGATCTGGAAGGAGGATTGAGTCTTTCCCTTGGAGCCCTTTATCCACAGCTTTACCGAGAGCACTGGCACGTGAGCAGGCTCACATCACCAGTCCCAGTCTCAGTGCCACCCTCTGCCAGCAATTTCCTCCTAGGGCTTGGTGTCCAGCCCAGGCTGGCACAACCAGCAGGTGTGTCACATGGTAAGCACTGTGCGTGGCTGTGGGTTAGGCCAGGACTCTGTTTCTCCTTGTTCATCCCCCAGAATGCAGAGATCAAAGGGGAAAAAGGAAGGCCCTTTCCTACATATGCTGTATTTAGGTAGAAGCCTACCAGGTGTTCAGGCAGTTTGCTACATTTTCAGAAGTACCTCATGTCTGTGTTCGTCTGGCCTTCATAAAGCATGCATAGCAATCCTTGAAGTTTCTACCTTTACCTCAGCTGCTTTGTGAATTAGGAAGTCCTACTTTTATCTTCAAATGTACACTTGGATTTGGCCTTCTCCTTTCCATTGAATGTAATATTACAGGAGGGCATAATAGTTACCTCTTCTGCAAGTTGACAGGATAGAAATGAACAGGAATGGCAGTGATGGTGGGCATTTGAGCCCTGCTCCCCCAAGAAGAAGAACTGTGCCCCTCTTCCTTGCCAAAAGGACCCTGCCTCTCTCAGAAGACTCCTCAGGCAGTGACCAAGTCTTCAGGGCTTCCTGATTGTGGCATTTCGTTCATTTGACAGTGGTATCACTTGTTTCTACTCTATCCTAGCACTGTAGACTCTCTCCTCCCTCTACTACAAGGGTCCTTTCCATAGAGTGTGGACCTCAGGGGAGGAAAGGCTTTTGGTGACATGTAGCTGGTGCTAATACTTCACTGTCTGATGCTTGACTCCAATGAGATGTTCACAACCATGCAGTCCTGTTGACCCACAGTGACAGTGGCTGGGGACCTGTCATGGGACATTAATATAGATTGCTGGTGAGCATATGCAGCTCATCAGCTCTGAGGGGTGAAAAAGAGGAGTTTTGCTCACAGTTCTATGATTTCATAGCTGGGTCTGCACAAGGGATTCTGCACTGTGCTGCCACCTTCTTCTGTGGGAGAATTAGATGGTGTCTTCTTTTGCAAGAGACCCCAGGTCATCTCCTGTCAGAGACTCATCCCCCGCCTGCTCTTGTTCTGTCCTCACACTAGGATGTCCGTTTCTGTCCTCTACTTCGCTGGTGTGCATGCTGTATGTGCATGTGTGGGTACATGGGCACATGTGTGCAGGTGCCCACCTGAGGGGCAGGCTTGGCAGGAGTGTCCTTCCCTCTAACGGTCCCGAAACAGCCTGCAGCTCGGCAGGTCTCCAGACACAGAGGAAGTGCAGACAGTGCTATGGGAAAGAGATGGATGAGTGTTTCTGGGGCTTTCGTTACCACTAATTTTGATTCTGTCATGGGGTACTCTCTGTTGCTTTGGCTCCAACTATGAGCTTGCGGGCAGTGACTTTGGACATGAGATCTTGTGTGAGCAGAAGGTAGGGCAGAGCCTGTGTAACCAAGAGGAGAAAATACCAGACTCGAGAGACTGGCTCAGCCCGATCTCCATCAGGGCCTCTGCGCTATGCATGGATTCATGGCCACACTGCTCCTGGGCTGGGACGGGAGGCCCACTTTCCTCTTCCTTGGGTCTTTCACCTGCGTGAGAGACTCAGACACTGGGAAGCAGTCTTGGCTTCATCGCCACTGCATGGCTTTGACGTTCTTCACAGAAACAGCATCAAATGTGAAACTTGTGTCCTCTCTAGGAACTGATTCCAGGTTGGCCCTGAGGCTGGTGAATGGAGGAGGCCGCTGTCAGGGCCGTGTGGAGATCCTGTACCAAGGTTCCTGGGGCACCGTGTGTGATGACAGCTGGGACACCAACGATGCCAACGTGGTGTGCAGGCAGCTGGGCTGTGGCTGGGCCATATCTGCTCCGGGAAATGCCCATTTTGGTTCAGGTTCTGGACCAATTGTCCTGGATGACGTGGCTTGCTCAGGTCATGAATCCTACCTGTGGAACTGTCGCCACCGTGGGTGGCTCTCCCACAACTGTGGACACCATGAGGATGCTGGAGTCATCTGTGCAGGTGATAGTAAATTGGTCTCTATTTTACTGGCTGGTTTTCTTCAAGTAGGGCTGCTACCCTAGCACCCTCTCACCCTGATCCTGTCTCAGAGGCAGGTGTTCTGTCACCTGCAGTGGCAAACCTGTGATGTCTCTGAGCTTGGTGGGTGTGATGCCCCTGGCTCCTTAGCTACTGTGCCAATAACAGAAGTAGGTTTGACCTAACCCAAGGGCATGCGAATGACCCCCGCTGCCACTGCTTTGGAGACTAGGTCTATATCTGCTGCTTAGCTTGCTTGTGCCTCTAGGGATTGTTTCCAAGTGACAAGGAGGAACGGGTTCAATGTTTATCCTGCTTATTGTCCTGAGTGACTTGTTCCAGCACATCTGAACCCTGAAACTCATTCATGCTTTCATCTGTTCCTTGTAGATGCATCAACTCCCTCTACAACATTTTCTTAAGGGTTTTATTTCTTTGTTAATTGATTAATTAACAAGTAATCATGCTTTTTTATAGCATTTTATAATATGAGCTTGTTTTAAGTCTTCCACTGCTCTGAAAAAGTGGTATGGCTACTTTTTTGTGTCATCAAAACGTCCTTCGTTTTCAATGCCTGTATTATCTTCTGCTATATAGCTGTCTGAGTTACTTTTCTCTTGTTGCTGGGACAAAATACCTGACATCCAGAATTTAGGAAAGAAAGGTTTGTTTAGTCACAGTTAGTAAAGGTTTCAGTCCATACTCGGCTGGCTCCAAGAAAGAGTGGCTCAGGGCAGAGGGCAGCTATTCATGGTGGTGGAAAACAGCACGTGCAAAGGGAAGAGCAGCAGCAGCTGCAGCTAGCAAGCCTCTCTCCCCTCCTTATATTGTACTCAGGCTCTCCTCCCCACCATGAGGGTCAGATGATGAGTCACTGGGTGTGTCCCTGCTCTATGCTGGTCGCTCCTCCAAGCCAGTTTTTGTAACCTATGTGCTTTTTTTTTTTTTTTTTTTTTTTTTAAATCTAATTTTAGGAAACTACCCACAAACAACAAGTAAGTATCTTTGATTTCCATTTTACTTTCTGGGCCTCCAGGTCTCCTAGACTTTGTGGGAATGTCAGTCACTCTCCCAAGGGTTTGCCTGTCATATCTTCCCTGGCAGGTTGCATCCCCTGCAATGTCTTAACCCCAGTAGATCCACGATGGTTGTCTCCTCTTGGTCCCTTTGTGATCTGGATGACCAAGATTCAGATCTCCAGTTAGTCCCCAGGAGAGGCCTGTCACTTGTGACCTGCCTGTCCCTTCCTCAACATCAGATCCTGTCCAATGGAGGCCAAATAGAGCCTGCATTATCATAGAGTATGTAGTGTAATGGGCAACAGCCCCACCTTGTGTGCTCCAGTCAGCTCCTTTCAGTACACTCCACACTCCTTGATTCCTGCCTCTCCATAGCCATCCTCAGCACCTCTCACTCCTGGCTTCCTGCAGCAGCAACCTCAGGTTCATCCTTTCCCACCATTCTCCACAAAACAGCCAGGGTGGGTGCCATTCCCAGCCCAATGGTTAGTTCCAGCCTCAGCCTTCAAGGGCTTTGTGGCCTCAGGGCCTTCCATGACTCAGTGCCTTGGTCTGAGCCCTCCTTGCCATCTGCACAGAAGTTCATAGTTCTCTCATATTGGGCCCCTCTGTATGTGCTATTTCCAGGGCCTGGTGCATCCCTTCCTCCTGCTGCCAGGCCCTGTTTCCTGCCCTCTCTCCCCATAAAGTCTGTGTCAGGAGCCAAACCTCTGGCTCCCTTCTCTGGGCTTTCCTCTGTCTCAGCCACATTTCATGATGCATCATCTCCATACGGTGAGAGTTCTGTGCCAGCCCCCCACTGTAAATCCAGGGCTGACGTCGTACCTGGCACAGATGAGCCAGCAGTCAACAACAGCACTGAAGATACAACAACAGCCAAAACTAATCCTGGTTTTCTCTGTCCACAGCTTATCCTTCCACTATCATCCACCCAAACAGTAAGTTCTGAGCTCCCTGACAAATCTGTGGCAGAGATGCCTGAATGTCCCCTTCCCTGTCCCTCAGTGATGAGGACACTGTGGAGGGCTAGTGGGAATGGTTAGGAGAAAGCTTGCCTAAGCACAGCCACTGGGGAGGGTGTCTTCCCTGACCCCTTGGTGGATGGTTCAAGTCTGGGACATTTTTTGTTACATCCCTTCCTTGGAGATTGTGTGAAACATTTTCCCAGGTGACTGTACAGTCACCAGCATCTTGTTGTCCTTACAGAAAACTATTCCTGTGGAGGCTTCCTGTCACAACCATCAGGGAGATTTTCTAGCCCCTTCTACCCTGGAAATTATCCGAACAATGCCAGATGTGTGTGGGACATTGAGGTCCCAAACAACTACCTTGTGACTGTCATCTTCACAGATGTCCAGTGAGTATGTGGACACAAAGCAGAATGCACAAGGAATCCCATGGATGTTTAGAAAGAGAGGACAGGGTACTTAGAAATTCAGGGGAGATGTGTGTTCAGGTGGCATTTTTTATTATGGGTTTAATTTTGGACTTAGCCTAGCACTAGCCTATGGGGAGTGCTGACAGATCCTACCAATGCACCACAGGTAGTCTTGTATCTTCCCTGAGCCTCAGTCAAAAGAGGGGAATGAAATATCTGTTCTCCTCACCTCACTGATCATTGAGAAGATCATTAGAATACGTCACAATACTTGGAAAATGCTACCCAGTGAGAGGGAGGGGCTGTCATTAGGAGCAAGGATGATCTTTAGGGAGCAATAATCTTATTACCCACAGCAATTTTGTTGAACTCTTTTCTTACTACTCTTCCCTCTCTCTCATGGGTTCCTGGAATTGGGAAGAGAGGGAATTTTGCTGCTGCCACAGATGTTAGGCTCTCTGTTCCTCCTCCAATTACAAGTGGAAATCCATTATTTTAGACAGAGAAGACATCACCAAAAATGCATTAATATAAGAGGTATCCTAGGAGGGGGTAGCAGGCTGACTATGGGAAGGTGCCAGAATTTTTTAGAGTCCTGGACAAGGAGGTACCAAACATTCTTCTCTAACAACTATCCCTGAACAAAGTAGTTCTCTCTCTAGATTTCTGTTTGCAGAAATCTTGGTGTCTCTGCCTTAATA
Organism: Octodon degus; assembly: GCF_000260255.1. Classification (NCBI taxonomy): domain Eukaryota; kingdom Metazoa; phylum Chordata; class Mammalia; order Rodentia; family Octodontidae; genus Octodon; species Octodon degus. The sequence goes on along the minus strand of NW_004524586.1, from coordinate 21,420,400 downwards.
ATTCAGTTGGAGTGTTACAAGAGATACATGATCTGAATCTCCTTGTCACTGCACTATACTCAAAACTCCCGAGTTCTCAGGGACTGGGCTGTGCCTGGCTATTGTTTGGCCAGCATACCAATGACAGCGACCACTCTTAACATTATATGCAGCATTTGCTATTTTATTGGAGCTCACAAAGGCCTTCTTCATTTTTAAAATAACTATATTTAGAAACAAATAGCAATGAGACAGTTTCAAAACCGATTAGTAGGACAGTTTCAATAACTAATACATTACATATTGTTGTCTTAGTGGTTATTCATTGTACAAGATGCAGACATGATATCCTGTTTACAAACACTATTAGAACAAATTTTTCTATTCATTGAATTAAGAGAATGTTGCTGTATATCTATCCTATTTTGAATATACAGATACAAAATGGTCCTTCATTTCTATCCCTTTTTTTGTTTAGTTTTGTCAGAGAAAGGTATTCCATTGTCATTTAAATATTATAGGTGCGTGAATTGAGGACAATAATTCAATATAGTCCAGTAGTCCATAATAGTAGTGGGTTATCTGTAGGACTGGCAATGTCAGAAGTTGTTGACTTGAGCCTTCTACAGCTCAGCATATTAATATGGCTTTACTTTGCATACTTTGTTTTTACACTTCTCTGCTTGATGGTTAAGAACAAAATAAAGCAAGACCTATGTAACAAGAAATTTACATTTTTTGTTAAAACCAAAAATGCATTAATATATAGGTATCCTAGGAGGGGGTAGCAGGCTGATTATGGAAAGGTGCCAGAATTTTCTAGAGTCCTGGACAAGAGGGTACCAAACATTCTTCTCTAACAACTATCCCTGAACAAAATAGTTCTCTCTCTCTCTCTTGTATCTGACAAGGTCAGTCAAATCCCCTCAGGATTTGTCCTCAGGAAACCCTGTACCACAGTTTGTAGATCCTTTGCCAGTGTCAGCCATGTGGATGAGTCATGGCCATTGCTTGACCAATTTGCTCTCTGTGAGAGCCTGAGAGAATATTTTCTCTCCATGTGACTCTCCTTAGAAGGCTTTTTTCAATATGCATGGGCAGGATTATTTCACCTTTGTACATAAGAAATTTGAATTTCAGAAGGTTATTTGACTCATTTCATATTTATTTCTTCAATTATATTTTTATATCACTGGGAACTCATGGATATGTATGTCAGTCTCTAGGAGACTTTAATGAAAGAAAAATGGTCTAGAATATGCACCCTTCCTTTTATAATTCAAAGGGTTTTTAGGAGAGGTCTATAGATTTCATATGCCTGACTCCAAAGGCTGGATGAGGATACAGGTGCTCATGGGAAAACAAATCCCTCTTGCTTTAAGGAAATCTACTCTTTTCAATGATGAGCTCTTTCCAGAGTTTGGAGGATAAAAGTCTGACTTCCTCTGTGAGATTTGCCCCCTGTATCAAACTCTGGACAGAACTAACACTACGTGATCTATCTCTGCAGGCTGGAAAATGGCTGCAACTATGACTACATTGAGGTTTTCGATGGCCCCCACCACAGCTCCCCTCTCATTGCTAAGATCTGCAACGGGTACAGGGGCTCCTTCACTTCAACATCGAACTTCATGTCAGTTCGCTTCACCAGTGATCAGAGTATCACACAGAGAGGGTTCCAGGCTGAGTACTACTCCACCTTTGCTAATGATAGCACTAGTAAGTTTCCTGTGAGGATGCTTGGCTCACAATGGGGACATCACTAAGAGCCTTCTGCTGCTCAACTGTCCTGTGGTTGTGAAATGCAAACTTAGATCACCTGGTCAGGGCCCCCGGGCTTGACATCTGGCCTAGCCAGGCCTTGGACACTGGGTCTTGGGACACCAACTTCTGGATGTGAGGTCAAGGGCCAGCACTGGATGATTGATGTGTATTAGTCTTATTGTAGTCAGCAAAGAGGAGGTAGACGGTGCAAGAATATACTTTAAGCAGATAGCAAAAAGTCAGTGCCAAAGGCAGAAATGACCACCTGGCTTGAAGCTTTGTGGCCTTTGTTGACGATGGGGCACTGGCTACATCCTAAGACCTAACATCCTAGACTTCTATCTGAAGATCCACAGAGCTGGTCACAGCCTCTTCCAGACCAGGCCATGTGGCTGCAATCTGAGTTGCCGTATGGACTGATATTTGCCTTGGGCAAGATGATGTCCAAGACCTTTAAGCAGTCAGGCTTTGAAGCATTGACTTTCTTCATCACTAAGTGACCTTACTTCATAACATAAATTTGACTGTAGGGTTACTTTATCTTTTGAATAAATGGTAATACAGCACAACATTTCACTTATTTAAAAATTTTGTTTCATGTTGTCCGCCAGGGACATCCTAACTCCAATGCCTCTTTGGGCTTTCGTGAGGATGGGGCTGATTTGTGGTTAAAGGCGGTTGGAGGTTGCAATGAGATATATTCCATGCGTACTCCCTCCATGCTAACTGTGCATGTCAGCTGTCTTTATTGGCACTCCTTTTTATGGAAGAAGTACTGGGTGGGACTTGTGGGGCGTGGAGATACTGACCAACTGTATGATCTTCCCTTTTCCTCAGATCTCATTTGTCTGCCGAATCACATGCAAGCCAGCGTGAGCAAGGCCTACCTCCATTCCCTGGGCTATTTGTCCAGCGATCTTGTCATTTCTGGCTGGAACAGGAGCTATCCTTGTCTGCCCCAGATAACGTGGACTCACGTGATATTCACAATTCCCTACGTGGGCTGTGGCACCATCAGGCAGGTGAGCCTAGAACGGCTCTTTCTACTTCCTCTTGAGCATGCTTTTTTGCAGCGAAACACAGATACATGATCCTGGAATCCTAATGTTATGATTTAGGTGGAATCAGGACATAGTCAGAGCAAGGAAAGACAGAAATCTTTAGGATCATGACATAGCTACAGCTACTTCTGGACAGGAGGGTGTCGAAGGACAGAAGGAGGCTCAGGGAGCAATTTCTGTGGCTTATAGAAAACCCACTCATTAGGCTACCGCCCCCACCAGCAATAACCTGGCAAACTTGTTCCTGCTCTTTTGACCCACAAGAAACAGAGAGGAAGGGGACACTCATCTCACCAACTGGATGGACCCGCTGGCTGTGAGTGCCTGTGTCTGAGGAACTACAGTAGCCACATGGTCACCCAGATCCCTTAATCAGATCCTCTATATAAGAGGTCTCCTTTGGAGAGGCGCTTGGTGGGCGAGGTAGATGCTTGCACGGAAGAGTGCACACCCGTCATGCCATGCATGTGGCTTGTTCTACCTGGCTTTTCTATTTCATCCTGTAAACTCATCATCTTGGGTCCTGGTTTGTGATGAGTTTAGCTCCTGGCAGCAGTCCACTAATAGCCATCATTGCTTCAGAAGCAACCTTGTCCAGTGTCCTAACCAGCCGGCAATATTTTGCTTTTGACTCTGTACCTGACTAAAACGGGAAGTTTTCTTTTCCTTTTTTTCATTCAAATATTAAGGCTGACTTACATCTTAGGACTTCTATTTGGGTCACTGATGGTGTTATCTTCTTGTGAAAATACTTATGGGGGTTCAAAGCACGTGGATCTGGGACAGGTTTGTTTCTGACCATCACAGCACTTGGGAGGAGGAGGAATCCCACGGTCCCCAGAAGGGCGGTGACACTCTCATGCTCACCACCAGAGCTGCTGGTCACCATCAGGAATCTCCCAGGAGGCCTCGTTCCCCACGTTCTCTCGGCCACTTGGACTGGCAGCTCCCTGTCTTGTCCTCCATGCATCTTAGCACATCCATAGGGCTGCTGGCCCTGCTCCTTTCATTCCTCCCACTAATACCTACCGAAGCTACCAATGCTATTGGTAATGCTATGTCAGGCCTTCAAGGAAGAATGTTTAGGTGCCATCTTTCCTGCAAGATGGCCACAGCTCCCAGGTATAGAGATCTCATCCTTGGAAAAGTCACTTTCAAGAGATGATACGCAAAGGAAAAGCCATGAGGGACCAAGATTCTTAAGAATTTGCTGGCTAGTGAAAGGCATAGTAGCAAATGGTCCTGGGGGCTAGGACTGGGTCCAAGGTGCCATGACCCACACAGCTGCCCCAACCCCAGAGCTCAACACCTTCTGCTACTGTAACTCTAGACCTCTAGGGCTTCTAGCTCCCACAGTGTCCACCACCAAGCTGCAGCAATTACCAGTGAAACAAAACACAAAGTAATTAACACTGAGCTTGCTAGACCCACTTCTGATGAGTATGTGATTTCCTCCTCTCTGACCCCCAGCAACAGTGAGAACGATGCAGAATGTTCTGCTCTAAGCCTCGAAACATGGAGCCCAAAGTCATGGCAGGTCAGGAGTCCATCCGGATGCACCAATCTTGCCAGTGAGGAAGAGCGACAACTGACCTGCACCATGGTCATCATGTGGCAAAAGAAGTGGAGGAGGAAGTCTTACTAGTTGAGCTGGACATCCAGACCAGATTACAGTAGCCACAGGAGCATAGGCATAGCCCATCTCTGTGTGTGAGATGTTTCTCTCCCCCACACAGAAACATCTGTGGAGTTGTTTCCTTTCTGCTTATTACAGATCAAGTCAATGGTGAAATTCTCTTACCTGATGCCACTTGCCTCACTCTGCTCTCTTGCCTGCTCCTCCTAGGTTGATAATGACACCATCAGCTATTCCAACTTACTCAGAGCAGCTGTTTCAAATGGCATCATCAAAAGGAAAAAAGACCTCAACATTCACGTCACCTGCAAGATGCTCCAGAACACCTGGGTCAACACCATGTACATTACTAACGACACCACAGAGGTCCAGGAAGTCCAGTATGGCAATTTCAATGTGAACATTTCTTTCTACACATCTCCTTCCTTCTTATATCCTGTGACCCACAACCCGTACTACGTGGACCTGGATCAGAATCTGTATCTTCAGGCTCAAATCCTCCATTCTGATGCCTCGCTGGCCTTATTTGTGGACACTTGTGTGGCTTCACCATATCCCAATGACTTCACATCATTGACCTATGATCTCATCCGGAGAGGGTAAGGACTGCTTACGGGGTGGGTGTAAACCTTTGCCTGCTAATCCAAACACAAGTAGCCCATGAGAGTGCACACTTCAGTTAATAACTGAAGGAGCTGAAGCTCAGCTAGACCCTTTTCTAGGCAGAGTACTATCCTATTGAGACCCTTTCTTGCGGTGTCCTGGAGGACATCACTGACTAGAGAAGCAGCATTTTCGTCATCTCCCATTAACTGGTGGGAAGAATGGAATGACTCACCAGTGGCCATTTAATAGGTTGGCTGGAAACTGGGATTAGACCCTAGGCGGGCAACTTCTATCCTTCAGTTAGAGCTACCTGTATGTAATGGGGAAAGCATTTGTCTGGGAGCAGAGCAAGGTGGAAGCCCATACTTGTTTGGGCCGGTTTCCTGACCTGTCAGTTGTGATAGTGATACCCACACTATCAGTCTTTCTTTCATATTACAAGAAAAAGCGTGGCTGGACCCTAAGCTCATCCAGCAGGTGGAGCTCTTTTGACTTCCATGGGCCTGAGAAGTTCTCCAGTTCCTCTCAGGTGGTGCAGAGGCGGGTGAGACATACCCAGACTGCCTGCTGTCCCCTGCTCCAGTTTCCAGGATGAGGCACTCTGCAGAGGCGGGTGAGACACTCCTGCTTTCCCTGAGAGCGCTGAGGAGCCAGGGTTCCGAGTCTAAGCCCCACTGTGTATTCTCTGATGGTGATGTCATTGCACTTCTTGACTTGCCATATGGCCTTTAGTGTCTTAATAGCCATCGTCTCCTGAGAGAAATTATACTGACAAGGTAAGGAGTGCTGCGAGGAATGAAGGGTGAGGATCACATTTCATACCTCCCAAGATGCTAAAAGCAGCAACTTTCTAGGCACAGTTTGAATACGTGTCAGTTCCATAAACAGTAGTAAGGCTCATCTTGTCTAATCTACGCAGTTGGTTCAACTAGCAGCTGCCCCAGCAACAAAGATGGAGAGAAAGCCTCCCCAGATCCTCTCTCCCCATATAGCAGCAAGTTGGCATTTGAGTGGATACACAATGAGCAAAATGAATGCAAATGAGTGAGCAGATTAATGTCCTGCTAAGAGTCTTGTCTACAGGTGACATTCTGCCACCTACATGCTGATGCAGTTTTCTGGGAGGAGGGAGAACTGACTGCATGAATCAGAGAAGTCCAGTGAGGGGGCCACTTAAAGGTGCTGGCATGGTTCCAGGGCTCCCTGGGCTGTTTCACAAGTGCCCTGTCATTGGAGGAGCCTCTGGGGTTTCCTCTCATACCTTGGCCACTAAGGAGGCTGCTGTGGGAAAAACACAAAGAAATCTGAGTGTTTGAGGACAGCTGAGGTGAAAATAGAGGCAGGAAGTAAGTGAGCAGGGAGGGTAAGTAGACTAAGACCAAGTTTTGGGACAGCCAGGCTGTCTTGGGACCACAGCCACTCACCCCAGAGAAATCCCTGCCTTAAGGTCCCCAGCAGGTCCTTCCCCTTCTCCTGTCCTGTCACTCAAAGCCCCACCATTCTAGCTGCACATGGTTTATCATGGGACAGTGTACCCTCATTCATAAGAAGTAAATTCCCCCACACACAAAAAAAAGAAGTAAAGTCCCTTAAGCAGATCCTTAAATTCTTTTCCTTCCACTACCAGCTGGGACTAGGGAATGAGGAAGGAATTCCACCAAGAGAATGAGGAAGTGCTTGGATACCGGAGTAGGAGGCCCACATGGCCCTCAGGACACTGTGGAAAACACAGCTGCACAGGGCTCTGGAGAGGCCCAGTGGCTCTGGCGAGAGGGACTGGGGGGCAGAAAGCCAAGCAGGCCAGGCAAAAATTGCCCAACATGTACCCAGATATCACTTTGCCTGGCCCTGCAACCAGGAAAGGGAGTGACATTCTCTTCTTTCCTCCTATGTCTTTGGCCTGCTCCTGGGCTGCAGACTTGAGACACTTCTCCAATTCACCTGGCTTCCTTGGGGCCACCGAGCATACATCCTTACCTGAATCCTAACCCTCTGTGCTGCATGAGGCCTGTTTGTCTGCCTGGAAAACCCCAGCGGGACTTATTGGGGGAATCTGGTGATGCACCAGAACTGCTGGGGTTCGTCCACATCCCTGGCAGTGAGTGTGTGATCCACATGGTCTTCAGAAAAGCAGCAAGCTGGCGTGCGCCTGGTGCAATTGAGTCACGACAAATGAACACCTCAGGGAGAACTAACGTTACTGTTCTTTTCTTCCAGGTGCGTAAGGGATGAAACCTTCCAAGTCTACTCCCAACCCTCTCCCCATGTGGTCCGCTTGAAGTTCAAGTCCTTCCACTTCCTGAACCGCTTCCCCTCAGTGTACCTGCAGTGTAAACTGGTGGTGTGCAGAGCCTACGACTATTCTTCCCGGTGCTACAGAGGCTGTGTTGTGAGGTCCAAGAGAGACGTGGGCTCCTACCAGGAGAAAGTGGAGGTCGTCCTGGGGCCCATCCAGCAGCAAGTCCCACCTGAAGCCAAGAAGAGCCCGGGTAGGTGGCCAGTCTCGGATGACCCCACTGCCCACTGAAGCCCTGGCCCATGACACTCGTTGAATTAAGACGCAGTTGGTGTCACGTTACAACCCAAATGTGCCAGGCACACTGTACTATGCCTGGGCAGAGAGTTTGATCCACAAGGCATATAGACCTGATGCTTTATTTTCTGGGTTCTGAACTCCTGGAACCTATGCTCCTGCTTCAAATGCAAATACTGATGCTTACCTCTTATGACTGTTGAGAGGGTTAAATAAAGCGATGTTAATTCAACTGCCTTCACCTTGACTGGTGTACGTCATTAGATACTTCATGCACAGTAGCTTGTTACTATTGGCATTGTCACTCATATTAACAATGTTAATGATAGCAATGTTAATGATACTATGATTCCTCATCATAATGACACCAAGTGATAACCCCAGGCATAGGGACATCAGGGTCAGGCTGGCCATCAGGATGTGTGTGTGGATGAGTGTGAAGAGGAGGGAATATTCCCAGGATTCTCAGGGTGGTTCACAGGATCCCTGGCCCAGCTTGGGGCCAGGTCTACAGACATGGCAACCATAGTTACAGGGACAGGGATGGGCTAGCAGTAGTGACCACAAACCGTCTCATTCACCAGGGCATCAGGCATCTTTATAGCTTCATCCTTTCCTAGGATTAGACATGTCTCCTTGGCCAGTTGCTTTTCAATTTTTTCCTTAGTGATTCATTCAACAAATATTTATCAAATGCCTATTGTGCAGCAGGAAACAAATAAACAGATGTAGATCAAAATCTCTGTCCTTGAGGAGCTTAAACTCTAGTGAGATGAGGTACAGTTGGAGTAGAACTAGTGTTTGCCATATCTGATAGCGTCAGATCGGTGGCGAGAAGGACCACGCACAGGGAAAAGGAGTAACCAGTGTGGCCTTCTCTCCTCTGTGTGTGCTCTCTGGGGCCACTTCAGTAGTTTAGGCCTTGCCTAACTTCTTCCCTGGGAATCATCTAATCCTGTCCCCAAAGGCCCCAACACTCTCTCCCAACCATTGCAACCCCCAGCCAGAATTGTTCTCCTAAAGTCTAGCTCTGAGTTCCTGCTCAAAAACCTTTCTTTGAATTGTGTCAACAAGACAAGGTGAAATAAAACTCCCACCCAATGCTTAGCTGCCTGTTGGGCTATGACCTCAGATTCCCCTTTGCCACTTCCCTCTCCCATTTTTAAAAATATGTTCTCACCAAATAGTTCATCTGACGGGGACAATAGCTCTTGTGTGTCTCCCCTTCCCTTCTCCTCTGGGTTCTGTTCCAGTCCCAACTGTTTTCTCCGTGTCCTCTTCTCCCAGACCTGGAGATGATGGAAGTGGAGAAGTTGGGCAGCCCCCAGGGGAGCTATCACAGTACTGCCGTGTCTGCGGGAGTCTTCCTAGCCTTGGTTCTGGCCGTGGCAGCCTTCACACTGGGGAGGACACGTAGCACCAGTGCCTATTCCCGGAGCACTAGGCTGTGAGGCCAGGAGAACGCGCTCAAACACTGGCCCTGTGTGCTCAGGCACCCTGCAATGAAAGAAGAAACGAGGGCACAGAAATGGGCACCCTGGAGCACCCTGACTTAGTTTCTCTTGGTACAAGCATATGATAAGGTGAGCTGAGGTGGCAGTGAAGAGAGGTGGGGGCCTGGTCCTTTGTAGATCCACAGATTCCTGGCTGTTGAGAATGTTGCAGGTAAATAGTGCCAATGCCTACAATCCCACATGCAGCTGTTAGCCAAACACTGCCATTTCTCTTCTGATATTTTACAAATCAGTTTCTTAGTTTATTGTATGAATCTCAGCCTTTCTTTACAATAGGGCAAGCTAAATAAAGCATCTTTTGGAATGCAAGTGTCTTACTTGGCAGTCTTTCCAGATGTTCACCGATGAACTAGATTCCCTCCAATTAAGCAGACAATTAGGGTGAGAAGTCAGCAGGAACAATAAAAGCTTAGGGGCTCTGATCTCCGACTTCCAGAACCCCCTAAGGGGTGGCTAACATGTCCTTCCAGGATGAGGGAGGAGAAGTCTTTGGCTTGCATGGGATGCAGGCTGTGCCCCTGAGCCTTTCTGGAGGGACTGAGGAACCAGGCATTGTGGGAGTATTTTGCTGTTTCTCATTTTCTTGGGCATGATCTCCCACATTTACTGTTGCCTCCCAAGCAGGGTGGTCAAGGAGAGCTGGGAGAGTCACACCATGGGGACAGACCTGCCATGGAAAGCGATGGCAGTGCAGAGAAATGCAGGCACCAGCCTGGGGACAGCTCTGAGCAGATGTAGAACTGCTCGGAGCTCAGTGACCCTGTGCTGAGCTACACGCTTAGAGGGAAGCAGACATAGACACTGCATCCCACAGGCAAGGCGAACAGCAAGCCTGGACACAAGGCATGCGCCTATTTTGAGTTGTGTCCTGTTCACTTCTGGGGTCACACCTCCCTTGCACTTTCTTCCAGGAAGAGCAGCATCACGCCCCATCACCACCAGCCTCCTGCCATCCCACTTGTGGAGGCCAGAGGGCGCTGCAGCTCAATCTTAGTGCCATTTCATTTTGGGGACTTCAGGACAGTATTTCGTTTCTTTGGTGCCAACAGTTGCCTAGTACAAGAAGATTTTCCTTTTGTTTGTTTCTCTGCCACTGCTACCCTTCTGCTCTAAGGAAAGAGAAGCTGATTCTCTTCTTCAAAGACAGACTCACAGGTAGCTTTCCCTTCTGCCACAGATTCTATGCATGCTCAAGGTGGCCTCCCAGACCCCTACACATGCTGTCCCCTTTGGCCTGTCCCTGGCTCAAGGACATTTGAAGTGGCCAACCTGGGGTTTCGTTCAAAGGGAAACTCACATCCTGAAAGTTCTGGTGGCATCAAGTGACTTTCAGAGTGTGCTGTTCAGGGGGAGTGCCTGGTCATTTGCCCCAGAACAAGATGAATTTGATGTCAGAGTCTCCTCCCAATGGCTGTTGGTCTGGATACATAGTATGGGGTATATGTGCTTGGAGAGAGGGAGGCTCAGGTGTGTGCTGAGAGAGAGAGAGAGAGAGAGAGAGAGAGAGAGAGAGAGAGAGAGAGAGAGAGAGGGAGGGAGGGAGGAAGGGAGGAAAGAGTGAGTCATACTGGGGAGGCCAAGGGCAGGGA
>NW_004524586.1:21391436-21409618 GCF_000260255.1 Octodon degus | reverse complement strand
GGGAGGGAGGGAGGGAGGAAGGGAGGAGAGAGTGAGTCATACTGGGGAGGCCAAGGGCAGGGAATGCTACATGTTCAAAAACTTTGCAGGTGGGTTGTCAAACAGCCATTACAAAAAATTAGGGGCTGGGGAGATGGTTCAGTGGAATAAGTGCTTCCCTGGCAAGCACAAGGGCCTGAGTTCAATTCCTGGTTCTGAAAAAAAAAATAATAATAAAATAAATTTACTGAATTATATTATGAACCAAGATAACACACCCTCAAAATTCATCATTTCTGATTACCTGACTCCATCTGACTGTGATCTTTGCCCAGGGTGGTTTACATATAGCATATCTGTCTGGTGGAAATACTTCCTGCTGTTGAATGCCCCCATCACGTCTCATCACTCCACACGGCGGCATCATACTGCTTGCATAAAATGGCTGTGGGAAAATATTTACATCACGGAAATCATAGTACAAATAAGGGATTCCCCATATCCAGAGCTTTTGGGTCAATAGTTCCCAATATACATGGCCCATAGTTCATTCATAATGTGCCCAAACATTAGAAGAGCTTGGAAAAGCCTTGAGCTATTTGTCACTGTGTTGAAATGCCCTCTATTAGCATTCTATCTTATGAAAAGTACCTGTGTCTTAGTAGATCTGGACCAGAAGATGCCTTGGCAAAGTGCTCAGGATCTAAGAGAAAATCCAGGAAGGCCACAGTTGTGGGCTCCCGAGGAGGGAAGAGATGTCTAGGTACAGGTTAGGGGCAGGCCAAGGCCAGGGAACAGAAGATGGGGTTGTGGCATGGAAGACTTTGAGGCTCACCTTATCTCCCCTTATTATGGTTTTGTGTCTAGTTGTCTCCCCAAAGCCTCATGAAGTCATGGGGAAGACTTCTAGAGTTTGTGATTAATTCATGATCCAAGGCTGGGATTATGGGTCTGAGTACTGCTGGGATTATGGGTGTGAGGGCTACACCCGGCTGAGGCAGATAGCCTGAGGGCAGTATGAGGAGGAGAGACTTGCTCTCTGTGGCCGTCATTGCTGCTGCCACTCCCTTTGCTCTTGCTATTTGCTGCTGTGTGAACTGCTGCTCTGCCTTGGAGCCAGCAGAGTATGGACTGAAACCTCCACTAACTGTGAGCTAAGTAAACCTCTTCTTCCTTCAATTTTAAGCATTGGGTATTTGTCCCAGAAACGAGAGAAGAGTAACTGAAACACCCCTTGTCTGGGCCCAGCCCCAAATTCTCTCTCTTCCTCTTCTTAGCCATGCAGAACCCAGGAGCTCCGAAGCTCCAGCTTTGGATCGCTACCTGGTGCTACGTCCAGGTTGCAGCTCCCTTTCTCCTGGAACTCCACACTTGCAAATGGCCAGGGGCCTGTGCTGTTGGTCTGCGTGCTGCAGTTGGGACCAGCACCCCAGCCAGAATCTTCTAGAGGCTGAGTCTCCAAGAGTGAGTGATGGACCCATAAAAAGCAAGGCTACCATGTGGAGTTGTGACACGTGGCGCTGATCTCTAAGGTCCATGGGGTTATCAGTGAAAAGATCCCTGATGTATAGGTTCTGGTCTGAGTCTTTTGTGAAGGATTAACCTGTCTAGAAACAAAAGAAAAGTTTTGGAGTTGTCTTCTCGTGTCAGCAGGAGGGCTTGTGACCACAGGTGGGCTGCATCAGCAGTGCTGTGGGCAGCAAGTCCAATCTCAGGGAGCTTAGATGACCAAGCCCGGGTCTTGTTCTGGAATTTCTCTCACTGCTGTAAATAGCCTGTAAATATGTGCCACGTTTTCCTGCAGCAATTCAAACAACATAAAGTTAACCACTCTAAGTTCTGGAACTCCATAGTTAGCACCTCCACAGTATTAGGCAATCTCCTCCTCTTCCTAGTTTCACAAGTATTCTGACATCATCCCTGGAGATAAAGGTTGATGAGCTGGAAGTATTCCAGATGGAGTAAAATATACAAATAGCAAAGAAATAGGGAAAGACTGAGCTGTATTAAAAAGTAATTTTCACATTTTAGCCTTGCTTGAGGAGCCTTCTTCTGTCAGCCTAGTGTGGTTGACCAGTTTGTAGTCATCCCCAGGCCCTGCTGTAAGGATAAGGGAGGTTACTCTCCAGTCATTCTAGCCAACTTCCAGCCCTCAACACCAAGAGGTAACAGGTGGAATATGGAGAGAAAACAACAAGCTCAGGTGTCAACAGGAGAGCAAAGACTCCAAGGTCTGAAAATGTTGGTGAACCCCAAAGTGGTGAGCTGGGTCCTCCCACGGGGCCAGGAAATCTCACCCATCAGGCACTGAGGGGGACGCACCCACCCAAGTAGCTAAGAGGCTGATAAAATCTCAGGGGCACTCGGCCCTGCTGCTCATCTCTGGCCAGAGCTGTTCTCTCTCCACCATCACTGCTGCACAGCTCCACGGCACTGGACTGTGGGCCTGGGAGGGAGCCAAGTGGAGGCCGCCATGAAACCACTGCACCCGGGGGAGGTTGGTATAGGGTGAGGATGGGGAGAGCGGAGTGGAGGAAGTAGGGAGACCAAAGGCAGTGCTTAATAAAATAGTTCCTGCTCCAAATGGGCCTGAGAATCAGAATCACATGATGCCTGAGGAATAAATGCTAAGAAAAACAGCCAGTGAAATAAACAATCAGATTAGGGGCTGGGGATTTGGCTCAGTGGTACAATGCTTGCCTAGCAAGCCAGAAGCCCTGGGTTCAGTCCTTGGCACCAAAAGCAAAAAGTAAAGCTCCCCTGAAATAAACAGTCAGATAAAAAATGCACTCTGGATCTGTTCTGCAATTTTTCTATTGAAGTACAATTCAAACAACATAAAGTTAGCCACTCTAAGTTTTGGAAGTCCTTAGTTAGCACCTCCACAGTATTAGGCAATCTCCTCCTCTTCCTACTTTCACAAGTATTCATCATTATGCCTACATGAAGCCTCGTGTGCATCCAGCAGTCACCCCCATTATCTTCCTCCTGGCCCTGGAAACCACTGGTCTGCTTTCTGGGTCATTGAAGGTACCTGCTTACTCCAGATGAAATTTAAGAAACACTTCTGCAAAGAATTTGATAAGAACTTTTAACATGACCAAAGGTATCACTGAAGGTATAACTTCAGTTTTTAAAAATTATTCTGAAATAATCTCAAATAAATGTTGCAGGAAGAGTACAAAGAACACCCATGCACAAGGGAAGCAGATTTGCTCTGCTGGCATCTCACTGCACTGACCTCCCACCTGCTCTCCATCTCTGTTTACATCCATTTTTGTTCTTCTTTTCTTTTCTTTCTGAACCATTTGGAAGTAAGCTGCAGGTAAGATGCTCTCAATATCTAGACCAATGTGCATTTCCACAAAGACACCTTTCTACATCCTCATCAATTCTAGAAGTAAATTCTGGTAAGACACAAGGTCACAGCCTCTCAGATCAAGGTCACAGCCAACTGTCCGCAGGATGTCTTGTTGTTTGCAGGGTTCAGGATGCCACTGAGAAATATTCATGTAGCTATCATGTTTCTTCAGCACCAGCCTTCCTGAAAGAGGCCTCAGTCTTTCTTTGCCTTCCTTGTCTCTGAGTGCAGGCTTTGGAGTCCAAGTCTATGGGAGGGCCCCCCACCTGGGCCCCTCTGATGTTTCCCACGGTCTTGTGTCTATGGCAGGAGTGTCACAGGGGAACACGATGTCCCACATCCCACCTATGGTAGTCTTAAATTTGACCAACTGCTCATGTTGGTGGCTGTCAGTATATTTGGTTTTCATTTTGAGACTTTGCCAATGTCTTTTCTTTCCTTCAACTAGCACGTCAGTTATTTCAGTATTAGTTGGTTTTCATGTGTTTGGTATAGCATACATGAGCTAGTCAGTACATTTATCTGATAGCTAAATATTTGTGTTCTTGACCAAGATTTTTCATTGTTTCTCTTTCCTGGGCCTTATAACTATCATGCTAATTTTGTTTCTACAGTTCAAATACTTCACATTTCACAAATAAGTAGCATTTGTCTTTCTGTGTCTGGCTTATTTCACTTAGCATGATGTTCTCTCCATCCATCCATTCACCTACCCATTCATTTTCCCACCCATTCATTCATCCACCCATTCATTCATCCACTTATTCATTCATTCATATTGTTAAAATAGTATTTCTTATTAAAGACTGAATAATATTCATGTGTGTGACATTTGTTATTCATTTGATCAACAATGGACACTTAGTGTGATTCCAATTTTTTAGGATCCTCCATACTGTTTTTGTAATGGCCATACAGAGTCATATTTCCACCAAGACTGTACAAGGCTTCTCTTCTCCTTATGTCCTTCTTCTTTTATCTTTTTTGATAATGACCATCCAAATAGATGTGAAGTGATATTTTGATATTTTGATTGGTATTTCCTTGAAATTAGTTCTTGGTCATTTGAACGCCTTGTTTGGAAAACTGTCCATTTAGATCCTTTTCCCATTGGTTTTTTGTTTTGTTTTTTGCTTTTGAGTTGTGTGAAATCCTTAGTTTGGCTCCCCCCCGCCGCCCCCCAGAACTGGGGATTGAACTCAGGGCCTTGTGCTTGCCAGGGAAGTGCTTATTCCACTGAGCCATCTTCAGAGTCCAAAATCCTTAGTTCGGATAGTCTACATATTGGAGGAAATTTGCCCGTGAAACCACCTGATCCTGAGCTTTTCTTTGTTGATAGTATTTTTCATTACTCATTCAATTTCTGTATGGGTAATTGGTTTATTCAGGCTTTCTATTTCTTTTTGATTCAATTTTTGTCAGTTTTGTGTTCCTTGGAAATTCCCCATCTCTTAGATTGTTTAGTTTTTTTGATTCACAGTTGTTAATCATTGTTCTTTATATTTCTGTGGGCTCGGTTGTGGTGACCCTTTTTATTTCTGATTTTATGTGAGTATTCTCCATTTTTTCCTTAGTTTTCCTAAGGCTTTGTTGATTTTATTTATCTTTTTAAACTATCTCTTCAGTTTTTAAGGTTGATGTGCTACTCTCCATTATGTCTGCTATAGTCATTATTTTTCCCACCTATCTGCCAAGTTTGGGTTTGGTTTAGTCTTTTTCTAGGTGTGGAATAAAATTAGGTCATTTATTTAGAAGCTTTCTTTTTATATCTAAGTCTTTATTGTGATAAATTTTCTTCTTAGTACTGTTTTTGTTATATCCTATAAGTGTTGATATGTCATGTTTTTATTGGGGGCCAGAGAGGTCTTGAGACATTTTCTAATTATTTCATTTTTTATTTCTTCTTTGATCTCATACTTATTTGTGAGTTTACTCTCTCTCTCTCTCTCTCTCTATATATATATATATATATATATATGTAGATATATACATATATATACATATACACACATATATACATATATATGTATATGCATACATATATTTACATATATATATATATATATATATATATATATATATAAATTTTTAGTTTCATTCCACTCTAATGGGTAGAGATGTTTGGAATGCTTTTAATCTTAAATTCTTATGACTTCTTTTGTGACTTAGCATGTTTTTCTCCTAGAGAAAATTCTGTGTGCACCTCAAGAGAATAAATATTCTGTTAACTGGGTGGAATGTTCTGCATGTTCACTAGGTTCTTTTGATTTACATGGTTGTTCAGTCCTATTCTTTCTGTGCTATTGTTATTTATTTATTTATTTATTTTTACATTCAAAAGAGAAATTTTATTTTTATTTTTTTTAAAAAGACACATTTATTCAGTGTCATGATCAGACTATTACATTTAGCAATCAACAGCATGGGTGCAAAAAAAAGGTCTACATTAAAACCCTTTGTTGGAATGCTTTACACTTTCCACAGAACAGAAACTAAAATAACCTGTTATACAGTTAGTCACAAATATAGTCATCGAGTTTTTTGCCCATACACATGAGTATTGTCTAAAACATGTCTTCTTTGTAGCAGGAGGCCCAGCCACCACTGTGCTTGGCTGAGTTGACAAATCTGCTGTAACCTGTAGCTTCCCTGTCACTTCTCTGGCTCTCCTCTACTGCTAAGCTTTGTTTCCTGGAAGTGTTTAAAACCTTCTGCCACTGCCATAGCTAGTGCTGCTGCTGGAGCCACCGGAGCCACCTTGATTTCGAGGTTTGGTAAAATATTGGCCTCCACCACCATAGGGCCCGGAGCTTCTGCCTCCCTTCATGGGTCCCAAATTTGAAGACAGACTGTTGTACTTGCCAAATTCATTGTAGCTTCCACCACCTCCATAATTACTTCCATCATTACCAAATCCATTGTAGCCATCTCCACTGCCACCATATCCACCCCCACCATGGCTGCCACCAAAGCCACCTCGACCACTGAAGTTTCCTCCATGACCGAAACTGTCATTGCCACCAAAACCTCCTCCACAACCACCACCAAAGTTTCCAGAACCACTTCTACCTCTTTGGCTAGATGAAGTACTAGCCATCTCCTGCTTGGACAGGGCTTTCCTTACTTCACAGTTGTGGCCGTTCACAATGTGGTATTTTTGAATGATAATCTTATCCACAGAATCATGGTCATCAAAGGTTACAAAAGCAAAGCCCCTCTTCTTTCCACTACCTCTGTCAGTCATAATTTCTATCACTTTGATTTTTCCATATTGTTCAAAATAATCTCATAGGTGATGTTCTTCAGTATCTTCTTTAATGCCACCAACAAAGATCTTCTTCACTGTTAAGTGGGCACCTGGTCTTTGAGAATCTTCTCTTGAGACAGCTCTCTTTGGTTCCACAACTCTTCCGTCCACTTTGTGTGGCTTTGCATTCATGGCTGCATCCACCTCCTCCACAGTGGCGTAAGTGACAAACCCAGAGCCCCTGGAATGCTTGGTGTTCGGGTCTCATTACCACGCAGTCTGTGCGTGTTCCCCATTGCTCAGAATGGCTCCTCAGACTCTCATCAGTTGTTTCAGCCCTCCAATGAAGAGCTTCTGCAGCTGTTCAGGCTCCTTGGGAGACTCTGACTTAGACATGAGGGCAGTCGGAAGAGAGCCTGATGATGCTTCCTCCGCGGTGTCCACGAGCAGAAAAGAGTCACTTTTAATAGTGGCTTAAATTATTAAAGCATTAATAACAGTAACATTCATGGAACAGGGTTTCAGCAACTCTTGGGTTGGGAAGAATAGACACAGCTTGGCCTTCATTCACTTCTGTAGAACAGCCTGTAAGACTTTTCACAAGGATTCTTTTTTTTTTCCACATGGATTAATTTTGAGAGAGCAGACTTAATGTACTTTTTTCAGACATCACTTGAAAAAGCTTAGAGGACTCCCCCATTCATAGCAAGTAACTAAAATGGAAAAATTAACCATCAAAATCAAACTGCCAAAAAAGAAAAACAAACAAACAAAAAAAAAATCAAACTGCCGGCTAGGAATTTAGCTCGGTAGCACAGTGCCTGCCTTGCAAGTATGAGATCCTGAGTTCGATTCCTGATACAAAAAAAAAAAAATCAAACTGCAGAGCAAGGACAGATGTTAGAAATCAAGACCAACCACCACTGAAGACTACAACACAACTGGAATTAGAAGCCTCATCTGCCAAATTCATGATCTAATACTGCTTCCATCTCATTGGGGTTTTTTGTATTTTGTTTTTCCTGTTTTGGGGCCAGGGTCTTATTCTGTAGCTCAGGCTGGCCTCAAACTCATGGAGTACACCACCATGCCCGACCTCCGTCATGGTGTTTTAAATTCCCAATCAGGCAGAGTGTTTGTTTAGTCAGTACCCGTTTCCTTCCACCACATCAATGAGGTCGTCAGCTGTGGCATCACTACGCAAAGGTACGTCAGCATTATGAATTTTGTACTCAGCAAGAATGCTTTTCACAGGTCCAGCGTCCAGCTCACTCTGAGGGCAAGTGGCTGTGAGATTAATACCTCCCTTGTCTTTCTTCTTAAAGCCAGCGTTAGGAGGTTTGCTATTCAAGCAAATGCCAAAGCCTTCCAGCTGATTTTCAATTATCTTCTTGTGTCCCAAGGGTTTCAAGACATCCAGAACAATCAGGATAAATTACATGCAGGGGCCATGGTAATGACTTGATGACCTCTACCTTTCCCATCCTTGGCACCTTCAGTGATACCTGGGAGATCTAGGAGCTGGATCTTGGCACCTTTGTACCTGATGACACCAGGCACAGTAGTCAGAATAGTGAACTCATAGGCTACCACCTCACAATACACTCCTGCCAGGTTACTCAGCAGTGTTGACTTCCCCACAGAAGGAAAGCCCACAAACCCAGTTTGAGCATCACCTGTCTTGGTCACATCAAAACCTTCTCCTGGCCCACCACCACCACCACCACCACCACCACCAGCACCACCACCACCACCACCACCACCTTTTTGTGTAGTGAGTTCTCTACGAAGCTTAGCAAGGTGAGCCTTAAGCAGCGCTAGGTGATGTGCTATGGCCTTGCTCTTTTGAGTCTGAGCCATCTTGGCTCTGATCTCTGCAATCTTTGCTAAAGTGCTGCTCATGGTGGCAAGTCCAGCGGTACTCAGTAGTCCCCACCCTAGCTGTCTCCCCTCACACACACATCGCTGACCTCACACACCACACAGCCAACCTATTTATTTATTTATTTATTTATTTATTTATTTATTTATTATTTTAGGGAAGGGTCTACAGGGTGTTCAGGGTTTCACTACTAGATTTGGCGTGTAGTGATCCACCTGTTTACAGCCTCCCAAGAGCTGGGATTACAGGAGTATTTATTTATTTTTTATGTATTTAGTACAGGGTCTATAGGGTCTTAATACACAGCTCAAACTTGTAGTGATCCTCCTGTTTTCAGCCTCCCCAAGTGCTGGGATTATAGGTATGTGCCACCATGTTCAGACTCTGCCATTGGCTCAGTGCACCTGGGGGCAGGCACGGCCTGTGGTATATTTAGGGTTTTTTATTGTTGGGTGCACATGTATATTTATAATTGTCATTTTCTCTGAATTGACCCATTTCTCATTATGTAGCATCCTTCTTTATCTCTTAGAATACTTTATCCACACTTCAGATGAAGATGATAAATGAATATGTTGTGCTTCTCAAATGCTGAATTGCTGCCTTAGACTCAACATCAGTTGTGTTTGGTCTTCTGAAAAAAAATAATCCTCAGGTGTTCTATATGCCCCAAAATCCTTCCTCATGCCCATCTTGGCACTCAGTTTGACCCAAAAACTAAACTCATTTCCCATCCAGCTTAGGCTCTGACTGTGACCTCCAACCTTTGTCCCACAGCTCAATGTTTAATGAGCATGTCCAGTCTTATGCTAAATAGCTCAGGCATAAGAAATGACTCAGTAAGCCTACAATTGGGAGCAATTACTTAGGTCATGGATAATGGACAGGAATCTTCTGTCTTGACTACTGGGAAAGAAAGAAAGAGCTTGGGTAGACCCACCTGAGGTTGTCTATGGGGTCTACTCTACTGACTTAATGAAGTCAGAGCTAGCTAGCTATGAAATCTCTACAGAATGACCATGAGAGGGTAGCTGAGGCTTAGAGCAGGTGTGAAGTTTACAGTTGAGGAGCTGGAAGGTACTGTAAGAACTCACAGTGATCAAGTCCTCATGGCAAAATGGCCAAGGGACCTTCAAACACATGGTTGATATCTATTAGCTATAAGAAGGAAAGCCACCGAAACTATAGCTGACCACAGATGCATGAGGAATCCAGGATTCTTAATCACTTTCTTGCCATTGAGATACAATATGCAGCACCTACAATTAAAGGAAAGATTATTTTGGCTCATGATTAAAGTCCCTGGTCAGCTGGCTCCATGGCAGGATCAGCATGGGAGAAAGACCTGGGTGGAGGAAAGCTGCTCACATCAGGGTGATGAAATATCAGAGCATGAGAGGAGCCAGGGAGGGAGAGATAGCTTTCTGGATCATGACACAAGTGACCTGTCTCTTCTGATCAGCCTCAGTCTCCTAACAGCAAGTCAACTATACCATCCCAATGTACAATTGCTTTCCAAAAGTGCCACCTATGAGCACATGAGGCCTTGAGCAGCAGGTGGCCCCCTTGGATCATGGCTGCAGAGGCCTCTGAATGCCTGAATGGTTGAGCACCATGACATAAATCTCAAATCAATTCCTTAGCTGGGTTTCTCCTCCCCAAAGTCTTTCAGTTTTGAACCTTTGAGCCTGGGAAGGGTGTGTCATGGGATGCTCTCATGACATCCTTCTTTCCTATTGTCCTGATGTAAACTACTTGACTTCTAATGCTTACTTTTGAGCAACCAAACTCTCCTCTGCTCAACTTGATGAGCAATTTCTTTCTGGAAAAACTGAAAACTTTTAAAATGAGGCTTTTGCTCCTGTTTCTCAGTGTAAAGCTCACTAAAAGTTTTACTTGTGATACATCCTGCAATGTTGAATGCCTTGAAACTTCCTGTCAGATTAGTCTGCCACTCGTAATCTCAGTCTCCCACAAAGTTTCAGGACATGAACAAATTTATGTGAACAAATTCTTTTTTCTTTCTTTCTTTCTGATGTTAGAGTTTTATGTTCTATAAGATTAACTGTACAATTATACAATTACTTAATTCCACATGTTGTAGATGAAGATTATCAAGGGGGAAATCATGATATTAACAGATGAAAAGGGAATCCAAATTCTTACTCTTGGAATGAAAACTGATCAACTCTTCTTGACATACTGGGTTCCTTGATTTAAATTCACAGAGAGCAAATTGGTCAAGCAATGGTCGTGACTCATTCGCATGGCTGATGCTGACAAAGGATCTATAAACTGCAGTACAGGGTTTCAGGGTAAATCTGAGGGGATTTGACTGACCTTGTCAGATACAGAAGTTACATTTCTTGTTATATAGGTCTTGCTGTATCTTGGTCTTAACCATCCAGCAGGAGGGTGTAAAAACGAGGTATAAAAAGTAAAACCATATTAATATGCTGAGCTGTAAAAGGCTCAAGTCAACAACTTCTGACATTGCCAGTCCTACGGATAACCCACTACTATTATGGACTACTGGACTATATTGGAATACTTTGCTGAATTGACATACCTACAATATTTAAATGGCAATGGAGTACTCATCTCTGACAAAAGTAAACAAAAAAGGGATACAAATGAAGGACCATTTTGTATCTGTATATACAGAATAGGATAGATATACAGCTACTTTCTCTTAATTCAATGAGAAGAAAGATTTGTACTAATAGTGTTTGGACAGAATATCATGTCTGCATCTTGTACCATGAATAACCACTATGAAGACAACAATATGCCATGTATTAATTGTTAAAACTGTCCTACTAATCAGTTTTGAAACTCCCATTACTATTTATTTCTCGATAAAATTAATCATAAATAAATAAATAAATAAATAGAAAGGTCAGAGATTTGGTAGCACTAAGGACTGGGGGTCTACTAGGCTGAGCCAATCCCAGTGTCTTGACATACTCTGACTGTTCAAATTAAAAAATAAAACCTTTCTAAGATTCTTGGACACTGGAGTAAATGATATTATTATTGCAAAAAAAGATATGGCCTCAAACTTGGGCTTTCCAAAGAACTTTCTCTGCCAGTAGGCATAGGAATCTAGTCTTTTGCGCTCCAGAGAAGTGCTATTCTTTTTATGACTACTGTTCTTTTGTGAGGGAAAGATAGCATTCATCCAACTATATTGCTAATACACCTATAAATCTTGGAGCAAAGACCTATTAGAGCAGAGGGGTTTGCATTAGGTAATTCACCGTTTTCATAGGTGCCACTGCTGTTACTCTTCTTGCTATGTAGACAAATTTTCTACCAGAGCATAAAAAACATGGTCTTGGGTCCAACAAAATTTCCCGAGCCACCTGCATTTTTACCACAATCTTCTCATCTTCATAGCTCGACCTGAATCTACCATCAAGCTCAGTTTATAGCATTTTAGGGCTTCTGTAGTCTGCATCTTCAAACCTTTATAAACTCCTCCTGTAAACTGGGTGCAAAGGCTTCTAAATCAAAGGAATAGGCACAGCAAGGATTTCACCTCTGATAGCACAATCTGTGCCAGTCACCTTCTCATTCCTGGGACACAATACCCAAAACCCAAAACTTAGAGGAGAGAGGCTTATTTTGCCTCATGGTTATAGTTCCTAGCATGCACTTTCAAGATCTTCAGACTGTGTTGAACCTCCAGTAGGTTCAACACAGAAATGGATGCTATGGTGAAGTGCATAGTGGGAAAAAGCTGCTCATGTCATGATCACCTGGAAGGGGAGAGAGAGAGAGAGAGAGAGAGAGAGAGGTCATTCCAAGTCACACCCCCAGTAGTGACCTGGCTCTTGCAATCATTCCCCACCCTCTATCAGCAAGTCATTTAGATCACTCCCCTCCCCCCCATGCTTCAGTCACCTTCCAAAGTCCCCACCTATGAGGACATGAGGCCTTTGGAGATATTCTTTTTTTTCTTTTTTTTTTTTAGTGGAACTGGGGATTGAACTCAGACCCTTGCGCTTGCCAGGGAAGCGCTTATTCTTCTGAGCCATCTCCCCGGCCCCCGGGATATTCTTGATTGAAACCATAAATCACTTAAGAGCAAGAGCACCATCTAGCTCAGCCCCACCTGAATTTCTGACCCACAGAATTAGAACTTCAATTATTGTACTAAGCCACTAAAATTAAGGGGGATTTTTTTTTCCCATAGAAATAGATAACTGATGCAGGTCCCTGAGAAAACAAGAAAGAGGTCTGCTCCCAGTTGGACTAGGTAAGATCAGAAAGACTTTTAGTGAGGTTGCGATCTGAAATCAGTGAGTTACCAGAAGCTAGGAAGCCAGAGCAACTGGGTCTTATCTTGAGAACACCAGGAGATAGGGCATGGGAAACCAAGGTAGGGAAGGAGCCTGGGATACAGTATGCAGAAGAAATAAGGACAAGGACCCTTGAGTACCCTGGGGAATAAAATAAAGTTTAATAATTAGAAGGAGCAGCTTTACCCATGCATGATTTGCAGGCACTCCCTTCTTGCACAGGGTAGGTACTGAGCATGTCACTGGGGTAGATTCCCCGAGATATGAAATTCTGGTTCATGAGCATGAGGTCGCCAGGAAAATCAGCTAAGGGAAGGAGATTTCTGTTTGTTAGGCCTGTGATGAACCGTTCCTGTGTCCTTCCAGGAAGGAAAGGTTTGCAATCCTTTGGTTGGCATGGTAAACATTTTTTTGCTTCTTCTGATTTAAAGATGACATTCATTTTTATTTCTTGTCTTGTGGCTTTGCTCTCTTTCTCCCTCTTCTTCTCTTGCTTGATCTTATCACAATAATTACTGTCAGAACGGCCCCCATCTTTTCTCCCATTGCCGTTTGCTGTTGGCTCTACAAACACAACCCTCTTGAGTCTTTCAACACAGGATGAAACCTTCTTCTTTCCCAGGGCTTGGGCCAGCCGCACCCTCTCTACATGCTTGCTGATGTTGGTCTTCTCCCGCTGGGGCATCTTGAACTCCTCAGCAGGCACAATTACTCGTGCTGTCCAGATTTTTCTTATAGGTTCACACACGACACAAGGAGGGGAGAGCTGTTTCTTACATTCTATTGCCTGTTTGTAGTCTGGATGTGGTTTCCGCAGTTCCCTCACCTTCTTCCGTTCTTCTTCTTGTTTGGAAGCCAGCAGCCTCCTTGTGGCTACGGTATGAGCTCCACCTAGACGCTGGTGATAAGAGAGGACTGTTAGAGTATCCATGCGCAGAGGCAGGCAGACCTCTTAGGAAGAGGTAGCTAGTGGTTGGCTGGCCCTTCATTGCTGTGAACAGCGTGAAACAGGGTGGACCATTTGGGTCAGACGAGCCTGAGTTCAAATCCTGACTCTCTTCTCTGTACTATGAATTGGCAAGAATGGTACTGACTTTAGGAGCCACCTGAAGCCTCAACAAGACAATGTCTGTGAAAATAATGAGTATAGGATCAGGACTTAACAGAGGGCATCTATCATCTGTACTTATTTAGGGTCACAGTCCTAACTGAGTCTTTTAAGTGAGAGAGTACTGAATTTTGCTGTGCAAGTGTGGAATCATCCACCAGCAGACCCAGCCAACCTGAGTCCTCTGTTGGGAGACTTTTTGTTGTCAGTGGGTTTGGAATCGAGGACTTCCTCCTGCACTTCAGTGAGCTGGGGGGCATCAGAGAGGCCTCTCAAAATGTGAACTCCAGGCCACTTACCAAGATCTCTTTCTCCAAGGGGGAGTATTTTCCTAGGGCAATGCGTGGATCTGATTGGTTGAATGTTTTCCATATTCTGAAAGGCAGAGAGGTGGGTGGGTTAGAACTCTGGAGAGGGTCTTCCTAGCTATCCTTCTCAGAGCATGAAATCCCAGGGGTGTAGCTTTCCATTAGCCAAGCAGAGGCCACCTGTACGTGGCCACACTCACCGCAGTGGTGACGCAGGACACAGATCTTCTAGGCTACTCCGGGAAGCTTGAGATAAGCAGTAACAGCTATCACTAAGGACTGTGACTGACTTTCCATTACTGGTTGGCTTTTCCTCTGCAGTGTCCCTTTCTCTGGTCCCTGGATGTCCAGACCTCTGCGTTCCAGCCTTTGGACAGCCTCTCTCCCAATCTCTGATCATACTCTGGCAACAGACTTGGATGGAAGATGTTAATGCCTGGAGCTTGTTTCTAGGACAGTGTAGTGGAAACCCACGGGAGAGTCACAGCATTTGCTGCATCACAACTGGCTCACCTGAGGGCCATTGTGAGGTTTGCAGGAAAAGCACTCATGACCAAGGGGAAGAAGAGATGCTTCAGCAGACTGGCAAGTTGGAGTAAGGGAGGGGAAGGGTAGAGTGTGGCTGGAAAGTGGGCTGGCTTCTCAGCTCTTATGAGATGAGGTGGACTTTACATTATCTAGGGAATCTCTCCCCCTGGGACTTTCCTGCCTCTCCAGCCTTCAGTGCCTCATACTTGATGTGTGCTGCTCTGGGAACAACCATCTAAGCTACACTCATGGTGCCTTCTTTCTGGAACACCTCTATGTCCCTTGGCAACTCGTTTATGTCTCAGGCCTAGCTTAATTGCTACGTACTCTGAAATCCTTGCTGACCCAAACACCCCCTTGTCCATGTCCTCGGAGTACTTTCTGTCCTGTGCTGTGGTGCTTTGCCACATGTTGATTTGATTGGCCAAAGAGCCTGTCTCTCCCTCTACTTAAAGCAGGTGTCAGGGTCTCTTATTCTTTGCCATACACTTGCTTAGCACAGGGCCTGGCGGAGTGCAGATGTTCAGTTTTCTGGCTCAGTAAACAACTGTCCAAGGTTCCTGATTAAAGGTGAGGTCAGAAATGTTGCTGATGGGAATGGATATTGCCACAACCTCTGTTGAAGCTAATTGGGCTATAATTATAGCTAATTACCCTATGGATGCAAAATTAAATACATACAAGGTTTAGGATGCAGCCTTATTTGGGGTAATAAGCCAAATGATAAATTCAAATGTCAATTGATAGAGGATTAGAGACTTACACCACAATGCAATACCACATAGATTCATAGGACTATGGGAATGAAAAAGATCAAGAAGGGCAGATCTGTGTTTATGTAGAACTATTACAAGAAGTAATGTTGGGCCACTGAGATAGCTCAGCAGACTAAGCACCTCCTTAGGCAAGCTCAGGGACCTGGGTTCGATCCCTGACACTACATGTTGTGCCAACCCTGACCTTGGGCACACTGAGCTGTATTACAGGCGTGGTGGCTCATGCCTGTAATCCCAGTGCTCAGGAGGCTGAAGACAAGAGGATCACTGTGAGTCTGAGATGCAGAGGGAGACCCTGTACCAAATACATAAAAAAAGAAGTAAGGGGCCAGGGAGATGGCTCAGTAGAATAAGCGATTGCCTGGCAAGCTCAAGGGCCTGAGTTCAATCCCCAGTTCTGGAAAAAAAAAAAAAAAAAAAAAAAGAATGTTAAATGCAAGAAGTACAAGCATGTATGTTTATCATTGTATAAAGGAAGTATAGGATAATACAAAAAAAAAACTAATAAAGACAATTGCATGAAGAACTTGCTGGCAGATGAAGAAGTGGTAGGAATAAGCCTTTTCCTTATATATACTATTATGTTGTCTTAAATTTACAACATCATTATATATTTGGAAAAGGTAAATTAAAAAAGTACAGAAGCAGTTTGGGGAGCAGATTGCCATGTTGTCTCTGATTAATAATAGTCCCGAAATTTATCTGTGACTCTGCCAGAAACTCTCAATTTATGGAAATGTTTAGACTTTGTCCAGCACCCAGGCCCGCATCGCCATCTGTGACATAGACGTGCTCCTCCTACCCACGCCATTAGCCAGCACAGTTGTGAACCTGGAAAGCGGCAGAGCGCGCTAAGCAGGACGGACGGGACGCTGACACTGTGAGCACGAACCTTCCCACTGGTGGTCCCGGCAGCTGCCGACTCGAAGGCACCTTGAGCGGCCGCACACACCTGGAGCCTCGCAAGCACTCAACAGGTATCTGTGGAGCAGGGGCTGCCCCAGGGAACGCCGCATGAAGGAAGGCTACCTTCCCATCAGGTCTTCTCACAACTTTCCAGTCCTATGCTCATAATTCGAGGCCGAACATGTAGTAGATGGTCTTCATTCTGTAAATATACAAATATGTAAGAAGGAAAGACGCAGGGCCATCAGCGTCTACTTCAGCCTGTGAACAGGCCAGGTGGGCAGCATTTGGCTGGTTGTACGTCAACAGTTCAGTCAACTCCACCTGTGCCTATGGAAGAGTCAGGGGTGCATTCCAACAGGTACAGGCAGATAAAGATGGCATTTTCTCAACACAATCATTCAAATGTCGTATATTAAAATGTCACAGTATATCCCATAAATAGGTACAATTCCTATATGTCAGCTAAAATTCAGATATAGCATGGCACACTCAGGCCAGGGCCTTCCAGACATTAGGAAAGCGGGGTGGGGTGGGTAAGGGCTGGCCTGGGAGTGACGTCGCCATGGCAACGGGGCTCCACACTGTGGGAAAATCTTTTTCTCACACCCAGTTCCACAAACTTCTGCTTTTATCTTACTTCCTAGTCTCATGTTTTATCTCTCTTTCCATTCTCAGGCTCGTTGCTTTTGTTTTATTTTCACAATCTCTCTCCCAATCATTTTCACAATGTTTCATTCTTGATGTGTACTTAGTTCTGTCTTGATTTGTATTCATAGCTACCAACTTCATCTGCTGCTTCATTTTCAAATATTTTTCTTTAACTGCATTTCATTTTCAATCTTCTATCATTTACTATGATTATTTTTTTGCCTGTAGTAATCATCTTTCATTTACTTATCATACAACACTTTTAAACGTTCGTACATATTGTATCAGTTTTCTCCACAGGAAAAGGAAATAGTAAAAGAGACTTATTTTACAAAACTGGCTCATGGGATTGTGAAGGTAGACAAGTACAAAATCTGTAGAATGGGTCAACAGCCCAGCATCCAAGTTCAAGCCCAAAAGTGGCCTGTTCGCAGAAGTTCCTCCTGGTCAGGGGAGCTCAGTCTTTTTTTTTTTTTTTGAATGTATTTAGTACAGGGTCTACAGGGTCACACTACACAGATGGGACTTGTAGTGATTTACCTGTTTTCAGCCTCCCAAATGCTGGGATTGCAGGTACGCGCCACCACGCCCAGTCTCAACTGCTATTTCAGTGCACGCCCCCGGAGGGAGGGGCTTGTGCGCATGCTGGGGATGGAACCCCAGCCACTGTGTTCTGCCTAAGCAGGTGCTTTCATCCACTGAGCTACTTGGCCAGCCCTGGGAGGTCAGTCTTTTATACTGTTGAGACCTCCAACTGATTGGACAAGGCCCGCCTACACTGGACAGAGTAATCTTTACTCAATGTCTGACTTAAATGTTAAACTTACCAAAAACACATTCACAGAAATATCCAGAGTAACAGATCAAGCCAAATATTAAGGTGCCACAGCCCAACCAAGCTGACACAGAAATGCAGTCACATCCACCTACATTTACTGGGTTTTTCGTGATTAGCTAAAATATTTCTTATAATTTTAAAATATTGGGCTTTTAGATTTGATGCATAATTTTAGCCTTTTGAACTATACATTAATAGACTCAGGGGCTTGTCTATTAAGCCAATAGATCAGTAGACTAAGCGCTTGCCTGGTAAGTGCAAGGGCCTGAGTTCAATTCTTGGTTCTGCCAAAAA
>NW_004524586.1:21365771-21391336 GCF_000260255.1 Octodon degus | reverse complement strand
AAAAAAAAAAAAGAAAAGAAAGAAAGAAAAAGAAAAAGAAAAAGGCTCATGTGTTATTTGGTGTGTGCTTTTTAAAAATGTTTTTAATATCCTATTATGGATACACTTGGCTTCAATTCTGTCATTTTCACTGTTGTTGAGCATAGCATGATGGTGTTACAATTCTTCAGTATTCTGTCACTCCAAGGGGGCTGCTTCTAAGGTGAAGAGCTTTCTTTCACATGTGTCCTTGGGCCATACGCAGGCTTTTATGTTTGTTGTACGTGTAGGGGTGGAATGCTGGTCATGGTATGTGCAGCTTCGAGTTACTAGAAAATTCTCACCTCTGTTCAAGGATGTCTCTACTAATTCACAGTCTGAAAATTCCTGTTGGAACTCATTCTGTAAACGCAGGTAGGCATGCTGTTACATTCATGCAGCTGTATTATGCTTTTTATTAGCTACACATGAGGGCCTGGGGCTGTAGCTCAGTGGCAGAGTGCTTGCCTAGCATGCACAAGGCTCTAAATTCAATCGCCAGTACCACACACACACACACACACACATACACACACATCCACATTAGCTCTGCAGAGTGGCTCCCATAGGAGGCTGAGGCAGTGAGTCATGCCTGGACTACATAGTGAGCCCAAGGCCTGCCTGGACAAGCAAAACAACAAAAGAGGTTGGACCTTTAAAAAAAATTAGCCGTTGAGATTATCCTCTGCTAAATGTCTACTTATGTTCATTGTCTATTTTCTGCTTTCTATTTGATATTTATTTATTGTAAATTTTTATTTGTTTATTTATGTGTGTGTGTGTGTGTGTGTGTGGCCAGCTCAGCCCACCAGGGGGCGGGGCTGGCTGGCATGTGGTGCGGGGGGATTGAACCGCGGTCCCTGTGCTTTGCTTAGCTTAGCTTGTTCTAAGTAGGTGCTTTAGACCACTGAGCCATCTCACCACCCCCCTCTATTTGATATTTAGGAACTCTTAATATACTCTTGTTCATTAAATACATTGCAAATAGTTGATCCTATTCTGTGAGAAGCCTTTCTATTTCCTTAAGGCTATCATGTCTTTTCTCTTTTTAATTTTTTGCCTTTTCTATTTATATTTTTGTTTGTTTATTTTTGTGGTACCATGGATCAAACTTGGGGCCTTGTGCTTGTCAAGTAGGCATTTATACCACTGAGCCATATCCCTGGCCCCAAATTAATAAATTATTAATTTTATTGAGAAACAGATAGCAATGAGACAGTTTCAAAACCGATTAGTAGGACACTTTCAAAAATTAATACATTTCATATTGTTGTCTTCATAGTGGTTATTCGTAGTACAAGATGCAGACATGATATCCTGTCCAAACACTATTAGTACAAATCTTTCTTCTCATTGAATTAAGAGAAAGAAGCTGTGTATCTATCCTAACTATTTTGTATATAGATACAAAATAGTCCTTCATTTGTATCCCTTTTTTGTTTAGTTTTGTGAGAGATAGGTATTCCTTTGCCATTTAAATATCATAGGTGTGTAAATTTAGTAAAATAATCCAACATAGTCCAGTAGTCCATAATAGTACTGGGTTATCTGTAGGACTGGCAGTGTCAGAAGTTGTTGACTTGAGCCTTTTACAGCTCAGTATATTAATATGGTTTTACTTTTTAATACCTCATTTTTACACCTTCCTGCTGGATGGTTAAGACCAAGATACAGCAAGACCTATATAACAAGAAATGTAACTTTTGTCTTTGACAAGGTCAGTCAAACCCCCAGGATTTACCCTGAAACCCTGTACTGCATTTGCAGATCCTTTGTCAGTGTCAGCCATGTGGATGAGTCACAGCCATTGCTTGACCAATTTGCTCTCTGTGAAAGCCTGAGAGAATGTTTTCTCTCCAGGTGACTCTCCTTAGGCACACTCTACATTGTGGATCACTTTTCTCTGTGGCCCCATAATCTCCTTGATCAGAAAATCTGGGACACAACTGAATTATAGGATGTTCCAGTACAGGTTCCCCTATGTCCTGAGTCCTCACTGACTTTGAAAGGCTAGGGCCAAAATGTTGGCTATCCTTGAAGCCCTTCTTTTTCTCTAATTTTTGATCTGCAGACTTAAGTTGTTAACCCTCCAGAAGAGAAGCTTAATGGTATGATTACCCTATAACATAGGCAGTTGAGCTTAACCTCACTATCTGTCTGAATATCAAACAGCTTAGGCATAACATGGAACAGATACTTTCCATCCAGTATTGATATGTTAAAATTTAAATCCCTACAGAATGTGAAGAAAAAGATATTTAAAAATAGGAATAAACAATTACATATTTGTACACAGAAGTTTAGAAATCTAACCATATACAGTATTGTAGCAGGACAGTCTGACGACATTTTTTTCTTGTCTCTTCATTTATTAACCTTTTTTTTTTTTTAAGAAAAAAACATCTACTTGAGAGACAGTATGGCAGTAAATGGTATGACATAATAAGCAGTATGTATTTAGAAGGCCAGAATGCCAGGCATTCCAAGCGTGACTCCAGTATTACACACTGCTGTCTTCAGTGCAGTAGCTTAGTTCACAGGCATCAGCATAGTTAGCCAGGGTGAGAATCTACCAATTAACTGCTAGTTTCCAAAACCTGCTGAAGATTCTCAGGATCGCTGCCTCAACCATCTTGTGCATATAAATGTATGGCTTTGCCCCTGTCGTGTTTCCTAGCTGTTCTCCTTGCCCTCTCTCCTTTGTTTAATCCTTAAATTCTCATTAAAGCTGTCTTTTTCGAACGGAAGTTCTTACTGCAAGCCTGTGGGCTTTCTCAGTCTCTCTTAATGGATAGTGCATTCATGTCTTGTTTAAGAAGCTTAATGTTACTTCAAGTAGCAATGATGCGCTGTCATATTTATACATGTATAATTAACTTTTTCAACAATTTTAGTAATGTAATTTAGTATATATATTATTTTCCAATCTAGTTTTCTCCAAGTATATTTTCCAATTTATTTTTATAATGGTTGTGAAACACACACACACACACACACACACACACAGACACACACACACACACAGAGGCGCGCGCACACACACACACACACACACACACAGGCACACACGTCCCTACGCACCAAAGGGAAGTGTTGGGCACTCCACTGCCCTCTCCTTAACTGTCTCTGACGCCATCGTCCGGGCTTTGCCTCCCCCTGGTGGATTAAAGAATAATGACACCCAAGGGATTACAGACACCAAGGAAGACTGACCAGAGGGGACCTGGGGGAGTTGGTGATGGCTAGTACCCCGACTTGGGGCGGAAGAAAAGCAGTTCCTATGAAGCGGGGGCAAAAGATAAAATCGGATACAGGACAGTAAACAACAAGTCAGCCAGCGCGGAGGGTAGGAGAAGGGAGTCCCAGCAGCGCCCAGGCCACCTGGGGAGGCGGCCAGCAGCGGGAGCAGGGCAGCGCGCGGACCCGGACGGCGCATAATCCCGGTCAGCCTGTCCTCCCTCCCCGCTGGGCGCTGCGAGGCCAGAGGATTCCGACCCCGGGACTCAGAGAAACTGAAAACAGGACGGGTAAAACTTCCTGACCACGGGCCGTCGCTCCGGCCCCAGGCCCTGCGCGCAGCCGGACCCCCAGTGAGAAGGTTCCCCCAACGCCGGCAATTTTAATAATACTGGCAGCAACAACAACAAACTCCCTATTTCTCCCACATGGGGGCGGCATGTGGATCGCTCAGCGCCTGCCCATGCTGGTCAGTGGCCGCCTATGGTTGCAGAGGACACCTAGCAAGGCCTGCAGGAGAAGGGCAGGGGTGAAAATCAGTTCTGCCAGAGAGAACAAAGACCCGGCCTGGTGGCCCCTGGGAGGCCGAGGCAGGAGGATTGCTGCAAGATCGAGGCCAGCCTGAATTAGAACGAGCCCCTAATATGAGCTCAGGCCTGTAAAGCAGCACCTGGGAGGAGGACCATTATGAGTTGGAGGTCGGCTGGAACCCTATCTCAAGAACCCAAAACCCAAATAATAACACCACGCAGGGACTCGCTGAGTCCCAAGAGCTGGGAGAGAGAACGAGCGCCCTCTGTGGTTTCTGTGGGCAGAGCCGACCCCAACCATAATGACCAGAACCCAGGACAGCAGCCTTTAGTCCTTTTAAGAAATAAGCAAGAAAAACCTGTGAAGCAAAGACAAAGGTATTTACCATCTAAATAGACCAAGAGCGGCAGATCCGCGGAGGTCTGCAGGATGGCATGCCCGTTCTCTTTTTTTCTGTGAAAACTGGGTATCTACAGACAGAAGATTGAGTCTAGATACATATATCTTAGCATGTACTAAGCTAAAATCAAAATGGATCAAAGAACTGAATGTTAGAAACACTTAAAAGGGCTGGCCAAATAGCTCAGTGGATTAAAGCACCTGCAGGTAGGTGCAGGGGCCGGGGGTTCCATCCCTGCTCCCCAGGAGTGCTGACAGGGTGATTGAGAGGGGGCCTGGTGCCTGTAATTCCAGCCCTTGGGAGGCTGTGAACGGGTGGATCACTACGAGTCCGATCTAGTAGTGAGACCCTGAACACGATAGACCCTTCCCTAAAATACAAAACAAATAAGCAAAAATAATCTAGAAACAGTCTGATGGAAGAAATAGACAATTTAATTTGATGAAATAGATAAAATGCTTGAAGATATAGGCATCGGCCAGGACTTTTAAAAAAACAGAATTCCAAGAAATAGTACCAAGAATCAAAAAATAAGATCATATTAAATTAAAAATCTTCTGCATAGAAAAAGAAACAACAGAGAAGAGACGACCAACAGAATGGGAAAAGCGATTGTCAGCTCTTCCTCAGATGGAGGATTAACATTGAAAATACATAAAGGAATAAAAAAACTAGAGCCCCCAAGTAAAGGACCCAATCGAAAAAAAATTAACAACTGAAATGAAAAGATACTTCTCAGACGAAGAAATAAAAATAGCCAGTAAATACATAAAAAATATTTTCCTTTTATGGATTATTTTAAAACATTGCTGACCGATAGAGAAATGCAAATTAAAACAACACAGATGTCATTTCACTCGAGAAAGAATGATCGCCACCAAGAAATTGAATTGTAACATTCTGGGGAGTTTTTTGGGAGCACAAAGAAACCCTTCATTCTCCATTGTTGGTGGACACGTGACTAGTACAATCATTGTGGAAATCAGTATGGTGATTTTTCAAAAATATGAAAAAAAAAAAACAAACCAAAACCCAAAAAACACATCCATTTGACTCAGCTATTTCCGTTCTAGGGATTTTTAGAAAAGAATTAAAGACATCATTTTGTAGTGCTATGTGCATACCCATGTGTCTCAGTTACTTTTTTTTTTTTTTTTTTGCTTATTGTTGGGACAAAATACCTGAAATCCAAAATTAAGGAAGGAAAGGTTTATTTAGCTCACAGTTAGTGGAGGTTTCAGTCCACACTCTGCTGGCTCCAGGACAGACTGGCACACAGCAGAGGGCAGTGGTTCATGGCAGCAGAAGACAACAAAGGGCAAAGGGAGAAGCAGGAACTTGGGCAGGAAGTGCCGCCCTTCCTTCCAGGCTGACTGAAGACCAGAGCTCCTCCCGGGAAGTGGCGGCAGCTGGGAGGATCAAACACCTCCGAGGGGGTGGCAGTAGAATCCTTCCTCAACCCCTTGATATACCCTTTTGGTGTTGAGTCACTCTAGGCTGGCCCTCCACGCCCCAGGGCGGGGCCCTGCGGAGGCCCTGAGCCCATCCAGCCAAGCTTCCAACCCCTCAAGTTGACAAAAGGTATCAGCCACCACACCATGTTCATAGCAGCTCGATTCCTAATAGCTAAATCTGGGAAGAGGCCCATGTGTTCATCAACAGATTAATGGCTACAAGAAAACGTATTCTATGCACAGTGGAGTACTATTCTGCCATACTATAAGCTGCTTTAACTCTTTTGGGGAAATCCCTACAAGGGGAATAACGGGGTCAAAAGGAATTTCCATTTTTCCCTCAACTCATTTTAAATTGCTTTTGTCTTCCTTCCCTCTTCTCCCTCCCTCTGTTATTCCCTTCCCACCTGAAAACGTTCTTTCTACTTCCTAATACTATCCTTTATTTTGTCCCTTATTTATACTTTGGGCTTTGCATAATATTTATTTATGTCTTTTTGAGACAGGGTCTCTCTATGCTATTCAGGCTGGTCTTGAGCTCACTTTGTAGCCTAAGCTGGTCTCCAACTCACAATAACCCTCCTGCCCCAGCCTCCCAAGTGCTGGGATTAGAGCTCTGCGCCACCATGCTTAGCTTTCCTCATATTTAAACTTGAGGACTGGGGATGTAGCTCGGTGGCATGAGTGCCTGCCTGGCAAGCAGCGAGGTCCTGAGTTCAATTCCCGGTATGGAAAAAAAAAAAAAAAAAAAAAAGGAAAGAAAAGTAAAAACCAACAACAATATTTAAACTTGTTTGTCTCACTTATTTCCATTAAAATGTTCATTTTGAGCTCCTTTTTCAGAGTTTATTATTGGGGTACAAGAACACTTTTTGATTTTTGAGTACTGAGTTTGTATCTTGCTATAGTATTGAATATGGTTATTAATTCCAGGAATCTTTTGGTGGAATTTTGGGGGTCTTCCATGTAGAGGATTGTGTCGTATAATGATAGTCTGACTTCTTCCTTTTCTATTTTTATTCCTTTTTTTTTTTTTTTTTTTTTTTTTTTTTTTTTTTTCTTGTGTGATTGCTCAGGCTAATGGTTTTGAGAACTACATGGAACAGGAGCACAGAGGAAAGGGTGGAGCCTGCCACAGGGAATCAGCTGGGTCAGGGTGGAGAGCCAGGAGCCCAATCTAGGAGTCCCCAGAGGGAGGCAAAGCTGCCTCCTCATTGATCATGTCCACCTCCCTGAACAGTTGGCCCCAGCCTGGCATGCCGCAGTCTGGCCCTGGCCATGAAGCTGCCTCACAGGAAGGGAGGAGGGTGTAGGAAAGGTGGGCGATGCCCCCAAGGCCAGCACACTGGGATCCACACTGGTTAGTGAGCTCCCCCTGGGGAAGGCACACCCGGAGGGAGAGCCTGGAGGTGGTCCTTGAACTTCTGCCCTCTCGAGGCTGGCGATTCCTCCCACCACCAGGCTTGGGGGTCTAGGTTTGACTTGGTTGCCCTGCAGAAGGCCTGAGGTCTGCAATAACTCATGAAGGACAGGTGGGGGGCAGCTGGGCCTTCCACAGTCAGGGAGCAATGAAGGGAGGGAGAGCCGGAGTACCCTGATGTGCTGGGGAACTGAGAGCTACTTGGTTTGCAGGAGGAGAGGAAGCACGGGGCCTGGAAGGGGGAGAGGCCCAGAAAAGAGGCGACAGCAGCAAAGCCAGTGAAGCCATGATGAAAGCTGGCACTTTTTCTTGTGGGACAGCGAACAGCTACTAACCTAAGAAAACCCAACTCTATTAAGGTGTGCTACCCATGCCATAAAATTCATTCATTGTGAGCATGCAATTCGTGATTTTTTGTAAACTTACCAAGTTGTGCAATGGGCCTACAACTTATTTTTTTTAATATTTTATTGAGAAACAAATAGCAATGAGACATTTTCAAAACCTATTAGTAGGAGAGTTTCAATAATTAATACATTGCATATTACTACCTTCTTCGTGGTTATTCATAGTACAAAATGCTGACATGATATCCTGTCCAAACACTATTAGTACAAATCTTTCTTCTCATTGAATTAAGAGAAAGTAGCTGTATATCTATCCTAACTATTTTGTATCTACAGATACAAAATGGTCCTTCATTTATATCTCCTTCTTTTGTTTAGTTTTGTCAGAGATGGGTATTCCATTGTCATTTAAATATTGCAGGCGGGTGAATTCAGCAAAATAATCCAATATAGTCCAGTAGTCCATAATAGTAGTGGGTCATCCACAGGACAGGCAATGTCAGAAGTTGTTGTGGGCCTACAACTTAATTTGGAACACTTCCACCACCCCAAAAAGATTCCGTATGCTCCTTACAGTTAATCTCCAGGCAACTAGCAATCACCATTTTCTGTCTTGATAGATGTGCCTTTAACTTTATTTTTAATTTCAAAATGATAACTTTTTCCTTGGCATCCTACTGCAGAGTGAGTTGGTTTTCTTTCTTTCTTTTTTTTTTTTTTGTCCCTTGGGTACTGCAGGAGACACAGCCAGGACTGTGCTCATCTAGGTCTTGTCCTCTTCTCATAAGGCCAGAAGCGCCTGCCCGAGCCTGTCGCTGTGTCAATGCCTGAGTTCAGATGCCTCTGCTTCCCTGGACAGTGGGGCTCCAGAGCCTCTCAGCTTTCCACAGGCTCACGTAGTTCCGAGCCTCCATCGGATTGTGGAGAAAGGGTTTTGACTGTGGTTTCTCTTATCTTTGAATAACAACTTCCTGTATTAGCCTGGCATGAAGATGGCGCCAGGCAAGCCTGAGTGACTCTGCTGGTCCCGCCACAGCTAGACGAGGCAAGAGATGGGAGTGGTGAGCTTCCCCGCACACGGCCCCCTCTCTCCTGCTTGTGTCCTTGTGAGATCTGGACAAAAATAAAATAGGGAAGGCTCTCTTCCCTCTCACTGCACTAGGTCAAGATTGTGGGTTGTGCTGTCTGTCTTTCTCCCTTGATGTGGAGCGGTGGGAAGGGCCGAGGGAAGGGCAGGGTTCTTGAAGTCTAGGTTCCATTCTTGGCTTCCTGGGCTCTGTGCCTTACTGACCAGCTCTGTCCCTTTTCTGCGTTGATACTTGTGGGAGAGAAAGAAATGGCTGTCTCGGGGAGGCACACCCCACGTGGCTCACCAGATGGATGACTCGCC
Source organism: Octodon degus (assembly GCF_000260255.1). NCBI lineage: Eukaryota > Metazoa > Chordata > Mammalia > Rodentia > Octodontidae > Octodon > Octodon degus. The sequence continues at coordinate 21,382,539 of NW_004524586.1, read as the reverse complement.
AGATGGCTCTGCCCGTGGAGGCCTGAAGAGAGGGTAGAAAAAGAGACACTCAACACCGTGTGTCTGCTTGCAGACTGGGGTCCCCAGAGTAGCAATGAGCCACCAAAGATGAAGCCAAAGACCCAGCACAGTGAAGCTTGGAGGATTTCTTTGCTTCTTATTCACAGACGGACACTAGGAGATGGGTTAAACATTAAGTGTGTTTTGCAAGTATTGACAGTTCTGGCAGGGTGAAAGAACTTTCCAGGTCGGTGATCTCCGCCGAGAGAGTTCTGTGCTGGGCTGCTGAAACGTACGGGAAGGTGGCTGATGCCTTAAACACGCCTCTCTCTCCTGCGATGGAACAAACGTGTGAATGAGATTTACAAACAGGGAGCAAGGAATCAGCAACCAGTCAGCCACTGTGCCATGGACGTTTCCTCCACCCTGGAATCCCTGAGCCTCCTGTCTCCTCCTCAGCAGCCTCTCTTGTGGCAGTTTTCGGAGGAAAATATTTAGCTATTTTCAAAGATAAGGCTCTTTGTATGCCAGTACTCCTACACGGTAGATTATAAACCTTCGCCATTTAGATAAGTATGTGGCTTTGTAACAGTCAGCAATTTTTTGCCAGATATTTTTTTTTCCAAAATTTTATTGATAAACAGCAATGAGACAGTTTCAAATCAAATCGGAAGTATAGTTTCAACAAATAACACACTGCATATATTCTTCTTAGTGGTTAATTGTTGTACAAGATGCGGACTTGAGATCCTATTTACAAACACCATTAGAACAAATCATTCTATTCATTAAGAGAATGCAACTATGTATCTATCCTAACCACTTTGAATACACAGATACAAAATGGACATTCATCTGTATACCCTATTTTTTCTAAGTTCCGTTATTGAATATTATAGGTGTGTAAACTCAGCAAAATATTCTAAAAGAGTCCAGTAGCCCATAATAGCACTGGGTCTTCTGTTTAACTGACAATGTCAGAAATTATTGACCTGAGTCCCCCACAGCTCAACATAACAGCATGGCTTTACTTCCTATATTTCGTCTTCATACTTTTCTACTGGATGGATAAGACCAAGGTAAAGCAGGACCTGTTTTTGCCAGATATTTTAAAAAGTTACTTTTTGGGGGCTGGGGTGATGGCTCAGTGGAATAAGTGCTTCCCTGGCAAGTGCAAGGACCTGAGTTCAATCCCCAGCTCTGAAAAAAAAAAAAAAAAAGTTACTTTTAGTTTGAAAATCATTGCTTCTAGGCAAGTTAAAACAATGCAAGGTTTGTTTTTTTAAGTACATGGAAAAAATTAAGAGTGACTTTCCCCCAACTCTGAAAATTTTTAGCTAAATTTGCACAAGTGTCTGGCCCAGTCTTTCTGTGTACTGTGCTTTAAATTATGGCCTAGTAATGGGATGTTTTGCTATAGACAAAAATTAAAAAGGCTGTGTATTTATGATTCCAATTGATCTGAGTTTTAAAGTACAGCTCCAAGGAATCTTTTTTTTTTTTTTTTTTTTTTTATACTCAACAGGATCTCACGTTTATTGAGAAGTGATTAATGGTAAAAAGAAAGGCAATGCCCTTTCCTTATTGGCTGAACAAGAAACTTAAGAAACATTCACTACATATTTTACAATATTTTTCTCTTCCAAAATGCATTTCTGAAAATGAGTTTTTACCACTGTTCTTAGCTTTGAAATCAAATTAATCTTGACTTAATCAATATAATGTACAAGAACAGAACATTTCTTAGGACTTCTAGTACTTTACTTTGAGTAACAAAGGGTCAGAGAAAATGAACCACCCTTAAAGACACAACCTTGGGTAACACTGTTAAATTTTCCTAGACAAAATATTCTTCATAGAAATGATCTTCCAGCTTGAAAGGGAAAAATCAAATTCCCACTTTCTGGGGTAGACACCCAAAACCTTCACAACTCGTGTTCTCCAAGTGCAAATGTCAAAATGGGAGGAGGACAGGGTTTAAAAATTAGAGAAAACTGTATGTACTTACAGACTTAAAAATCCAAAAAACATGGTAAAAAGACAAAAAAAACCAAAGCATTATGCTCTGAAATCACAACCAAAGCCAAAATAAAAGGGACATTTTTCACCTAAACTATCTAGAGGGATTTTTGCTTAGTTTTTTCCTTTTCTTTTTTTTTCTTTTTCTTTTTTTCTTTTCTTTTTTTTTTTTTTCATTTTCCAGTTAAGTCCTATGTCTTTTGTGAAATTCCAATACTTAAACTGCAAGTCTGCAATTGTCTCTGAAGTCAATGAAATTAAGAAGAATTCTAATTCTCTTGAAGGTCATTTCTTTCCTCTTAGGATTTTTGCAGATGCAACCGTTGCTGCAGTCTGTGCAGAGCTGAGTTTTACTTCCCACGACCTTGACGCTCCTTTTTAACTCTTTCTTCTTCCTCTTGGCATTTCTCATAGTGTGAGAAGCCATCAAAAATGGAAGTGATGTGCTTGTAGCTGGCTATGATTTTCAACACCTGCTTAGCTTTTTCCAGAGGCATTTCTTGAGTGTCCCTTGAGTTGGTCACTGGTTTGTTCTCGTTGTTCTCTAGGTGAATGTGTCGCAGTTGGCTATTGGGAACGTCCCTCACAAAAATCCATCTGACATCAAAACGACCCTTCCGTTTGTCCTGGGACCAAACACTTGCACATGTGCTGTAGTCCATACCAGATTTCATTTCTGCAACACCACAGAAGTGTCCACTGCCGTTGACACTGAAAAGTAAGTAAACGGGGCCTTTCCATTCATGGAACGGTAAGCAGCATCCAGTCTCTTGTTACCATGCTCTGTGCTGCAGCAGATATTATACTTAATGGAACGGTGGATATCGTCCTCAGAGTAGCTCTTGATGATGAGAACTCGGCCATGTTTCAGATTGCAGTCAAAATCCTTGGGGTTATAATTATTAATTGACCGTAGCTTCTCCAACACTGGGTGTGATTCTGAAGGAGCAGACCCAGAACCAGTCTGGGATCATCCACCCCATTATGACCGAACCCACTGCCACGGTTCCGAGGTGCTACCCAGCAGGTGGGCTGAGCTGCCTGTTGCTGAACTGGGAGTTGGACAGGCTGTGGTGGAGGTGGAGGCAATGGCTGTGTCTGTTGTCCTACTGATGCCTGAGCCACTGGTGGGCTATTGTTAGCCTGCTGACCTACAGGCTGGGGAGACCCTTGGGTTGGCTGACCTATATTCTGAACCAAAGCCTGTGAAGGAGCTTTTGCCATTGGATCTTGCCATCCCAAGTTCCAATATCCATGTTATGCTTTATTGGGGGTGGTGGAAGACTTGAACCTGCAATACCATTCTTGGTCTTCAGCTTGGGTTGCTATTTTGCAGGCTTGCTAGTAATATCTGCCCAAGATGCTGGTTTTGGAGGAGCAATGGTAGCTAGAGGCAAACTACTGGAAGCCACAATGTTACTAGTAATGGACCCACTACCAACAGCAGAACCTACAACTTTTGGAACACTGCTTGCAACTTCTGTGCTACCCAGCTTCAGTGCTGCCATCCCTTGATCTACAGTATTCATGCCAGGAGCCTTATTGAGGGTCTCATTGGCAAAAGCTGACTGTCTATCAATCATGGCTCCACCTAAGGAGCTAGGTGCATAAGCATAATTGCTACTATATCCAGAGCTCTGTGTAGACTGTCCCTGAGAACTGTTATTTCCCCATGCTGAGAAGTCAATCCCACTGGGAAAGAAATTAAAACCATGTTGACCAAGAAATGGAGTGCTACCTAGGGCTCCTGGTTGCCCAAACATTGCATCTGGTAGAAAGTGGGGCTCTCCGTTGCTCAGCTGTCCATAAGAAGTTAGATATGGCATGGCTGTGTCACCCCCAGTAGACCAAGCAGCTTCACCCAAAGAATAGGAAAAGCCAATGGAGGGGCTGTAGTAACTGGGTAAGTAGGAGTCTGACGTGGCAGTATATGCATTAGTGGGTCTTGCCTGTGGACTCAAATAAGGTTCAAAATCATCATCATTTAATCCATCCTTTTGATGTACAGATCCATTTTGTACTTAGTTCCCTTGACCTTTTTAGGTCTCTTCTCCAAGAGGCTGCTGGCCGACATAGCTCTCGGATCCTGATGGGTAGTGGCGGCGGTAGACTCTCCTCAGGGCGGTGGTGGCGGTGGTGGACGAGCCCTGGTGGTCTCCAAGGAATCTTTTACTACTGATTTTTTGTAGAGCACTTAAAATGCCAACACTGTATAGTGATACAGAACGAGCCTATCCAATCGAAATAGAGAAAGAGAAAACAGAGATTAGTCAGAAGGAAGGGAGACACGGACTGCCAGAGGGCATTGGAGATAGTGATTTATTTTTTTCTATTCAGCCAAGACTTGATACTAGGCTTTAGAAAAAGTGATTCTTCTTAGTGCTCACACATTTCATTCTCATGTCTAATTAAGAGATAGTATTCCAGAATTTGAGAATAAAAAGATTATCTAGCATAGACCAAACTCAGAGATTCAAGCTAGATTTTATTTTTTTTTAAAAGGCATTAATTTAAAGTACAAATAAGAAAAATAAACCGCTTTAGATCTCTGTCTAGGCACCGTACCATTCGTGATAAAAATGTCAAGTTGCTGATGTGGTCATGTGCCCAAGACCCTTGACAAGCCAGCCCTGGAAATGAGGCTATTAATTGGACGGAGAGTAATTCACACAAATGAGACACAGAGGAAGAAGGAACAGAAGGAGCCCGGGTCTTTCCATTTTAAAGAGAAAACCTTGCAGGGGAAGAGCTTGTACTGCCTTCAGAAAAAAACAATGTATGAACTGAGATCAGACAAAAAGAACAGGCAATTAAGACACAGTGGGAGGGGCCGGGGAGATGGCTCAGTGGAATAAACACTTCCTTGGCAACAAGTGCAAGGGCCTGAGTTCAATCCCCGGTTCCACAAAAAAAAAGACACAGTGGGAAGAAATGGTGAGGAAAAGTGTCTCAAACTCCAAAGAATGGACAGCTTGAGAGTTCATAAGTCCCCTCTGCCACCTTGCCTCACAAGGCAAAAAGAAAGAATTGTGAGTTATTGGAGCTTGCGGGGCTGTGGCCCAGGAGGCCCCATTGGTGAGTCTGTAAAGGCCATTAGGTGGTGAAGAGAGAAGAGAAGAACCCATTGAAGCTGCCACCAGCTGGGTGGCTTGGGTGACCTAATCATGGCTGACCCTGAGTCTAAACCAGGGTTCCCCTCCTACAGAAGCCATGTCGGGCCCAGGGTGTTGGGCAGCCCTGTTAGCCTTCTCTCTCAGGAGATCTGCTTTGCAGAACGCTGCAGACAAAGAAGGAATGTACCAGTGAAAGTTCCAACGATTAGTCCAAAGTCACACGACTTGAAGTTAGCAAAAGCAAAACAAAACAAAATAAAAACCCTATTCATCTCAGTATAATCCAAGGTCGGTTTCCCCAGGAAATGGAGTGGCGACAGAATGGGGCAAATTGATCTGATAAAGGGATTGAAACTGAACACGAAACTGAAGAAATTTATGCAGAAAAATATTAATAGGCAAAGGTTTAGCCGTTCCCACAGTTGCCACCGTTAGACAGTACATTTGGTCTGAAGTTAAAAAAAAACCAATATTTGTTCCAACCCCTCAGGGGTTGGAGGTCGACAGGGAAGGTTCATGCTTTATTTAAATATAGATATATTAAAATCAACAAGAATAAGAGTTGTTGGAAGGCATCTATTTCTGAAACCATAGTAAGAGCTTTTATGATCTGCTGTGATAGGCAGCTCATGCTAGAAATATTTGAATTGGTACAGGGGGACAGTGTGAGAATTTTTTCTCTCCAGGTAACTCTTCTTAGGCACACTCTACATCATTAATCACTTTCCTCTGTGGCCCCATAATCTCCTTGATCAGAAAATTTGGGACATCACTGAGTTACAGGACATTACAATACAGGTTCTCTTATGTCCCAAGTCCTCATTGACCTTGAAAGACTAGGGCCAAAATGTTGGCTGTCCTTGCAGCCCTTCTTTTTCTCTATTTTTGGTCTGCAAACTTAAGTTGTTAACCTTCCAGAAGAGAAGCTTAATGATATTATTCCCCTATAACATAGGCAGTTGAGAATAACCCACTACTATTATAGACTACTGGACTATATTGGATTATTTTGCTGAATTCACACACCTACAATATTTAAATTGCAATGGAATACCCATCTCTGACAAAACTAAACAAAAAAAGAGGATATAAATGAAGGACCATTTTGTATCTGTATACACAAAATAGGATAGATATACAGCTACTTTCTCTTAATTCAGTGAGAAGAAGAAAGATTTGTATTAAAAGTGTTTGGACAGTATATCATGTCTGCATCTTATACTATGAATAACCACTATGAAGACAACAATATACAATATACTAATTATTGAAACTTTCCTAACCTGTTTTGAAACTGTCTCATTGTTGTTTTTCAATAAAATTAATAATAAAAAGAAAGTAACCAAAAACCCCCACCAAATTAATAATAATAATAATGATAATGGTAATATTCATTGAACATTTACTTGAAGCAGTACCAATCTATGAGCTGTACATGCTTTATTTAAATATAGATATATTAAAATCAACAAGAATAAGAGTTATTGGAAGGCATCTATTTCTGAAACCATAGTAAGAGCTTTTATGATTTGCTGTGATAGGCAGCTCATGCTAGAACTATTTGAATTGGTACAGGGGGACAGTGTGAGACATGACCACTGTCATTGATTCTCAGCATTGATTGACCCTACAGCTTTTCTCAAGACTCTGTGCCAAGGCACATATTTGAAAGATCATGCAAGTGAACTTTTCTTGGGGTTAGATCCCAAATAAGATAGACCGTAACCTTCTCCACTCCCCCAGAAGACTTCCAGTAGCCTTAGGAGAGGCCTTGCCAACCAGGGATTTAAGATAAGATGGTTTTGTGTTTGCATACCGGTAACTCACCCAATCTTGTTATGTGTGCTCAATTAGCTTCAGCCTTTTGAAAAACACAACTCCTTTCCTGGGTGAGCACCTCAGGGGTTGGAGGTCGACAGGGAAGGTTCAGAGAGAAACAGAGTTTGCACTCTTCTGGGAGTCTGTGCTTTTAGCAACAACATAAGATCCACATCCCCTGTGGAAAAGGCCACGGTCTCATTGAATTTGCAGACCCTAGGAAAGTAAGCAGGGTTGCTTGCAGACAGAGAATGCACTACACTTTGGGGCAGAAGGAAGGGGTTAAGAAGGAAGGGGAACACACTATGTTTTATGAGACAACATTCCCATGTGCTGGTGCTAGGGCTTGGTGAATTGGGCAGCACTCCACCTCATTTTGTAACAGCTAACTGACTCTTTAAATGGGAAATATGCTCCTATTTTCAACAGTAGTGGTCAAATCAAAAGAAGGAATTTGGGGGGCTTATGGGGGCTGCTCAGCTCATTGTCCCATCCTCCATGGTGGTCCCCTCTCTTGCCCCATGGTCCATGTGGCTGCAGCCTCCCCTGCCACTTCACCCACTGCTGTGCCCTCTCTAGCCGCCTCCACCGCTGCCACCATCTCCTCAGCTCCATCCTCTGGTGGTCACCTCAGCAGCACTCACTGTTGTCTTTGCCATCTTTCCTATCACTGCCTCCCCACTGCAGTCACTGTCAATGGCAGTGAGGTGATAAGGGGCTCTTTCAATATACCTGGTGCAGTGACACTGATGTGGAAATATTTGACCAAGAAATAAGCCAATCATGGGGACATAAAACATAAGAAAGAGTGGCATGACTGGGAGAGGTGGCGCATACCTGTAAGCCCAGCACTTGGAAGGCTACAGCAAGAGGAGTACTGTAAAGGGAGGCCAGCCTGGACTACCTAGTAAGACCCTGTCTCAAAAAATATCCAAAGGAACTGGTGATTCCAGAGACACGTGCCCATGCTGGAGCAGTGGAGAGCTCTGGTGGCTGTAAGGGTTCCCTGAAGTCCCAACATGCTTCAGGGGGCAATGCGGGAGTGAGAGGGCAGAAGTGGCGGTGACCAGCCAGGGCATGCACAGAGAGGAAGCGGAAGGTGGCTTGGAGCACTCCTTTTTGCCCTTGATGGTCTTCACCATCCTTGGGTTTTTCTGCTTGCAGCTGTACAAAGCTGACACTGTCCATGCAGACAAACACTTCAGAGTTTCCTGTGGTAGTCAAGTTAATGAGTACTCAGTTAATGAGACATATCGTGGGCCAAATTGTATTCCCCAAGACTCATGTGTTGAGACCCTAATTCCTAACATCTGAAAATGTGACCTTACTTGGAGATAGTGTCTTTTTTTTATATTTATTTATTTTTATTTATTACATTTATTTATTGTGTGTGTGTGTGTGTGGCCAGCTCAGCCCACCAGGGGGCGGGGCTGGCTGGCATGTGGTGCTGGGGGATTGAACTGCGGTCCCTGTGCTTTGCCAAGCTTGTTTCAAGTAGGTGCTTTAGACCACTGAACCATCTCTCCAGCCCCCGGAGATAGTGTCTTTTAAAAGGTAATCAAGTTAAAATTAGGTCAGTATGAGTCCAGTTGGATATGACTCCCATATGACTAGTGTCTCTAATCAAAAGGGGAAATTTGGGTCCTGCACATGTAACTTATTGGTACAGCACATGTTTAGTATGCATGAAACCAAGGTTTAACCCACAGTATTTTTTTTAATGCATTTAGTACAGGGTCTCACTATGTAGCTTGGACTCGAAGTGATCCTCCTGTTTTCTGCCTCCCCAGTGCTGGGATTGCAGGTGTGCACCACCACGCTTGAACTCAGTTGCCAGCTCAGTGTGCCCAGCGGTGGGTCCGGTGCCATCTGTAGTGCCAGGGATTGGGGACCGAACGCCCGTCCCTGAGCTTGCCTAAGCAGGCACTTAGTCTGCTGAGCTGTCTCGCCGGCCCTCAACCTACAGTATTAATAAACAAATAAACAAGAGAAGTCTGGAGACAGACACACAGGAGAACACCAAGGACAGACAAAAGTAGACTTGAGGGTGATGTCTCTGCATGCCAAGGAAGAGCAAACCTTTCAAATACATCACCAGAATCTAGAGGAGAGGCATGGGACAGATTCTCATGGCCTTCAGAAGGAAACAAATTTGCTAGTTGCTCAATTTCAGACTTCTAACCAGCATAATGTGGAGACATTTGTGGTGCATTGTTGTTACAGCCCTGGAAAACTAATATATTATCAGAACCCTTCAGGCAGAATGTGCCCAAGTAGAGTCAACATTCTATCAGGGGATTAGTAATCCGAGTAACATGTGTGCTGGTCTCTACCAGCTCTTGCTAGGTGAATAGAATAAAGTCCTTATTGCATCAGAAGACCTTGAGGAAGATGTAGTAAACAGAAATGAGATGTTAAAGGGGGAAGACCTGGAAGGAATGAAATAGAAAGCAACCCTGGAAGAGGATAAACTGCAAAGGAAACCATGACCTGCCAGCAGAGAGTCCCATCTTGCTTTGCCTGGGAAGAGAGGTTATGGTCAATGCTGTGTACAAATTCAACACTCATGCAGCGTCTTACACTGATTAGCTCAGAATCTTGGAGGGGTTTTAAAATGTTAACTTGCTCCTAAAATACAGTTCTGAAGCACGTTGAATTATTTTGAAGCACCTGAGATATACCAGAGACCAGTTTTTAGATTCCAGTCGTGAGGGTTTTCAGTATTGGCCCATGAGATCATTACTTATTTAGAAAACTCTTTTCTGCAGAACCTATTAAAGTGACTTTTTAGACTGGCTGGGTTTTGCTGTGCCTTCTCTGCACTGTCGTAGAAACGCAGTCTACTCTAGACAGAGGATGCACTTACCTGATCCTGATGACTTATGCAGTTGTACAAGTTTAAAATTTTCAGAAAAAGCACATCTCCAGGAGTGTAATGTTAGCTTCTTGTTACCTTATAGGGCAGAAATGCAAGTTATTTCAAGGTCATTTTTATATCACTAGAGGATTAAAATTTTTAGCATGCAATTGAAAAAAAATTAACGGACACAAATTTCCATTTTCCATAAAGTTGCAGCAGGAAGCAGAGCAGACATTGACTTCGCAGTTCAGGCAGGCCTCATTTTGTGCCAGGCGGCATGGCGCACGGCTGAGTTGGTGGAATTGTGCAAATGGGGTGACCACAGATGACTGGCCCTCTGTTCCCTGGGGGTCTGCCTCTGCGGGTCAACTGAACTCAAATATAAAATATTCAGAAAAATTTACATGTGTACTGAACATGTATAGAATGTTTTCTTATTACCATTCCACAAAAATACAGTATGTGAGCTATTTACATAGCGTTTATTCATTTATTTTTTTTATCAAAACAAATTTCCCAATATGATGTAATTGAAATGCAGATGATTCACCCCACAACCCAAAATCATAAAATATAAAAATCATTACAATACTGTAATATAATACAAAAATATAAAAAAATAAACTAACTTGCACTTAACTTTGGAAACCTTTTTGGCTGGTACGAGGGAGACAGAATGGTTGTGTAGCACGGATTTCATTATCACTAATAGAATCATTGCTGTCTGTTGGCTCAGTGGAACCTTTCTTTTCATGTGGCTTTGTTACGACTCGTGTCTGTATGTCCCTCCAAGGCCTTGTGTGGGCATGGGGACAGGATTTCAGAGGTGGCTGAATGTAGAACGTGTGATTAATTCATGCTGCAAAGCTGGGTTTAAGAGTGTGAGTGCTAGACTCTCCTCAGGGCATGTAAGGGACAGCAATAGGCTTGTCCCCTCTCTCTCGTTGCTTTTGCTTCCACTGCCATGAACTTTGGCCCCTCTGCATGCCACCCTGGCATGGAGACACTGATTACGGGCTGAAACCTCTAGAAACTGTGAACTAAATAAACCTTTTCCTTTTTAACGTGGGGTGTTGGATATTTTGTCTTAACAATGAGAGAAAAGTAATTAAAACAAACTTGAACATGGAACCTATCCAATGACACATTTTCCTCCATTTGAGAATTTCATGAAATATGAAATTATTGTAACCAAATTCATCCTTTGACCTGCTACAACCTTGTTTGGGTGGTAGTTTCCTACAAAAGTTTGCGCTGTCACCCACATTTTACGTATCTCCCTAATCTACTTTTTTTCTTTCTTTTTTTAAAAAAATAATATTGAGAATTGAATAGCAATGAGACAGTTTCAGAACCGATTAGGACAGTTTCAATAATTAATACATTTCATATTGTTGTCTTTGTAGTGGTTATTCATAGTACAAGAAGCACACATGATATCCTGTCCACAAACACTATTAGTACAAATCTTTCTATTCAATGAATTAAGAGAAAGTAGTAGAAAGTAGTAGAAGAGAAAGTAGTAGAAATATCTATCCTAATTTGTGTATACAGATACAAGATGGTCCTTGATTTGTATCCCCCTTTTTTATTTAGTTTTGTCAGAAACAGGTATTTCATTGTCATTTAAATATTGTAGGTGTGTGAATTCACCAAAGTATTCCAATATAGTCCAGTAGTCCATACTAGTAGTGGGTTATCCGTAGGACTGGCAATGTCAGAAGTTGTTGACTTGAGCCTTTTACAGCTCAGCGTATTAATATGGCTTTAATTTTCATACTTTGCTTTTATACTTTTCAGCTGGATGGTTAAGACCAAGATAAAACAAGACCTATATAACAAGAAATTACATAGCATTTGTAATGTATTAGTTATAATCAATCTAGAGATGATTTACAGTATATGGAGGATATGCATAAGTTATGGGAGAATACTGTGCCATTCCATGTATGGAACTTTATTTTATGTATGTGGTACAGGGTCTACAGGGTCTTACTACACAGATAGGACTTGTCGTGATCCTTCCTGTTTTCAGCCTCCCAAGCACTGGGATTACAGGTGCACACCACCACACACAGTCTCATTCACACTCTCAGAGCACCCCGGGTGTGGGCCCGGCACAGCACAGGACGGAGTGAACCCCGGTCCCTGCATTTGCCTAAGCAGGCGCTTTATTTCCGATGAGCTATCTTGCCAGCCCACACATATGGAACTTTGACATCCATGGATTTTGATTTGTATAGGGGTCTTAGGACCAATCCCCCAAGACAGCCAGGGCCAACATATAAAACAGCCATCTCTAACCTAGACTTACAGACATAAAATTAAAGGCAATAGCCACATATTTAATTAAATTAACTTTTTGATCCACTTTAGAGAGTAAAGAGAACTTACTCACTGGGTATCCTCAGGTGTCTTTTGTGCTTTTTTAGAAGGACATAGAGACAGAGAACTGGGCATCATCCAGGCCACGCTGCAGGCATGCGGTGCATTCATTCTACACTTTGCTCTTTGACCAGTTGACCTTATGTGAGCATCAGCGTCTCTGTGCCTCAGTTTAGATGTTTGAAAATGAGGTGAGACTACCTGCTCTGCTTCACAGAACTGTTACCAATTTTTTTAAACTTGAAAAAGCAAGTAGTGTGCTGGGGAGATAGCTCAGCAGTCTAAGTGCCTGCCTGGCAAGCTCAAGGACTGGATTCAGTCCCCAGTACTTCATGTCCTGCTGGCCCTGGAACCCTGGGCACGCCATGTGGCCACCAAAACCATAGCACATGCCTATAATCTCAGTGCTGGGGAGGCTGAGACAGGAGGATCGCTATGAGGTCAAACTGTGTAGAAAGACCCTGTACCAAATAAATAAATAAATAAATAGGGACAACCCACTTGGGCCCTCTGTCTGTCCCTCTCTAGGACAGGAGCTTTCTTTCCCCCAATAAATATATTCTGCTCATAATCAATCAATAAATTTAAAAAACTAAACATTATTTAAAAAGCAAATAGTACCTGTATTCTAGGCTTATAAAGAGTTACACGGATATTACCTTAACTTTACTCACGTAGCAAATGCCCCTTTCAAGTTTAGTTTATTATTTTAATCAATTTTCCTGCTTCTGATTTTAACTTTTGGTTGCAATTTATTTTTCTGGCTCTTATTTTCATTTCATTTCAGCATGTTCATTTACTTTAAAATTTTTTTTGATTGCTTGCATAACAGCTTTTGATTATTTTTCTGAAAGGAGGCTTCATAAATATAAATAATGGCATAATGAACTCGGTCACCGTTATTTCAAGTAAAAGATGTGTTTTTTTTACCACTGCACACACAAGTGGGTTACCCTTCTCTTAGAACGTTGCTGGAGTCAGGGTTTGCAAGGGAAATAATTTTATATAGGAGACATAGGGATATTTATAGGGATATTTTATAATACTCACCCAAAGAGTCAAATAGAAAAGATCGCAAGAAATCTGTTCTCACACCAGTGGCCCCAAGAAGCCATCTGAGGGTCCGGGTCCCACAGCAGTGTCCTACATGAGTCCAGCCGAAGACCTAGAACCACCGCAATGTCCTTCAGAAGCCCAACAGGAGGCCTAGAGCCCATGACAATGTCCCATGCAAGTCTGTACCAAGGATCTGCTCTGGGAAGGTCCAGAGGTCAGTGGTGGAAGTTCAAATGTCTGTGCCAGCAGGCTGGGAGGTCTGCACTGGAGCCAGGAACTGATGCTCCACTAAGGATCAGAGCTCCTCCGAAAAGAACCACAGCCATGCTCAGCAACAGCAGAGTCCCAAGCTCCTCTGAGGATGAGAGGAATATCAGGAAAGCTAACACGACAAGCTTCTCCAGGAGGACTAGCAGCACACCATCTTCCCCTCTAGATCTCCCCTTACGCTGTTGGCAACAGTCCTCAGGGGGACTTCCACACCCAGAACCATGCTGGCTCAGTTCTTCTGCGTAATACAAGTTGACCTTTGGTTAATCCATTGTAAATGTGGATATTTTTTCAGTCATGGCTGCAGCTTACTCTGATGTAGGCAATAATTCATCTGCCCTCTATCCACCCTTGGAGTTGGAATCCCTGGATTAAAATCTTATCTTAACTTCTACCTACTTATCTAAACTTCTACAAATACATGTTTAAAAGTAAATCTTTAAAGTTGAGCCTGATGGGTCTATTATCCCATCTATTAGGGATTTTTCTCAATGGTCCCAGGTGGCTTTTCCAAAAAAGGATATAGAGACAACAAACATGAGAACCAACCAAAAGTTAAAAATAAGAGAAAAAAATTTTAATGGAATTCTACTGTTCCAGGTACCAGAGAGGCAGCAGCAAACTGCCAATCTGACAAGTTTCTTCATGAACCCCACATCAGCAACACATGGGCCACATACAGCGTCTACCCCCGAAAGAGCTGAGAGGCTTAGAAGGTGTTCATATGAAACACCCAACACCATGCACAGATGCGGGAAGCACTCAGTGAGCACCAGCCACTCTAGGTTAGCACTGCAGGATTCATCATGTAGTCTGCACCCCAGAAACCATGAGGCTGAGACTTTCTGCTGGCCTCCACCCACAGCCTCTGCCTCCCACCTGGACCTCGCTTCCTGGACCACCATTGAAGGTTTGGAAATTGGGCACAAACAGTGGGATAAGTGGGGCCTTGGTCTGAAGTAAGAGCTAATGGAATTCATGTTTTCTTTTGAATTCTTCTGAAGAGGAGGAAGCCTGGATTTCTTTAAACATTGATGTGATACAACCCAATTGCATTCTGCTTCTATGAAAGAATTCCTGGTTTCTGTACACAGCAAACAAGCAGAAGTGGAGGCTTCTGTTGTCTCTTAGCACCTTGCAGAGGCAGCTTCTCCTCCAATGGTCCTTCCCCTACCATCCATCAGGACGTAATGCAACCCGCTCCTTAGAGCTATGGGCCCTAGCAGAGTCTGTCTCTTTCCCTCTCTCTTTCATTTCCTTTCTTTATTAATACATGTTCACAGTACCTAATGATTATGTTTATCATGGAGAGTTGGTACAAACTTCATCTTAACAACACTAGTAATAAAAATATCAGAGGTGCTTTCTACAGGGAACATTTCATGCTGTTTTACAGTGGCATATGGAGTATTGTTCTCAATCAGAACATTTAGGAGCAGTAGTTGTTAGTTATGTTGGAGGATTTCTCCTGGGTTCCCTTCAGATATAACCTTCCCTATTTGCAATGTCTCTGGGAGACCTCTGTCGCTGTTTCTACGTGAAAGCACAGAGGTACAGAAAGCAAGGAGAGTTCGCCAGTAGAGCCCTGAGTGGGGCCATACCTTGACTTGTTTTGCAGCAGGACTGAGCTCTTTCACAATATGGTGAAACATTCTTATGATGTACCAAGATATGGTCTTTCTTCCATTTCATTGTGCTCCCTGTCATCTCCAGGAGCAACGACACTAGAAAACAAATCATCTTGTGAACTCATTGGTCAAGGAAAGGGAACAGCAAATATTTGGAAGAAACCTAAGCTGGTCCTTTGAAGTGTCACAGAGGCAGAAGTGAAAAGGGTAATTCAGAGGGGTTTCTGGTGCCCATAGGACCACAGAACAGAAACATTATGGGAATGGAAGGAACAAAAATAAAAGACTTAAGCCTCTTCTACTATCTGAGACATTCAGAGATGCCCATTGCTTTATAGCATGAGGGTAAGAGGAGAAGGACACAGGGCCCAGGAGAGTCCCTGGAGAGGTCATCCCCTGGGACAGCCTGCAGAAGTAGAGGGAGAGAGAACATGTGCATAGCAAAGCAGCTGAAGGACTGAAAGTGGGAGGTGGGACAGGTGGGACGCGGATGCTGAAGAGAGCAGTGAGGACCTACAACCTGAGACCACCTAGTGACACTGACACTTTCACAAGTGCCAGCGTGAGCTGGGCATGTAACTTAGGGATGACAGCATGAATGGGAGCGCTTGTCCAGGAACAAGGGGTTCCCCTCTGACCTGGGGTTATCGCAATATGATTTATTCTTAAAGTCATTTAGAAGGAGGGAAAGGAAACCCTGGATTTATTGAATAAAGCTGAAATGGTTGTTTTATATTTGTGTTTACTTAATTCTACAGATCACCTATAGGAAGAATAAGATTGCCAAAGAGAAGTTGAGTGGTAGGAATTTAGAAATAGAGATTCACGTTTGATCTGTGAAATGCCAGCACAGTTACTTCTGTCTATCTGACGTCTCTTCTGCTCTCCCTCTTTTGCTGTGACCTAAAAACATGGGAAAGTTGCCCAACCCCCCCACAAAAAACCCCTTAAAACCCATGTCATAAGAATATTTATTAGACTGGGTGTGGTGATGCCCACCTGTAATCCCAGCACTTGAGAGGCTGAAAACAGGAGGATCACTATGAGTCTGATCTGTCTAGTGAGACCCTGTAGGCCCTGTACTAAATTTAAAAAGAGAATATCTATTAAGAAATAGCAATTTTTTGTGTGTAGTGCATAAATTTTAATATGCCTAATTTTATCCTCCCAGCAGCCCTCTAAATGAAGCAGAGCAGAGCAGAGCAGAGCAGAACAAGTGATGGCACTGTTTGCAAAGAGCCAAACTCAGGGAAGCTAAGATGACCACACCAACACAGTGCAGTGGATTGCAGTCCTCAAACTTTTTTTTAAAATTAATTTTATTGAGAATGAACTAGCAATGAGACAGTTTCAAAACAGGTTAGTAGAATAGTTACAATAATTAATACATTGCATATTATTGTCTTTGTAGTAGTTATTCATAGTACAAGATGCAGGCATATCTTGTCTAAACACTATTAATACAAATCTTTCTTCTCATTGTACTAAGGGAAAGTAGCTGTATGTCTATGCTAACTACTTTGTATATACAGATATATATATATATCTACAGATCACCCTCTTTTGCTGTGATCTAAAAACATGGGAAAGTTGTCCAAATCCCCCCCCACAAAAAACCC
>NW_004524586.1:21351629-21365671 GCF_000260255.1 Octodon degus | reverse complement strand
ACAAAGTGGTCCTTCATTTATATCCTCTTTTATTGCTTACTTTTGTCAGAGATGGGTATGCCATTGCCATTCATACATTGTAGGTGCATGAATTCAACAAAGTGATCCAATATAGTCCTGTAGTCCATAATAGTAGTGGGTTATCCACAGGACTGGCAATGTCGGAAGTTGTTGACTTGAGCCTTTTACAGCTCAGCATATGAATGTGGCTTTACTTTCTATGCAGTCCTCAAACTTAATTTGTTCTGCAATTTTGGAAATGGTGACCATGTTTGTGTTTGTGTCAGAAGTAGAAGGCATCAAGCCTTGGTTATATTTTTCACCTGATACAGTTTGCAAACAAAACAAAATTTTCCCCAACAGTTCTGTTTGTGAACCAAAGCATTTATGAACTGAAGCACCACTGTAGAAGGAACTAGACCCAGGCCCAAGCCCTCTGCCTCTGTACTACCCAGGACCCTATTTTTGCCATCGTGACTAAGTGTGGACCTGGATATGTTTTGATTTTCTATCCACAACTGATCCCAGCAGCCATTTCGGCAGGACATGGTGATATCCCTCAACTGGCACAGAGACCTTGAAAAGTAAGATTATTCAGATAAGAAAATCGCTTTCCTAAAACTCCTTCTCACAGCTCAGACCCTGAGAGTCTACACAACACCCTTATCCTTTTTCTATGTTCTCTCTACAGGAATGTGGAGTTAGATGTCTGTTCTAGGAAGGCATTCTTTGTTCAGTGACCTGCATACATGGCCCAGAAGAGACAATTCCTTGAGGACATGGATAATTTGCTAGTACAAGTCATCAATCAAAATAGAAGCTACCTATTAGAGAAGCAGTAACTTAAATGTCAGCTATTTGTACATACTGTACAACACATATGTAAGTGGAAGGCATCAAACTAAGCACATTATAAATAAGTGACATTTTAAGTTAGACTATAATGTGGATTAAAGTGCCTGTAAGCAGGTGCAGGGGCTGGGGGTTCGATCCCTGCGCCTGCTGTGCTGGCCCTGCCCCAGGGTGCGCTGATACAGCGATTGAGACTGAGCACGGTGGCAGGCGCCTGTAATCCCAGCACTTGGGAGGCTGTAAACAGGCGGATCACTACGGGTCCCATCTAGTAGTGAGACCCTGAACACCCTGTATACCCTTACCTAAAATCAAAAATAAATAAATAAATAGAGTTAGACTAATAAAAAAAACCTTTATAAAAGTCCTGACCCCCAAAAGTTTGAAAGCTAATGGGGGACATAGTAAACCTAAAAGTGGCAGCGATGACAACCCAGTTAGAATACATTGACAGTGGGTAGAGGTTTCAAGAGGGTGCTGTAGGAATTAGCGAATGGGACAAAGGTTCCTTGGGAAGTAAGGAAAACAACTCAAGGAAAGAGAAGAGGCAGGGGCTGAGCAGTGAAAGACGAGTAGAATTCAGCAGCTTCTTCTACTGGAAACAGAAGAAATGGCACCGTCAGTGAGATCTGGAGCTTCTGGGGGGCCACTTTCCTCCTGCGGGGTAGAGGATCCCACCCACCAGCCAGGTACCAGCACACTGTCACCGTTTCTTCTCCCTGAGCCATACTTCCAACTGTTCCATGAGATTCCCTGATAGGCAGAATCACTCTTTCCCCCATAGGAAATATACCCAAAATGCCGAAGCAAGAGATTTGTGCCCTGATTTGAGCACCTGCCAATCCAAGCCCAGAAGAGCATCCGGTTGGCCAGGCACCTCCCCACACACACACCAGGAAGCTGAGCGGCCTATAAAGCTGAACTCCAGCCAGCCCTTAGTGGAAGCCCTCCTACCATGGGCCGCTGCACCCTCCTCCTCTGGCTGCTGTTCTT
This sequence comes from Octodon degus, assembly GCF_000260255.1. Taxonomy (NCBI): domain Eukaryota; kingdom Metazoa; phylum Chordata; class Mammalia; order Rodentia; family Octodontidae; genus Octodon; species Octodon degus. The sequence goes on along the minus strand of NW_004524586.1, from coordinate 21,363,826 downwards.
CCAGGCCATTGTTCTACCTGTGGCAGGTAGGGCAGGTAGGGCAGCTAGCGCCCCAGGGCTACTTTGCTCAACCCTTGCTACGAGGGGAAGTTCTGGAAAAGGGAGGTTTCACTCTGTTTAATGTAATCCAATCACTGAGGAGATGTTGCCGTGGTGAACACTGTAAATCATTCATCATTACTATCAGTTTTAACAAGGCCGGGCCAAATATTTTCTGCAAGATTTGTTTTCTGTGAATGAAGGATTAGCTTTGCTCCTGTAAAACATGGCTCTATTTGTAGGAATCTGGAGAGAAATGGATAAAGAAGGAATGTAGGATAATCCAATAAGGTGTTTTAATGTGTTCTTTGATTTATACATTAATATTTTGATATTTAGCACAATGGATATTAAATTACAGTCATTGCTTCTTTGCTGTTACTAAATGAAGTTGGAATATGTGCAGTAAAAATATATTTTATCTTGAAATACTGAACTTTATAAAATATCTGAACTTAGTTTATGAAACCTTCTAATCTGAAAATAGGACTTTTCTATAATAACCAAATTAATCAATTCTATATTCTTGATTTTAATGTGTATTTCACATCTAATCTTCTTAAGAAAATGTTAAGTTAACTTGGAATCAAATTAACTTAAAACACCTATCTCATTTCAATTATCTTTAATTGTTACTTTCATGGCTTTCGGGGAAAATACAAAGTCCTCTACTACATAGACTTTGGACTTGTATCGACAAATGAAAATTTGTTAGCACTATTGACCAGCAAATAGCTTGAATATGCTTCTTACTAACTATAAGGAAAATACATAACTCACCAGCCATACAAGAGTGTGAAGTTTACTCTGACTCTTTTTTATTCTGCTAGTAATTGTACGGATATGCTTGCATCTAATATTCAAATATATTTATCAAGACATACTAGAGTTTAAGAAGGGGTTCAGTGATGTCTTGAATTCTTTATTTCTGGGCCTTTTTACTCATCTGTATGTCCAAAGAGGTTTAAACCTAGGAATATAAAACTTAGGGCCAGAAAGGACTGGTTTATTGCATTCCTAATCAGGTGCTTTCTGGACTCTGGCCTCTCCATATAAGACCTCTCCATATAAGAAGAGATTCCTTCTGAGTCTCCATGCTGAACACTTTCATGTAAGAAGGGTATAATGCATTGAAGTTTACGGATTTAATGAAATCATGTTGGTAAAGTACTTGAAAGAGTGTTTCAGACATAGAAAATACTCAGGCAATATTAGTTGATATTGTAGATGTTACAAATTACAAAATATGTATCTTTGGACTATTTGTACTTTTTTTTTTTTTTTTTTTTTTTTTTTTTTGGTGGAACCAGGGATTGAACTCAGGCCCTTATGCTTGCTGAGGAAGCGCTTATTCTACTGAGCCATCTCCCCGGCCCCAAAATATGTATCTTAAACTGAGAGAAAAATATAATTCCCCAATTCAGAATATAACATTTTACCATGATGTCTCCAGTCCCCTACAAAACCAAAATATTTTGCCCTTCATTATTTCAGTAGTAACTTTGAAGCAATAGATTCAACTTAGAAATGTGTCAGGGAAGGAAGTTTTTCTCACAGTATATCTATACTACTCAGGTAAGAACTCTGGGAATTTATGAAGTATTTGCCACATGTGCCTGGACAGTGATGTGACTTTCTGAAGTATATTAACTCTTGGAAATTTCTGAGAGAGTTCAAAGTTCAAATTCGTCATGTTTGTTACATTGTGGTGAAGATGATGCTGAGTTGTATGATGCTCAGAGTGGTGAATGGCTGGTGTTGGAGATGTCGTCATAGGAACAGTTATAAGTAACACTTGTTGTGGTCCAGAAGGCATCTCAGTGAGCCCTGCCTTGTACCCACAATCTGCTGCTACTCTTAGAAAGTGGACATGGCCTATAACTTGATCTGTCTGGGATCAAGTGCTCAAAGGGTTGAGGATAGATGGAAGGGCAGGCAAGTCTAGCATGAGCTTAGTGAATTGGGGGCGCTAGGATACAAGCTGCTCTCCAATCCAGCAGTTCCCCTAAGACTACACCTTGATAGCCACACGAGAGTGTGTTGGGGTCACAGAGCTGCTTCCTTGGCCCCACTCCACCTCTCATCTCATTGAAACATCAAATCCCACTGAAAGAACCACCCCAAATGAAGGCAGTTGCCACATGGAACAGGGCACTCTGACAATGCAGTTACAATATGAACTCGCCTCTTCCTTGCCTTGTTTTGCTTTCCTTGGAACTTGTCAGCTTTCTGCCAAATGCCATTGTCCTCAGCCCAGTTCCTTGTGCAAAAGAAGGTACTATGTAAACAACTGGGGTAAATGAATGGAAAATGGTGAGCTAGCATCTCACACTCCTGACTCGGCTCATGGGGCCCTTCCGAAACAAAAATAGGAGCTTCTGCAAGTCTAAGGATACTTGGGAGGCTCAGCAGGTCTTGCTGATGTCACTCGCAAGGCTCAGGTTATGAGTATCTTCTCCTGGCTCCTGGCTGCTTCTTGTATCTTTGCCCCCTTTGAAAATCTTTGGTCTATGCTCTCATCCTATCTCTGCCCCCAAAATGTGAGTGTCACCTTCCAGGTAATGGATGAGGTTGCCCTTGAGCTTCCAGGAGCCAGAATTAGTGACATGATGTGACCTAGAAAGCTTTATCAGGCCCCTCATGCTGACTGCACAAGAACCTCTGGACGATGGGGCCAGTGTGGCCTGCCAAGAACAACCCAGAGGGACATGTTGCAGTACCTTAGCGGTCACTTGAAACTGGAAGAGATTTAGAGAACTTGTAGGCTATTAGAACTCAGTTTATATTAGGACAATTTACACGAAGTGTGAGGACAAAGAGCAGCTTGCCAGCTGACCACTGGAGAAAGAAAGAAGGGTAGCATGGGAGAGTGACATTCTCCACGGCAGCACTTGTCCCATCAGGGACACCGTGAAATCGTCTCTACGAACTCCTTTCTGATCAAGTGATGATCTGCTCGGCCCCGCCTCACACACTCTGCCTGCCTCCGCCTTCCCCACCTACCGCCTGCCAGTCCTGCTGCCACTGGAGTGAGATGAGATTCGCAAGTGTGCACAGCTGCCCTGCCATCCCATATAGCTACGGGCAAGTGCAGCCCAGCTCTGCTGACAGCACTGGGGGCTGCTGAGTACACACACTCACACTCACACATAACTGTATGCAGGTCTTGTTACACATTCATTCACACACTCACTCACCACACACAACCAACTTGTTTCATCCACTCTCTTCTCGCCCCCAAGAAGCCCCGCCAACCCTATCCCCTGCCCTCAGTGCCACCCCCTTACTAAGCCATCAGTTGGTTCCCAGCTTAGTATTAAATCTTCCCTCATCCTTGACTGTGTATCATACACACACAAAGAGTACTCCCCAAATGCTCCCAGCAAAGTAGACAAGATGCACCTCATTTCCTAGGCTGCTCTGGTTTTCTGTGGAGGAGAGGCTGGGAGAAATGGGCGCCTCCTGCTGTGTGTACACTGAGTCCTCTACAAGCTCAGAAGATATTAATGTTCTGGACCAGAGACCCACAGCTGTGATAGCTCAGCAGTAGAGCACACACTTAGCATCTGGGTGTCCCTGGGTTCAACCCCGGGACAACACTAAAGAAACAAAGAAAGAACAAACAGCAGGAATCAGGTTTCATGGTCCATGCTGCATCCCCTCTGGAAACTCCCTTTTCTCCCAGCCGGCTTCTGGCCCAGGGTCCTGGTGCCACAGTCCACTCTCCACTTTCTAAGCCTGTGCACTCTGCTTCACCCCATTGCTCCTTTTGAGGGAGAATGTCCGCGAGCCTTTGGTTCATAACCCAGAGGGCCCCGGGGGGCAGTTCCTGAGCCCAGAACCTCGCTCCTTCTTAGCCCTGTGGCATAGCCTTCTTCACTCCTCCTGGATCTCTGGCCAGGCGCTGGCTGGCCCATCATTTCCCTTCTCACTCAAAATCTGGCCCTCTAGTCTATGCACCTTCTCAGGGATCTAATTTGCATCCTGATGAGCAATTGCTAAAATCCCATGATCCTCTAGCTAGGTGCGGTGGCACACACCTATAATCCCAGCTCTAGTGAGGCTGAGACTGAAGGAATGACAAAGTCAAGGTCATTTTGGACTACCCAGCAAGAGCTTTTCTCTGAAAACAAACCAAAAATAAATAAATAAATAAATAAATAAATGAACATAAATAAAATAAAACATCATATGACCCCCCAGATAAAGTCTCCATCCTGTATGAGTTTCTGGCCTCCAGGGTCATGTTTCTTGTTCCATAACTGAACTTTGGAACCCTGTGCTGATGCCTTCTGTCCTTTATCTTCCTTTCCTTCTGAAGAGTGGGCCAGACCCATTACTGCTGCCTCCCAACGTCCTTCACACCCTTCCTCAGTCTTCTCTCATGGCTACCAGCTGGCTCAGGCCCTGTTCTTTCTTTTCCTCTCTCACCTCTAGCCCCTCACCTTGGAGTCCATCCTACACATCCAGTAGGGTCTATTATCCTAATAGCTGCTTTCCAAAAACATGATTATCTCATTCTTTTCTTCAGAAACTTCAACAGCTTCCCCTGTTATCTACAAAATTAAGTCCAAGACCTGGCCTGTCATTCAAAGTCCTTCAAAATCTGTCACAACCTACCTCCTGGCTTTATCTCAATACTATATTTCATTTTCCTATGGACCATCCATAGCCTTAGGAAACATATTTGAAGAAAATGACTTTCATTTGGGGAGCTGTTTTTGCTTGTCTTCTATTTGAGACAGGGTCTTGCTATGTTGTCCAAGCTGGCTATGAGCTGAGACCAAGCAACCCTGCCTCAGTCTCAGAGTAGCTAAGCCACGGAGGCCACCATGTTTGGTGGTATAACTTTGAAATCTTATAGCATGGTCCTCTTCTCCTCCTTCTTCCTCACCTCCACACAAACACCCTATCTGGGACTCCATGTGTGGCACTGAGCACAAGGTAAGTGAAGTCTGTTTTATGGGAGTGAACAACCACATTTTTGTAGTTGTCTTGAGTGTCAGCATCAATCTCCCGCACTCTTGCTGGGGCAGCTCCTCCTGGGCCTTTGGCCACTTAACTCATGAACTGTCTCAGGCAGCCACTGATGTCTGTGGTGGTGGCACTCCTGAAGCCTAAGTGTCGGACTTTGCTGTGTGCAGCAAGTTTAGCAAAGAGGCTTTTGAATTTCATTTAAAATAATTTACACTATGATATCTTGAGTGGCTTGCACTTGAACCTGACATTGCTGCAGAAGAAGGGCAAGCTTGGCATGGGCTTTGCCACCTCAAGGCACCTGCAAGTGTGATTCAGGACAAACAGCAAAACAGGTGCTTGGCCAAGTTGCTGTGGCCCTCACAGAGGCTTCCATGCACAGTACCTCAATGTAGCGGAGAACATCGCTGAAACGGCTTTCTCTCTTCTCCTCTGTCTCCACTGCCTATGCCTTAATTTACCTCCTTCAGGTGTCCTGCCCAGGCAGTTGCAGCAACCTCATGACAGCGTTTTTCATTTGTTTATTTTTGGTGGTACTAGGGATGGAACTCAAGACATTGTGCTTGCAGCAAGCACTTATTCCACTGAGTTATCTCCCCAGCATGACAGCCTTTTCTGTCTCTAGTCTATCCCCTCTCAGTCCATCCTCCAGTCAACTTCCATGAGCGTTGCCCTTATAAGCCTCAGCCGAGCCTTGCATGGCTCTTTGTTCAGTGAAGACTATGCTTGTGCAGACACATATGGCCTTCATGCTCTGTCCTTGTTGGCCACCCACTCTTGCTATGCTGTGACCTCCCCGGGCTCCTACTGCGCACCAGTCTCACTGCATATCATTTTTCCAATATGGCTGTGGCTTCATGCTCCAGTACTTCTACGAGGAACATGTTCTGGCAGCAACCTATCCTTCCTGCTAGCCAGGGATTGTCTTGCCTTATACTTAAGGATTCAATGTAAGAGCCATCTGCCATGGAAAGCCTTTCTCCTGGCCTTCCTGTTCCTTCTGCACATCTGTGCTATAGCATCTACTACAGTACAGAGCAGTGTCCATTACCACCAGCTCCAGGCTGGGAGCACCTGAGAAGCAGGAGGGGTATCTCACTCCTCTTTTGACCCTACATTACACCTGCCTGAGATAATGATATTCAGTAAATATTCTTTGGATTGAACTGCATCTTTAGACTATAAAACAAGACTCTCAAGGGAGTAGGAAATGGTTCTAGGACAGGGACAAAAGAAGCAGCCCAACAGTAGAGACAGTCCATAGACAGCTCTATAGACGAATGTTGGTCCTTTTGGTTGTGTTTAGTTGCTCTTCGTGTTCACTGGAGGCTAACATGGATATTTAGAAAGAGCTCGCTGACAGGTGCACATGTGTGAATGTGGTGGGCTCGTCTAGACTCTAGGAGGAGTTTCCAAGTCAGGGCCACCACTGCCCTTCAACAGCTCATCCACCTGCTGCTGTCACTCTGGGGCAAATTCTCTCCACACTCTTTTGAAATGCTACTCTCCCCTTTATTCATATGCATGAGTCATTTGTTCTCTTGCCTAATGGCACACCTATTTAACATCTCTTTCTGATGCTATGTATCTGTGGGGTTTAAAGTTTGCAGATGCTCCAGTCTAGTAGAACAGGCTCTAGAAGCCAGTGGCCAGCATATTCTAGATGGCAACGATGGCTCCTTCAATTTCACTCCAGACAAGATCTCCTGATGTATTTCTCTCTATGCTTTCTCTTGTATCCCATATCCTATCCGCTAGGTCATCTTGGCTATACTGGAATCCAGCCATGTGGTCCCAGCCAACATTGTCCCTCCCTGCACGATTCTTTGTCTCAAAGCAAATGTCAAAGGGCTTCTCTGACCTATTGGCATCCTTGCCAATTTGTGTTCCTTTTCTTGCTTTCTCTGTTCGAGCTGCCCAGCCTTCTGTACCTTCCTACAATAAGCTGGCAGGCTTGCGAGTCTTCTCCTGGTTGTACAATCTGCCTGGGATAGTTTTCTCCAAATACCACCAGGTCTAATTGTTTTTTATCTCCTTCAAGAGTTACTCAAGGGCTGGAGAGATGGCTCAGTGGTCTAAAGCACCTACTTAGAACAAGCTTAGCAAAGCATCAGGGACCGCGGTTCAATCCCCCAGCACCACATGCCAGCCAGCCCCGCCCCCTGGTGGGCTGAGCTCGCCACACACACACACCCCTCTCTCTCTCTCTCTCTCTCTCTCTCTCTCTCTCTCTCTCTCTCTCTCTCAAATAAATAAAAAAATAAAAAAAAGAGTTACTCAAATTACACTTTCTTAAAGAAGTCTATTGTTATCACTCTTGAGCACCCATTTTTATTTCTTAGCATTTATCAGTTTTTAATATACTACACAATTTGCTTATCTGATCCAGTTTTGTTTGCAGATTGTCTCTCTCCTCCACAATATAAACCCTACAAGAGGTGGGCTCCGTATCTGATTTGCCTAGTAAAAATTTCATGAACCTAAAATAGTCCTTGGTTCACACTTGGTTCTCCTGATGCTAGCCAAATGAATGAATTTAAGTGGCTCAGTTAATGTCAGGTTTCTCCCTTTTCTTCTTTTGAATGTACAAAGTGGAGAAATTTTAGAGAGAAGCATCGAATATATTAGCACTGCAATGTTGAACTATTTCTTTACTTAGTCTTAATTGGAAGAGAGCTGGATGTTTTTCTCCCAAATGCACATTTGTCTCAAAATCTTGCCATTAATTTCTTTTTTAATTTTAATTTTATTTTTTTCTTGCCACTAATTTCTACTTTAATTCTTTTCCATGTTTTGGATTCATGAGTAGCTACATCACAGAGTTTTGTGTGCATAAAAGTTACCTGGGGAACTGGTTCCAAATAAGAACCATATCCTCATAGATCAGTTGGTCTGAAGTAAGGCCTAGGAATCTATGTTTTACCTGTACTGGAACATCCTATAACTCAGTTGTGTCCCAAATTTTCAGATCAAGGAGATTATGAGGCCACAGAGGAAAGTGATCGATGATGTAGAGTGTGCCTAAGGAGAGTCAGATGGAGAGAAAACATTCTCTCAGGTTTTCACAGAGAGCACACTGGCCAAGCAATGGCCATGACTCATCCACATGGCTGACACTCACAAAGGATCTACAAACTGCAGTAAAGGGTTTCGGGGTAAATCCTGAGGGGACTTGACTGACCTTGGCAAATACAAAAGTTACTTCTCTTGTTATAGGGTAAAGTTCAAGCCGTTTTGAAATAACCCTGTATAAGGCTAATACCAGGTTGGAATTTCTTAGTGGGATATGGCAATGTGAGAACAGCAAACTCTTTAACAAGTGCAGGACATTAAAGAATTTTTATCATTTCTAACAGGCTCAAGTTATAGCCCTTTTTCTTTTTCTTTTTCATAGGATATGAACATGGAGCTTTGGGAGCTTTTGGTAAGAGTCACACTTTGGTTTGCCATTAACAGAACACCCCAAAATGCTCTTACTATGCTGATTGTGTTTACCAGTACAACCCAGGAGGTAAGGAGGGAGAAGACAAACAATTTAATCAAAAAGACTCAGAAAGGACAGAAAAGAAAAGGGAAGCTCCCTTGTCTTTAGCTGTGATGGAAACATTTCCTCCCAATCTTTTGTTCTTTTGGTCAAAATACATTTTAGAAAATGAGATGAGGCTATGGATATGGTATAGCAAATGATCACCAAGTGATATAATTGTGCTCAAATTGGATTAAAGACAATCCTAACTTCAGAAACCTAAATAATGCGTTTCAGGCTGGCACCAGGACACTATGTCCCTCCAGCCCCATTCAGCAAGTTTAGAGATTGTGGACAAAAGCATGTCCTTCTTTATTAACCTGAGTCCTCCACTGTCCTCCTTCCTTGAAGTCCCCTTGGGAGTGCCACAGGAGTGAGCACTCTCAGGACTTGGCTCTTGGCTTTCTGGCAGATGAACTATTTGCACAAATATTTACAAGAGCAATGTGTATTAGATGACCCAAATACCTAATCAATTCCCTAATTTCTACTACGCAGAACCTACTGAGTATAAACCCCCAAAGCATGCTGTTAGTTCAATGTCTCTTCCCCCATACACATGCTGGTGCTTGCCCAGTAAACTTAGGTGGACAGTTTCGCATGGCAATGATACACTACATTACTTGTTTCTGTTTGTTCTCTGTCACTAAAACCTTAACTCCATTTCCTGGTGGTGAATCAAAGTTGGTTTTTAACTCCTGTAATGTGGCTTGGTGGGCTATGAGCTCTTAACTGGTAGTAGACCTCCAACCCTGCAGATGCTACCAGACACTTCCAGCCTTAGATGATTTCACCTGAGGCTCCCTATGCACTCACCTCATTCATGAAGCTCTTGAAGTTTATTTTGCTTTGTTTAACACACTGAGAAAGGATCTGTCCTTTTTCCCATTCCTCTTTGTCCTCTTAAATCATTCCTACTCCTCCAACCTTTGCATCCGTTATCATCGCTTAAGAATACAGCCGTCATGCCTCATCATAGACTCTTAAAACATTATGAATACCTCCCTTTCCTTCCTTTTCCTTATGATAACCATATCATAACTTGATGTGGTTATGAATCTTCATTTAACTTTAGATTAATCTGACCACTCCCTCTAGACTCTCAATCTAAGCTCTCCTCTCCATGACTGTAAGGACATCTGCCAACAAGGACCGCGGCACTCTCTACTGTGACCCAGCATATGTGTAATAAACAGCTGAGGTCTGATGCAGAATATGTTTCTTTTCTAACATGCAATCTTTTGTATCTTCGAAAGACTGGCCACAGATACAACTCGTGAATGGGTCAAGCAGATGCTCTGGGCGAGTGGAAGTTTTCTACCGCGGCCAGTGGGGCAGAGTTTGTGATGACCACTGGGACATGAATGAAGCCGACGTGGTGTGCCGGCAGCTGCTCTGTGGGCCTGCCCTCGAAGCCCCCTCTGAGGCACTATTCGGCGAAGGCAAAGGCGAGTTTCTGCTGGATAATGTGGACTGTACTGGGACAGAGAGTTTTCTGGGACACTGTCCTCATCCCGGTTGGCAAGTGCATAACTGTGGTGCTGGAGAAGACGCTGGTGTCATCTGCGCAGGTAACAGCCACTCTTCCCTCCATCAGCATACAACTCCTTACCCAGGCTGCATCTCTGCAATGCCAGTGGCAAAACTTGCAATAGATGTAATCATCAACCATGCTCACCACCTGCGTGTGTCAAAAGTAAAGAGACATCTGTAAACTGAGAGCATTATCTGAACTCAGAAAATTACTATGACATGGAAATGAGTCTTATACAGGGTAAAATAGTAGAAGATAGCAATGTCGTGTTATGAGGACTAGATTTGAAAATATCTGCTGAAAAAAGACAACCTATATAAGAGTGAGGTGACTCACGGGGTGTGCTCTGTCATTTTTCTCAGGACAGTGTGTTCAACAAATAGATAAAGATTTTATCTGCTATAATTCTGCAATCTTGTAAAGGTGGTGAAAGGAAGAGTTTATAGACTAGAATACCTCTAGTTTATTCTATTTGTTGTGAGTTCAGTTCATATATTGCAAATCATAAATCACTAAAGAAATAGTAATCACCAACATTAGTCTGGAGCAGATGCTCCTGGTCTTGGCATTCTACACATCAGGGGCCAGGCAGGCACCGTCCTGTGTAGTGTAAGCTATATGCAGCTCCCTGACCTTTACCCACCCGAAGACAATAATACCTCACCCCAGTTGTGACTTTCAAAAATGTCTTCCATCATTGCCAAGTATCCCTTTGAGAAGCAACTGCCTCCAACTCAGAACCACTGTCGCACATGTGACATATTATCCATCCTAAGGACATAAATTTGTGTGCCAATTGGAGAAACTCATTTAGTGTACTTACAGCAGTGAACTTAGTCCCTAGCCAGAATGTTCAAGCGGAAAGACTATTATAGATCTCCATGGTGTGAATATACTGTGTTAGCTTCTAAAGTCAATTCAGACAGTTCCCTTATTGGAATTTGTATATGTGTTCTGTTTTGATTTTCATTTAGTTTTTGTCCATCTTTTCCTTGATTTTTAAAAAAAATTATGTGGGGTTAGGCTTTATAAGTCCATCTGAACAGTCTGCTCTATACAACCATGTGGGTCCACCTGTGTTGCGGGAGAAGTAAGTGCTTCATACTTGGACATATCCCAGAGGTCACTCTGCTCCCCATTAAGGTGCAGTGCCCAACGTGCACAACTGAAAGGAGAAGAGACTTACTTTGGTTCACGGTTTCAGATGTTTTAGGTCCATGCTGTTAGCAGACTCTGCACTATGGAAACTGCACTATGGAAGAAGCTGCCCATGTCATGACAGCTAGGAAGCAGAGAGCCCAGGGAAGAGCAAGGGCGGGAGCTAGCTCCTTACAGGTACCTCGCCTGAGTGACCTGCTCCTTCTGATGCTATCCCATCTCCTAACAGTGCATTCAGTTACTGAATAAATATATGGCTGAATACAGTGCGCCCACAATCCAATCATCTGCTGAGAGCCCTACCTAGAAGTACATGAGGATTTGGGGAAAATATTCTTGATTCACACTGTGACACCCAGATTCAAAGCACAACCACAATTAATCTAGCAAGTGTCACTAGATGCAATATGTTAGCAGCTTTTAAAATTGGTAATTCATTAAAGCCATCTGAGAGACCCAGTCCTAGCCCAGGCCTGGTGAGTGTGTGGGAGAGCTTCCAGCTACCCTGAGCTGGCGGGACCTACTGGTCCCAGCCCAGGCACAGCATGGGTGAGACCCTCTTCCATCCCCTTGGGATGCCCCCACCACTCTGCAGCACCTCCCCTACCCCGCCTGCCCAGTAGGAATTTCTGCCGCGTTCCGGGAACCCCTAGATCCAGTCATAGCCCAGGCCCGGTGAATGTGTGTGAGAGCTTCCAGATACCCTGTGCTGGCGTGACCTACTGGTCCCAGCCCAGGCGCATCATGGGTGACACCCTCTTTCACCCTCTTGGGATGCCCCCCCCATCACTCCATAGTACCCCCGCACACCCCGCCCACAGAGTAGGAATTTCTGTCTTGTTCCAGGAATCCCCAGATCCAGTCCTAGTCCAGGCCCGGTGTGTGGGAGAGCTGCCTCTCCCCCCTACTCCACCTTGTCCCCTCCAGACTCAGCTCAGGCCTGGCATACAGGCCTGGGGTGAA
>NW_004524586.1:21320447-21351027 GCF_000260255.1 Octodon degus | reverse complement strand
GAATTAATAGCGTCAATAGTAAATAAGCAACAGCAGAAAGTTATAGAGGAACTCAGAGTGGAATTCTTTTTTGAAATAAAAAAAGAATTCTCAGAACTCATAGCATCTGAAGTAAAGAATCAACTACAGAAACATAAGGAGGAAACCTAATCTGAAAAAACACTGCAGTAAAAGAATTTATAACTGCTTCTAGAGAAAGCCATCTGAACTGAGAGAATGTCAACATTTTTATTTCTGGGAGTCATTTCTTTCATTCTAAAGCTCATTTTTAATTACTCATCTCTATAAAAGACTTCCCTTTTCTGAAATAGAACTTCAACTTTCTCTGCTTATTAACAGTGGCTGAGTATTTAAAGCCTACCTCAGGTAAGTTCATTATTTGTTTTATGTATACAACATTTTCCATTCTGGCATTGGTCTGGGCAGGGAGTGAGAAAGTAGTAAACCAGTAACTGGCAGGAAGGATCAAAATTCAGATCGTAATTGCCATTATTTTCTAATTAACTTTATTGGCACACTTTTAATATACATAATGATCACACTCATCATAGGGAATTTTTACCTTTACATAATATTTCTTGATTCTTCTTTTTTCCCCTTCCTCCTTCTTTCCCTTTAACTGAAGTTCCCTCTTTATTTACAAAACCTATGTTTCCATTTCTCCTCTACTCTCTTGGTTTCTTTTTGCCTTTCCTTCCCTTTCCCCTCCCCTCTCTCTTGTTCTCCTTCCTGTTTGAATATTTTCTTTCTTGTCTCCAATAGCTCTCATCCATTTTGGTCTTTACTCACCCTTTCAATTTCTCAAACAAAAGCAATAACGTGTTACTTAAATATGTGTGTCTGACTTATTTCACTGAAAATTATGGTCTCAAGGTACATTCATTTACCTAAAAATGTCTCAGGGCTCTTCTTATTTATGACAGAATAGTAATCCATTGCATATAAAATCACATTTTCTTTATCCGTTAAAGGACAGTTGAGCTATTTCCATGACTTAGGTATTAAAAATTGTATATGCGTGTGTCACTGTGATATGATGCTTTTAATTCTTTCTGGATGATACCAAGAGGGGGAATATCTGGGTCAATGGGACAGAAACCTCCAGTTTTAGTTTTTGGAGGAATCTCCAAATGATTTTCACAGTGGTTGTACTAGCCTGCACTCCCACCAACAGTGGAGAAGGATTTCTTTTTCTCCACAGCCTTGCTAGCATTGATTGATTTTTTGACACTAGCCATTGTTTATGGTATGAGATGAAATTTTATTGTTGTTTTAATTTGCATTTCTCAAATGACCAGTACTATTGAACATGTTTTCATATGTTTACTTACTGTTTGTACCAATTTAATTAAGAAGTGTCTATTCGTTTTACATGCCTATTTTTGCTTGGGTCTTTAAACTGAGGTGGGGTCTGACTTGTTTTGAGTTCTTTATATATTCTAGATATTAGTTCTTTGTCTGAGGAATAGCTGGTAGGAAAAGTTACTTACCATTCCGTGAGTTGTCTCTTCACTCTGTTGGCGATTTCTTTTTAATATGATGAGATCCCAGTTGTTAATTCTTTGTAATATTTCCCATGGGTTTGGGGTTTTGTTCATAAAGTCTTTTTTATACCTGTGTCTTCACAAGTTTTATTTATCATCCAGCAGATTAAATGTTTATATTTTAATATTTGTAATTTTGCTCCATTTCAATTATAGTCTAGTACATGGTGAGAGATATGGTCTCATTTTATTTTTGGCATGCAGAAAGCCATTTTTCCCAGTAATATTTATTACAGAGGCTATCTTTCTTCCAGGGAAGTATTTGGTCCCTTTGTTAAAGATGAGGTAGCTGATTTTCTTATGTAGAACCATCCTTGTATCTCTGGGGTGAATACTACTTGGTCATGATGTATAATCTTCTTGATTCTGTTGGCCAACATCTTCCTGAGGAGTTATGCATCTATGTTCATTAAGGATATTGGATTGTAGTTCTCTTTTTTGGTTGGATCCTTCTCTGCTTTTGTTATTAGGGCAATACTTGCTTCCAGGAATGAATAGGAGAGCATCACTTCCCTTTCGATCTCATTAAAAAGTTTGAGGAGTAATGATATTATATCTTCTCTAAATTTCTTGTAGAATTCATCTGTGAATCCATAAGGTCCTGGATGGATTTCTATCTACTTGACTCAACTTTGGTAATTCACAAGTATCTAGAAATCTGTCCATTTCATCTGCACAGTACACATTATTTTTTATTTTAATTTTTTATTAATTTTAATGAGAAAGAAATAGCAATTTGATAGTTTCAAAATAGGTTAGTAGGACAGTTACAGTAATTAATACATTGCATACATTGCATGATTATGTCTTCATCTAGTACATGTTATTAAAACACGGTTCTGAGCCAGTGGCACCCACCTGTAATCTCATCACTCGGGAGTATTGTTAAGGCTGAGGTAGGGGGATAATTGTGAGTTCAAGGACAGCCTGAACTATATAGTGAGACCTTGTCCCAAAAAGATGAAACAAAAATACAGATTCTCTAAGTAGGTATTGGTGCTTTTCTGGATTTCTGCAGGATTTGTTGTAATTTTACTCTTCTCGGTTTTAATTGTATGGATTTGAGTTCTCTCTTTTTATTGATAAGACTGACTCAGGACTTGTCAATTTTATTTAATCTTTTGAAGAACCAACTCTTCAATTCATCAATTCTTTATACTTTTTTTTAGTTGCATTAATTTCTGCTCCAATTTTTATGTTTTTCTCTCTCATAAGTGCTATGGTTTTAACTTTCTGTTCCTTTTCTGGAAGCTTGAGTTTCAATATTAGGTTTTAATGATCATTATTTGCCATTTCTGCACTCTTAGGTGATTAAGGTAACCTTACCATTGTTAAAAATGCTGCTTGACAATCCAGAGCAGAGGTGCTGGGGCAAGATGGCAGCCGCCAAGAGGAAGCGGTGTGGGGACTTGCAGGTTTGGGCAAAGAAGCCAAAAAGAAATGAGAAAGATGCAGAACCTTAATTCTTCATTCTAAAGCAGATACTAAAATGGATTGTAGAGATAAATTATTTGTGATTAATGAGGTCTGTGAAATGAAAAACTGCAATAAATGCATCTATTTTGAAGTTAAGAAAAAACAAGATCTTTATATGTGGCTTTCAAATTCACCTCATGGACCCTCTGTCAAATTTCTTGTTCAAAATATTCACACCCTAAGTGAATTAAAAATGACTGGAAACTAGTTGAAAGGTTCTCAGCCACTTTTGTATTTTGACCCTGCTTTGATGAATTGTCCATTATGTTTTGCTGAAAGAATTCTTAATTCAGATTTTTAGCATACCACGGTATCATCCCCAAAGCCAGTCATTTGTGGACCATATATTTACTTTCACCATTTTGGATAATAGAATATGGTTTTGGAACTTCCAGATCACCGATGAAGATGCTCAACTTGTAGAAATAGGACCTCATTTTGTCTTAAACCTGATAAAGATTTTTCAGGGAAGTTTTGGAGGGCAAACTGCATGAAAATCCTCACTACCAACCACCAAACATGCATTAGCGGATCATAAGATCCATCACAGCTGCAAAATACAAAGAGAAGCAGCCAGTAAAAGATGTGCAGAAACTGAGAAAGAAAGAGCCAAAGACTGTTCTTCCTCATGATCCTACTGAAGACATTTTTGTTATACCAGCTGAGGAAAAGCCAGTAGAAATCCAGTGGGTAAAACCAGATTAAAAGCAAGGACAAAAAGGATTTACAAAGGACAAAGAAAACTGAAACAGAAGATGGACAGTGGAAGTGCAAAATAAATAAGTGGATAATTGTTTTCCAATCAGTGTATATTTATTCCCTCTTTGGTGTGTAAATACATCTAGTATGTCTAATTAGTGTACCATTTAAAAAAGATACCTTATATCTTTTTCTAAATAAAGCACTGTGTCATCAAACTTCAAAAAAAAAAAAAGATTTGAAATACTTCCTACCTCCAAATAATTACATGGTAGCATAATTCCTACCACAGTTTTAAGGAGAAATCTTGGTAAACTGTTTGTGTCACTAATATGACTATGTAGCAAATGTTCATTCATTCTCTGGAATTCAGGACAACTGGGGAAGGACTGTGACCCTACTGGCATTAGCTCCTTGGTGTTCCCACAGTCACCTAATTCTCAACCCTTCCTTCCACAGAGAACACAGAAGACTCACTGGCAATGCCCCAAGGTAGGAGGGATTTTCATGATGAAGTTCTATTCTTGGTCCTTCATTGGTACAACCTTTTCTTTGGATTTATAAACAAAAGTTTTATCCTAATTGCTGAGCCAAATTTGGTGGGATACTTTGGGCAAATTTTGCATCAGTTTCCTGGTGTGTTGGAAAACTGGTGAGCCGGTGCAGCTAGTAAACCCAATGGGAGCGCATCCAAGACAAATTTAGTATGAGCCAAGGCGGAGCTTTGGGATGAGGAAAAGATAACATGTTTGGCAGCAAAAGATCTGGGTTTAGTTCCATTTCTGCACCTACTTGGTGTGACTATGGGCAAATAACTTGTACCCTTTATAAAGAGGGGAATAAGAAATCCTCACTTCATACTGCTCCCTCTAGGTTAGATGAGATCACTGACAAGGAATGATAGCAACAGTTAATTTCTATTGATGTTTACAGTGTTCCAGGTACTGTCTAAGGACTTGAATTACATAGTTACTAGTTGTTTCTCTAATTTAAGGTCAGACATTTCTTTTTATTTTTGAGACTTACTTTAAGTAGTTATCCAGTTATGCAGTTCAAAAGATCAAACAATAACTTTCACAGAGAGGACATTGGCCAAGCATTGGCCGTGACTCATCCACATGGCTGACACTGACAAAGGTTCTACAATCTGAGGTACAGGATCTCAGGATAAATCTGGAAGGGATTTCACTGACCTTCTCAGACCCAAAAGCTAAAACTCCTGTTGCATAGGTCCTGCTTTACCTTGGTCCAGTAGAAAAGTATGAAGACGAAATATAGGAAGTAAAGCCATGCTGTTATGTTGAGCTGTGGGGGACTCAGGTCAATAATTTCTGACATTGCCAGTTAAACAGAAGACCCATTGCTATTATGGGCTACTGGACTCTTTTAGAATATTTTGCTGAGTTTACACACCTATAATATTCAAATAACGGAACTTAGAAAAAAAGGGGTATACAGATGAATGTCCATTTTGTATCTCTGCATTCAAAGTGGTTAGGATAGATATATAGTTACATTCTCTTAATGAATAGAATGATTTGTTCTAATGGTGTTTGTAAATAGGATCTCAAGTCTGCATCTTGTACAGCAATTAACCACTAAGAAGAATATATGCAGTGTGTTAGTTATTGAAACTGTACTTTCGATTTGATTTGAAACTGTCTCATTGCTGTTTATCAATAAAATTTTGAAAAAAAAAGATCAAGCAACACTACAAGAACTGAATCCTATGAAGAAAAAAACAAACCTAGCCCATCTCTCAACCTTATTCCTTTATATAGAGGCAGCTTCTTTTTATATCTTTTATCACCTTTTTTGGATGTTTACATCCATATGTCCAAATCACGTGCATATATTGTTATTGACTTCAGATTTAGATCTTGTCTACTCAGTTCTTAGTCTGATGAGAATCTAGCCCTTATTTTTCTACTTTTCATATAATTGTAACTATATCACAAGTTCTAATTAAGTTAATTACAATGTTTACATCATTATTCCATATGCATTCGTCACAACATTCATGTAGTACATAGTATTTCTTTTCTTGTATTCTATAGTTCTTCTTTTCCCTTTACTTCATATTTGTCCTATTTTTGCATTTTGCATGTAGAAACTAAACAATGAAAAACTTTTCTTGCATCGTACACATTTTAGGCTTCACAGGCCAAACAATGTCATGACATTTACCAAACTCTTCTGGGATAGGATGCAAGCAGTCATAGATAATAGGAAGCACTGTGTGATAAATCTTTTAGCATTACAGTGTCTTCGAAACAATCATTCAGCAAGTATTTCTGAGACTCAAGTCCACTGGGCTACATTTCATCAGGAATTTACTGTGTCTTACAGTGAATATTTTAGTCCTGTCACACTGAAGATTTGTTGAAAATCAATATGAAGATCAAATAAAATTGCCAATTTCGTTGAATAATCAACATTGCAATTTATTGGTACCGATAAGTGATAAAAATTCAGCACATGCATTATCATGTGTGAAAGAACATTTTTGTGCTCTTTTCCTTGGAATTTTTTTTTAACCCAGAATTAGATGAAAGTATGGCTACGAAATTATTTCACTGGGTGACTCATCATAACCTGGTCCTCACAGTTGAATTGGTATGGAAATGACTTCCAGGGTGTCAGTCCTGCAGACTCCCTGACTTCCTTAAAAAAGGAGATAACAATATCTTCTGAAAAACTTCCAGAAACCATTGTGAATGTACATTTAATAACTATCTTTAACCTTCCAGTTGCCCTGAGAGTGTACAAATACTCAGTTTTTATAAGTGATATGTTCAAATTTTCCTTGGAAGAAGAATCACTTGACCACATTGTCTGAGTTCCCCTTTGTTGTGATAACAAATTGCATTACTTGATAGGTAAAGAACACAACTTTATTGTCTGGTAGTTCTAGAGGTCAGATGTCTAAAAGTGTCTTACTGGGCTAAAGCACCAGGTCAGCCAAGCTATAATCATTCTTGAAGCTCTGGAAAACAAAGGTCCTTTCCTTGCCTTCTCTAATTTTTAGAAGCAACCTATATTCCTTGGCTCTTGGCTCAAGTTCACTATCTTCAAGTCAGCAGCTTAGCACCTTTAATCTCTTCTGCCTCCTCTTTCTACTCTTAAGTACCTTAGGATTGCATTGGAACTGAGACAATCAGTACATTTCAAAAACAGCCAATTAGCAGTCTTATTTCCACCTGTAACCTCAAATTCCCCTTTTCCATGTAACTTAACATATTCACAGGTGTGGGGGATTAAGATACAGACATCCTTGAGAGAGGAGGCAATATTCTGCCTACTGAATTTGTATGCGAAATAAAATTCTTTAGTAAGTATTCTTCAGTGGCTCAGAAATGAACCTATTATTCAGGACACACATTGAAACATAGTGATCTAAGTTACAAGTAGAGAGATCAGTGCATGGTAAGAGCAGTAGCAGGCAGCCAAGTCTCCCATCCAAGTACTAACCAGGCCTGACCATGCTTAGCTTCTGAGATTGGATGAGATCGGGCATGTTGAGAGTGGTATGGCCATAGACAGACACCCAAGTCAGGACAAATGGATAGCATGGCTCACCATCTACTGTAGTTTTCTCTGTCAAGACTCCATACATTTGTGAGCAATTCCCATGATGAGATATGGCATGGAATCAATCTGATGAGTAAGAGAGAATGTGGACCACCTATAAGTAGCACGGCACCTATGAATAATCCAACACTTACAAACAGTGCAACACCCCAAAGCAGAAGTGCCAGCAATAAAACAGGTTCAGCAGAAAGACAATCAGAACGAGTGAATAAAAACACCAGGGATCCTGAAAACCCAAATCATCAGGCTAATTTTCAGAGAGAGCATTTGTGGTGTAATTCTCACCACAAAACACCAAGGACCTGCACTTGGACTTTGAGCTTCACAGAGAAAAGATAGGGAATGCCGGAGCCCAACTGGACTGAGGATCAATGGCTAAGAGGTGGGTTAGCATTTCTGTTGCCTATGCAGTGATTGCTTCAGAGTGGATGTGAAGCTACATCTTGCGAAGTCACAAAGAGTCCCTGGGTGGCTGCACCTTCCTGTAGTTACCACAAGCTGCTGCTTCCTATTAACAGATGCTCCTTTATTGCAGTTCTTCCTGTTGCCATCTCGACCGGACAACCTCTTGTAGCTGCTGCAAGCTCAGCATCATCAGGTAAGACACCTCACCCAGCCATTAGAGTTTAATCCAGCCCCTAAATTGCACAAGGTGCTAGCCAGGGGTTCTGCGGTATCATTTCTACTACTGATAATGTTTCCTTTGAGATCAAATAATTTAATAAGAAACAGACCAAAATGGTCTTGACATCACACTACCGGCTTCCCTTTATATTTGATTAGCTGTAGTTTAACATCAACATGGTAACTCAGGGATTCTCTGAAAAAAAAAAAAAACAGGGCAAATATGAGGTGGAGGAGAAAGAAGAAATACAGTATACAAGAAAGGAAATACAGTCATACTACATGACCGCTGTGACCAATGAATGCACACGGGGTCATAACAGCGTAAACCTGCAGACATACAGAGTGAGAGGAAAAGGTCAGAATACAAGTGTGTGAATGTGTGTTAGAGAAAGAAAAGCTTGTAAAGGTCATTTTATATCTTTTAAATTTAAGAAATAAAGTAAAGCATCTATCTGCTGTCTGGGAAGCAGACAACCCAGAAACTTTTATTTTCCCAAACGAGCCCCATCGAGAAGCCAGACCTCTTCCTGGTCACGTTGAACACACTAGTAGTGTCACTGTTATGGTCGATTTCATTTTTCATATTAGTACATTTTAGATATACGTAACCGCCACATCCATCACAGGGTATTTGTCTCTGTACATGGTACATCTTGAGTCTTCTCTTTCCCCCATTCTCCTATCCTCCAGCCCCCTTCACCTTCCTTATTTACAAAACTTTGTGTCCAATTTTTCCTTCCTTTCTCTTTTTCTTTCGTCCCTTTGATCCTTTTCTTCTTCCCTCACCAGTTGTTCCCCTTCTTATTTGAAGATTTCCTTCCCATTTCCCAATATCCATTATACTTTTTGGCCCATTTGCATTCTGTCATTGTACTTGTTAACACTGTCTCTACCACCCGTAACTGCTCACATGTCAGTTTTACTATCATGTAATCTACAGTCTGACAAGACCAATGCTAATCTCTAATAATCTCTTGTATCTGCATTATTCTTTTGTCTACTGAGTATTTGAAACACAACTAGCGGTAACTGAGATATTTTGTATGTGTCAAATATACTCCGGATATTTCAAAGATTTAGAGAAGCGGAGAGCTGCTGTACAATGGGCAGAAAGTTTCAGTTATACACAATAAATAAATTCTAGGGATCTGCTGTACACATGGTGCCTATAGTTAATAGTATAGCGCCATGTGGCTATTTAGCATAGCATTAAACATTTGTTAAGGTGTTAGAATTCAAAAGTTCTTACCATGCACACAAAAGGAATACAAGGACTCTTGCTGGAGGTAAGAGTCTTATCCTCTTAATTGTGGCAATATTATTACAGATGTATGTCTATGTTCAAGCTCATCAATTGCATATGTTAACCATATACAATTTTTTGTATAGCAATCATACCTAAAGTTGTTTTATAAAAAAGGCATAGGACTATATAAGAAGCATGTAAAATTGTTCATTGACATCTTATTCTGATTACATATTGAAATTATAATATTTGAGATACATGTTAAATAACATATATTATTAAAATTACTTTCACATGTTTCTTTTCCCCTTTTAAGATGTGCCTACCAAGGGCCTGTGAGGTAGCTCAGTGGCTTAAGCACCTTCCTGGCAAGTGCCAGGTCCTGAGTTTGATCCCCAGTACCAGAAAAAAAAAATAAGGTGTGCCTATCAGAAAGTTTATAATTACATGTGCAATGGATCCAATTTAATCTAATTTAATTTCTATTAAACAGCATTGCCTTATGTCTTTTAATCACTATGGTGAATGCTTTATGCAATTTTTAAAAACTGATCTTCCCAATAGCTGGATGAGGGATGTCTATAATCTTTTCCTGATGTAGACACTCATGATCAAATAGGTTAATCCTGTCTCAGAGCTCATGGAATGATGACACAGATAATCTGACTTCAGAGATCTAAAGATTAATCTCTAGACTATTCTAAAACTGTTGTCTAAACCACATGAAAATTCTATTAACTGTTGACTGCCCATGTTGCGTATTCAAAAACCCAAAGGACCCCTTTGAGATGAGGGAAGCTAAGGGTAGGAGATAGTCTCTGAGCCAAGCCTGTATTTAATCTTCTAACCCTTACACTTAACTGGCCCAAATTCATATGCCCGTAGCCTAGATGGTGGCAGCAGCGCTTTATCACCACCACCTCTAGCTTTGTTCATGTCTCAGCCCACTCTTAAAAATTCTTAGGCCTCTTACAGAGCTGTGCTGACATATATGTGCAATCCCAGCACTCGGGAGACTGAGGCAGAAGCTCAAGGCTAGCATGGGCCAAACAGGGAGACCCTGCTTCAAAATAAAAATTTAGAACACCTTGGCTCTTGTGACTGCATAAGTGTATTCTTGAAGACTTGGTAGGATTTCCAATTAGCTGCAGTGCAATTCTCAGCGAGGACTCAGAGATGCTGAATTTGAGCTTACCCTCTACCACTGCCGCTCCGTGGAGCCTCACCCTGTCTCTTCATCAGTTGGGACCTGAGCGATCTCAGCTATAAAAAGGAACAGTCACTTATTTCAAAGGGTTGTGATGAGGATTAAGTCCGTGAATCCCTTCAAGCATTTAACAAAGAGCCTGGCGTGCAGTCAGCGCCCAGGGAATGTGACCTTCCATGCATCACGCGGTTCTGCAGATGCCACTGCTTGAGACAGCAAGGCTTCTTCCCTGGAGCTGCCAAGCTGGGGGAAGGACCGTGGTGCTTCTGCTGTCTGCCGCTGGCCGTGGCCATCCTGTCTATCTGGATATCACCCGCTTGCTCTCTGTCCCTATGTATTTACCTATTCTGGACATTTCATATGTGGAACCGTACAGTACAAAATGGTGTTTTCTTGCCTGGCATAGTGCTTTCAAGGCTGCCCATTCCTTTTAAAATTCTTTGTCTGGAAGACCCTTGTGCAAAGGTAATTGAGTTCTTGTCCAGACTACATGGAACAGGTAAAGAAGTCCTTCTCTTTCTATTGGTTATTAAATTTCAGGAGTCATTTTCCTTGCCTTGTTTTTTTAAAAGCTCCATCAGCTTCAGCTATCCTGGATGTTCACCACCAAACCATGCCACCAGGTAAGTCAGTAAACTATGAGCTAAAACAACAAAAGCTAGGTGGGATGTATCATGGCTGCTACATCTGGCACTTTGAGTCCATAGAAAGAATGATTCGTGCTCAGGAATGGGGCAAATTCAATACCAAGAGATGTGGGGCAAATTCAATACATGGGGTGCCTAATACCACCTGCAGCACAAGAATGAGGAGGGAGTTCATCCATCTCGCTCATGACTATATTCTTAGCGCCCATCACGGTACTTGGCACACTATAGGCACTGAATGCATATTTGTTTAATGAATGAAAGAATGTAAAGGCAGTACGAGTGTGGACAGGGCATTTGCTCCTTATTGAGTCAGCTTTGGTCTTGCCTAAGAATAGTCCCGCTAGGCAATAAATCATGGAGGCGAATTTCTCCACTCAAGAGATATAGGCATTACTCTGAAAAACTGGCAGCCATCCCTAGGTACAATCATCCTCTTCTCAGGGAAGTGTTAGCATATCAGATGGGCACAAACTAACAAAGCCAGATGCTTCTAATAAATATTCTTTATGTCTCCATTACAGTAGATAATGAGAAGTTATCAACCATCTTGTCAGGTAAGAGCCGTGATCCCTATTATTAGTCCTGTAGATAGACACCTTACCACCCATCTTGGCATGCGAGTAGGTGGGCCTCCAGGCTACATACTGTCCTTATGTCTATCATGATTTTTATGACTTTTGCCCAATTTTGCAGTCACTCATTTTATTACTGCTGAGTACACTCATGCAGAATCTGGAGGTAATGTGAAGTTAGGGAGGACTCAGCGGGGTCACACTAGGAGCCTTCTGCTGGGCACCTCATCTGGACTCCAAGCTCCTCTGAGAGCTGGCAGTGCATCATAAACATGGGACTAGTCCAGATGTCTGGGTGGAGATATGGACCAGCTGGTGGAGCTTTGAGAGCTGTCAGCTGAGTCCTTTTCTAGTGTGTGCTGTGTCTGTCCCAGGAAGCGGACTTTGATTCCTAACTCCCACTTCAATGTTGTTCCAGTTCTTCCTGTGGCTGACTCCATAGCTGTCAACCGCAGAGCCAGTGTGCCTGGGCTCAGCCCACCAGGTGAGGAGCCTTCCCCAGGGACCACTGCTGCTCTCATCAACTGCAGAAGAGGGATCACTGTACCAGGAAAGAAGCCTAGGGAGTGGCAGAGGTGGGGCTGCTGAGGGGCAAGGGAAAGCTCCATAGTAACAGAAAATGGCCCTGGCCTAAAGAACTGGGCGGGGAGTTGTCCTTCCAGGTGACTTCAGCTCCTGGTCCTTTACTTTCTTGCTATTCCAGGGAGAACATGGTAAAGTTCAGAAAATACAAAGAATAAGAAAGTAAATAATCACACCCCCCACCTGGACACGACACTATTTACATTTCATTATACTGGTTTCCTGTTCTCATCAAGAAGTGAAATAGTTACCCATGAAACTCCCAAGACTGGAGATATTGCTCAGTGTTAGAGTACTTGCCTATTGCATGGGCAGCCTTGGGTTCAATCACCATTACTGCAGGCAGATAGATGGATGGATAGATAGAAAGATAGATAGATAGAAATACAGAAAGATGGGGAGCCCTGTACAGCAGTTTGTAGATCTTTTGTCAGTGCCAGCCATCTGGATGAGTCATAGGCATTGCTTGATCAATTTGCTCTCTGTGAAAGCCTGAGAGAGTGTCTTCTCCTCATGTGACTCTCCTTAGGCACACTCCCCGACATCGTTGATCACTTTCCTCTGTGGCCCCATAATCTCCTTGATCAGAAAATGTGGGACACAACTGAGTTACAGGATGTTACAGTACAGGTTCTCTTATGTCCTGAGTCCTCACTGACCTTGAAAGGCTAGGGCCAAAATGTTGACTATTCTTTTAGCCCTTCTTTTTCTCTAATTTTTTGGTCTACAAACTTAAGATGTTAACCCTCCAGAAGAGAAGCTTAATGATATTATTACCCTATAACATAGGCAGTTGAGCTTAACATCAGTATCTGTCTGAATATCAAACAACTTAGACATAACATGGAACAGGTATTTTCCATCAGTCATTGATATGCTAAACTTTAAATCCCTATAGAATGTGGAAAAAAAAAGAAATAAACAATTACATATTGTTACACAGAAATTTAGAAATCTAACCATATACAACATTCCAGTAGGACAGTCCTATTATATTTTTTTCTCATCTCTTGTTTTATTACCTTTTTTTTTAAACAAACATTTGCTTGAGAGAGTATAGCAGTAATAATTATGACATTAGAAGCAGTACACATTTAGAAGACCAGAAAAAAAAATGTATCTGTACATACAAAATAGTTAGAATGGATATACAGCCACTTTCTCTTAATTCACTGAGAAGAAAGATTTGTACTCATAGTGTTTGGACAGGATATCATGTCTGCATCTTGTACTATGAATAACCACTATGAAGACAACAATATGCAATGTATTACCTATTGTAACTGTCCTACTAACCTGTTTTGAAACTGTCTCATTTTTTTCTTTCTAAATAAAATTAATTTAAAAGATTTTTTTTTAAAAGAAAGATGGGAAGCCCCCAGTAGCCCACCAATCCAGTCTCTCTTTTCTCCTTCCTCCTTAACATTATCATGGGGCTGGGGAGATGGCTCAGTAGAATAAGTGCTTGCCTGGCAAGCCCAAGGGCCTGAGTTCAATCCCCGGTTCCGCCAAAAGAAAAAACAAGGAAAAAAGAAAGATTAGGGTTCATTTTTACATTTTTACACACCTTGAATTATATGATTTTTGTGTGTTCTTTTTTCATACAAATTATGCTACTCTAGACATTATGCAATACAGTTTCTCTTTATTCAATATCATGTTTTGAGATCAATCCATTTTGATGTACATGTGTATTTGTATGTGTCTGTTTCATTGTTGTTAAGGGGTATAGATTATTCTGGTTTTGGAAAACACTGCTAAATTCAATCTGCTTCACCATGGAAAGGAAAACTTTCCTAAATGTCCATGTCTCTCATGCTGCTGCCAAGGACCAAAGCATGAAAAATAATATATTCTAATACCTGGTGTGTTTTGTTCAGTGACTTGCAATGAGTCCATCACATCGTGGTATAATTAGCATGTCCACTTTTTCCTACGGTGTTTTAATTTTATTTTTACTTAGGACAAGGTGTACAGGGTGTATAGGGCCTCACTGCATAGATCGGACTCTTAGTGATCCTCCTCTTTACAGCCTCCCAAGTGCTGGGATTACAGGCGCATGTCACCATGCCCAGTCTCAATTGCCGTCTCAGCGCATCCCGGGGGCAGGTCTAGGGATCCAACTCCCAGCCTCTGCGTCTGCCTAAGAAGGTGCTTTAATCTGCTGAGCTATTTGGCCAGCCCTCCTACAGTGCCTTTACATCTGGAGTAACTTAATGACTCATTTTTTTTTTTTTATGAACTTAAGACAGGGTCTACAAGGTGCACAGTGTCTCACTACACAGATCAGACTTGTAGTGATTCTCCTGTTTTCAGCCTCCCAAGTGCTGGGATTATAGGCACATGCCACCACTTCCAGTCTCAGTCGCTGTCTCAGCGCACCCTGGGGGAGGGGCTGGCACCGCACACTAGGGATCAAACCCTGGCTGCTGTGCTCTGCCCAAGGAGGTGCTTTAACCCACTGAGTTATCTGGCCGGCCTTCATCTTAATTTTTAAGCCAAGTATAATGGTTTCAGTCCATTCTCAGCTCCAAGGGAGAGGGGTACGTGGCAGAAAGCAGCATTTCATGGTGGAAGCAAAGAAGAGCAAAAAGGAGGAGTAGCAGCAACCATGGCAATGGAGAGCAAGTCTGTCTCTCTGTCTCTCTTATATTACATTCAGGCTATCCACCAGAGCGTGAGTGTAGCACTCCAAACCATAATCCCAGCAGTACTCACACCCACAATCCCAGCCTTGGATCATGAATCAATCACAAACTGTAGAATCGCACCTCAATGACTGCATGAGGCCTTTTTGGGGGATAAATACACACAAACTAACAGTGTTCAAATGGAGTTTGCAAAATGATTGGATCATGAGGGCGCCAGCATCAAGGATGGATTAGAGTGTTGCTGACTGGGCTGTTGGGAGGCAGGGCCTAGTGAGGAAGTGGGCTCCTGGGGGCAGAACCCGAGGAGTGTACCTTGTCCCTGGCTCTTCTCTGTCTCTGCATTCTGGTGGCATGGGTAAACAGCTTTCCTCTCTGGCACCCTTCTGCCTCCATATTTATACCTTACCACAGGACAGAATGCAATGGAATCAGCGGACCATGGACTGACACCATGGACAAAGATAACCCTTTCTTCCTTTAAGTTGTTTTTCTCAGGCGTTTTGTCACAGCACTGAAAATCTGACTAGCATATCAGGCAACTAAGGTGACTCTGACACTTACTCTTGTTTTTGTCTCTACAGAGGCCTGGCCGAGGCTGAGGCTGGTGAATGGCACAGGAAGGTGCTCTGGACGGGTGGAGGTTTCCTACCAGGGGACCTGGGGGTCCGTGTGTGATGAAGGCTGGGGCCTTCCAGAGGCACAGGTCGTGTGCAGGCAGCTTGGGTGTGGCCCAGCTCTGTCGGCCCCACTGGGCGCCCACTTTGGCCCTGGCTTTGGAAAGATCCTTTTAGACAATGTGCACTGCACTGGCACAGAGAGCAGCCTGTCCCTGTGCACCCACGACAGCTGGTTCACCCACAACTGCAGCCATGAGGAGGACGCTGGAGTCATCTGCTTGGGTGAGGCTCCTTTCACAGCTGAAGTGAATTATGGGCAGAGCAACTTAGCTCCTCCTTTGGGAGGGCTGGCATCTTCTGTCTCTGCACTAACGGGTTCTCTCGGAAGCCTCACCCCTCCAAGGAAGACTGATTTCTATGTCTCATTCTACTTTGACTTCTGCTTAGCTACCGTTTAATGTACAGAGAGGAAATAGGATGCAAATAAACCTGTCAAGCCTTAAGTAATTCACAGGGGCTAGGTTGAATGGTCTATTGTTCCTTGAAGATTAGAAGGTGTTACCAGCTGATACCAAACCTCTGTAACAGAAGGTCTCAGCTTGCAGCTCAAGCGGCTGTGTCACTCTGTGGTACCGGGAACCCCGGAGTTCTGGTCTGCATGGCCCTCTTCTGGGCAGTTGACTGTGGTTAGGTCCTGATATCCTCAAGAACAAGTCTTTGTGGAGAGTTCCAGGCTGAAAAGACACATCAGTTTCAAGGAAGTTCAGAATTCACTCACAGTACCCAACACCCCACCTGCAGGATCTATCTAAATGAGAATCTAGTCACCAGGCAGCTGCAGGCATGACAAGGACTGTTCTTTGGTTACTGAAGACCACACTTAGTAGCTCTTGAGTTCAGATATACTCTACTACAGCTATGCTTATCAGTCCTCACAAAGTATGAGAGAAAACTGAAACACTGAAAACTTCATACATATATGATTTCAGAGTGCTCCTGCCACTCAGAAATACCACGGGGCCATTCAGTTTATTTCCTTTTTCATCCTAAAGTAGTGTTGTTCAGACTTAACTGTGCATTAGAATACCCTTGCAACTGATTAAAACTCAGATTTCTGGACCCTACTCTTGGAGATTTCTACGTAATAGCTCTGGGGTGGAGTATGAGCATTTGCGCTTCTGACAGGTTTAGGGTGCTCATGCATGGCTGGTCTGGGAACCTCACTTTGAGAATCACTGTCTTAACACATAATTTAATTAACTCCTATTCCAATAAATAGAAGCGAAAGTGCCATCATCTCCTTCATCACCTTCATTACCATCTCCATCAGCATCGCCACCACCTTCATCTTCACCACTGTCACAGACACCACCGCCACCATCACTGTCGTCATCTGTCTCATCCTTTTCGGCATCGTCACTACCTGTACCATCACCACCAGAAGCTGGTTTCCCTAGTAAGTCAAGCTTTTTTTTTCCCATAATTTTATTGATAAACAAATAGCAATGAGACAGTTTCAAATCAAATTGGTAGGACAGTTTCAATAATTAACACATTGCATACATTCTTCCTAGTGGTTAATTGCTGTACAAGATGCGGACATGATATCCTATCTAAATGTCACTATATATTTTTGTTGTTGTTTCTCTTTTTTGGGGAACCGGGGATTGAACTCAGGCCCTTGCGCTTGCCATGGAAGCACTTATTCCACTGAGCCATCTCCCCAGCCCATAAGTCAAGCTTTGTATCTGTGTTATTTCCCTATTTATTTTAGTTGATACATATATTTTTAATTTTCTATTTTTTATTCATTTTAATGAGAAAAAAGATAAAATAGCTATGAAACAGTTTCAAAACAGGTTAGTAGGACAGTTACAGTAATTAATACATTGCGTATTGTTGCCTTCATAGTAGTTATTCAGAAGACAAGATGTAGACATATCTTATCTAAACAATATTAGTACAAACCTTTCTTCTTGCTGAACTAAGAGAAAGTAGCTGTACATTTATCCTACCTTGTGTACACATATATATTTTTTTCTTTCTTTTTCCACAACAAAACGGTCCTTTATTTATACTTTTGCAAAGTTAGTAACATGTGACACAAGGTTGCCTAGCAACTAATAGCTGACTTTAACCAGACAAGATGTTTATCTCATGACTGAGGTAGCTTGTATAACCACGAGGTATAAAAAGTAAAGCTATATTAATATGTTGAACTGTAAAAGGCTCAAACCAACTTCTGACAATTGACGTTGTGCTGCCAGTTGTGCTGATAACTCACTACTATCATGGACTATTGGACTATATTAGGTTATTTTGCTGAATTCAAGTACCTACAATCTTTGGGCTGGCATCAAGTATGAAAAGGTCCTTTAAAGACTTCTCCAAACACAGCTTCTCTAACTGCAGCGGAACACCCATCTCTGATAAGACAAAGCAAAAAACGGGGATATGTTGGGAGTCACAGAAGCTAGGAAATTGATCAAATATGTGTAGGCAGGACTAGGCCTCAGTGCCTAAAGCAAACTAGTTGATACATTTTTCTGCTTGAGCATTTTCAGAGCTTAACATCCAAACTAGAATACTTAAGCAAATCATTAAAAATCATAAAACCCCCTGTGCATCTAGTACTATGTAAAGAGGTCTTTGTGCATGAATTTATTTCCCAGTCATAGAAAGGAGACCAGGGCTGTAGTCATGGTCTCCTCCTTATTAGGTATCCATGTCCTCATCTAAGCCTTCGCCATCCCTTCCTTCCTAGATGACCGCAGACCTTTTGTCTGGCGTCTGTGCCTGTGTGTTCTCAACATCTTGAGCTACCTTTCATTAAAAATTGGGATTATTGAGGCATAATTTGCATACAGTAGAAATTACCATGGATTTTAAAGAATTGCAAGCACTGCAGCTATGTAGCCACCGTCGCCATCACGATATAGACCACTGCCATGACCTCTTAGGGTTTCCTTGTCCCCCTTTGTATTTCGCCTTCTCTCCTGACGCCCTCATCCCTACAAGCAGTGCTAGGAGCTCTACCTCTGTAGGGTTCGCCTTTTCCAGAGTATCATCTAAAGCAATCAAGCCATACAGAGCACTTTTATTGGAATTCTTTACTAACCATAATGTTTACAAGAATCATCCCTGTAATTCTTTTATTTTTCAGTTGTATTTTGCTGCCTGGATATACCAGAATTTGCTTATCTTTTCACTAATTGGTGGATATGAATTTGTTTCTAATCTTTTGTTTTTTTGAAACAGTGTCTCACTATGCAGTTCAGGCTGGCCTTGCACTCACTAGGCAGTTCAGGCAGGTCTCAAATTCATAGTGATCTTCCTGCCTCAGCCTCCCAAGTGTTGGGTTTACAGGAACACCCCAACATGCCCAGCTACTGTTTTAGTTTTACTACTATGGATAAAACTACTATAAATATCCATGTACAAGTTGCAAGCTATTTTTTACAAATAGCTGTGCCATTTTGCATTCCCTCCAGCAACATGTAAGAGTTATAATAGTTCACATCCTTGTCAACACTTTAGGTTGTCTATTTTTAAAGTTTGGCCATTGTGGTATCTCTACTATAGAGTTAGTGCTGATTTTCTGAGTTTTTTTTTTTTAATTTATTTAGGACAGGGTGTACAGGGTCTCACTACATAGATTAGACTTCTAATGATTCTCCTGTTTTCAGCCTCCCATGCACTGGGATTATAGGCACGTGCCACCACGCCCAGTCTCAATCACCATCAAAGTGCCTAGGGGTGGGGCCGGTATGCCACACCAGGGATCAAACCCCAGTCACTGCGCTCTGCCTAAGCAGGCACTTTAGTCCACTGAGCTATCTGGCTGGGCCTTGAGTTATTTTTTATTCATATACATTAACTATAGAACAATGACTTTCATTTTGGCATATTAGTACATGCATATAACATACTTTGTGGTATTACATTACATTTATCTAAAGAATAGTGAAGTTGAGCATTTTTATTCACTTATTTGCATCTATTCGGTCAAATACATAAATTCAAACTTTTATTTTTTAAAAAAACTGACTTTTTCCTGTTATTGATGAATTACAGGACATTTAACATATTATAGATGCAAGTACTTTTTCAGATACATGTTTCCAAATATTTTTCCCAGTCTGTGAATTGTCTTTTCATTTTATTAACAACATTCTTAAAAGAGCAAATTTAAACTATTAAAGGAAGTCCAGTTTTCTGACATTTTAACCTGAGACCTATTTACTTAGCTAAAGGCCTCTCAGGTTGTTGCCGCCTGCTTTCTTCTGTGTTTCATTTATTCATATGATCTATTTTAATTGATTTTTGTGTTTGGCCTACAGATAATTCAGAGGTCTATTCTCATACACATCTAATTCCATCACCATTTCTAAGCTTATTATGCTATCTCTATGGAAATGGTTGAAACTTTTGCCAAAAATTAAATAACCACATATACACAGATGTACTTCTGACTTCCTCCTTTCTGTTCCATTGATTTGTGGCCTACCCTCAGGTCAGTGTCAATTACTGTCACTTCAGAGGAGGGTTGAAGTCAGAAGGTGTGACTCTTCCACTTTTGTTCATATTTTTAAAATTCATTTTGCTTATATATTTTAGATAGACATAATGATTACATTCAGCATAGTGAATTTGTACCTGTACATGCTATAACTCGATTCTTCTTTTTTCCCAATCCACTCCTCTTGCTTCTCCCCCTTCTTCCCTCCTTATTTATGAAAACTTTGTATCCATTTTTTTATATTCTCTTCTTTCTTTCCCCTTCCTTCTTTTCCCCTCCTCTGTCCCTTATTCCCCTTCCCAGTTGAACATTTTCTTCTCCCTTCCCAATATCTATTACACATTTTATTTATTTATTTATTATTATTGTTATTATTTATTTATTTTTGTTGAACCAGGAATTGAGCTCAGGCCCTCACGCTTGCCAGGCAAGTGCTTATTCCACTGAGCCATCTCCTCAGCCCCTTCTATTACACACTTTAGTCCTTATTTACACCTTCAGTCGCTCATACCACAGTAGCCTACATTTCTTTCTCTTGACTTAAATTTTATTTTTTTAGCTCTACTGAAATATGACTGAGAAATAAAGATTGCATATATTAAAAGTGTGTAATATATTGTTTTGATAAAAACAACCTTTTTTAATGACCCTCACCAAAGAATCAAATCAGCTTATAAAGCTCTACAAAAATACCTGATGAGATTTTTAATTTGAATTGTATTGAGTATTTATACATTCAAGAACAATTGACATTAGAGCATTATTAAGTTCTTTAACCCATCAGTACTATGTATCTCTCCACTTAAGGTTTATGTCATCAAGATCCTGTGGTTTTCTATGTGCGGACTTTCCACATATTTATTGGACTTATGCATAAGAATTTTATGGGTTTTGATGCTATTATAAAAGAAACTTAAATTTAAAAAATTCAATATCTCCTTTTTGATGCTGGCAAAAATGAAATTTATACACACCTGTAATCCCAGCA
This sequence comes from Octodon degus, assembly GCF_000260255.1. NCBI lineage: Eukaryota > Metazoa > Chordata > Mammalia > Rodentia > Octodontidae > Octodon > Octodon degus. Next base: position 21,330,058 of record NW_004524586.1, on the reverse strand, counting down.
CTTTGGTGCCTGCCGCAGGAGAATCACTGTCAGTTCAAGGCAGGGTGGGCTACACAGGAAGTTCAAGACCACCCTTAACTAACTATGCAGTAAGACTGTCTGAAAACATAAAAATGAAGTTAATATGCAATAAGTGATGAAATGAGAATTAGATCTCAGGTTAAAACAATCATATCTTTAGTCTGGAAACTCACTAAGCCCTTTTGTAGTGGTTTCTTGTGTTGCATTTTCATAAAGAGATGCTAGCAATTGGCTTAGAGTGCCAGGTAACTTTCCCTTTACTTGGCTTTCATTTATCTCCTCCAAGTGCTACTTTTTTCATCATAGCTGCTGAACTAATAAAAGGACCCAAGGGCCAGCCAAATAGCTCAGTGGATTAAAGCACCTGCAAGCAGGCACAGGGGCTGGGGGTTCAATCCCCAGGCCTACCATGCCAGCCCTGCCCCTGGGACGCGCTGAGACAGCAATTGAGACTGGGCATTGTGGCACATGCCTGTAGTCCCAGCTCTTGGGAGGCTGTAAACAGGCAGATCACTAGAGTCTGATCTAGTAGTGAGACCCTGAATGCCTTGTAGACCTTTCCCTAAAAATACAAAAAAAAGGGACCCATTACTTCTGTGGAACAGCCAACACCAACAGGTACAGAAAAGGGCATCTTTTTTTCAGTGTACATCAAAACTTTATATCTTATATATTTATTGAAGTTTAGAGAATATATCAGTTTCCTAGAAATATGAACAAAATTAGAATTTAATAACAAATATTGCTCTATACCCCCAGACCCTGCCAGGGTTCTTGAGATAGTGAAATAAGGATGTTTATGAAAGTACGATTCCAGAATACTAGTTCCATAGGACACTTAGATCAGTTATGCATGTGTACGTAGACACACACACACACACACACACACACACGGATTCTGTGGTCTTTAATGCATTTAATACAAATGTATTAAACATAGTAGACAATTCTCTTTACTATAGATATCTAAGAGCTTATGCAAACACCTAACACTTAAAAATATGCATTAGAAATCTCAGGGGCCACACCTTTGAGCCACACATTTGAGCTAAATGCCACACATTTGAGCCAAACTCCCTTTTTCTTATGTTCCATCTCTCTGGAGGTCTTCTGCATAATAGAAATAAGGAAAGTGCAAAAATCCAGCTATTTTGGATGAATGCATCCTAGCTACCAAGGTGTTACAAAGTAAAATACATACTTCCTCATTTCCTGAGTGTCTGAAGTCAGAGTTGCTCTCCCGTGATTCCATGTCTGCCTGATAGGAGCTCTTCTTTTGATTTCTACCTGTTGAAGTCCTGCCTTGGCTTCAGGCACTGTTCTCCAGACAGTTCTTCCCCTTGGAAGAAGGTGTATTCTCTGTACTTTTACCCTTCTGGCTAACATCTCTAAAAATCTACCTCATATAACAATGACTTAATGTGTCGTAGCTTCTGCCTAATTATGAGTTTTATTTCCTCCTTTAGAGTCAACAAATATTTTTGAGTGAATGATGGCACACAGAATTACTAGTTTATAGAAATTGTTCATATTCCCTTAGTTTTCCTTGTATGATGTCTCTAAGTTTGTCTTTTATTTTTTAACAAGATTATTTCTACGGAACAAAGCGTTCGGTATAAGTTAACCATGACCATAATGAATGAATAAAAAGTTCAACCATCTTGTTTAATGGTAACAATGGTAGCTAATTTAAGTAAATCAAAAGAGAATAGAATATCTCAGAACGGTATTGGGTGTTTGGGATGGGTCTTTTGTGTAGTGCGTTCACTTAATGACTGTCACCCTACTCGTTGATTGTGACCCATGTTTGCTGTTCATTATAGCTGACCTTTCCACAGAGCCATCACTGACTGCAGCCCCTGAGGCCTTCGTTGCTCCATCTGCAGGTATGGGAAGTTGGTCTTTAGGTATCAAGGGTTGACGGACAGCAATGAAAGGGATATTTTCCAAGCAAGGGGAACCAAAGTAGAAAATAATCCATTTGCATGCTGTGAGATTTAGGGCAATTTTGTTAACCCTGTGTAGTCTCAGTTTCTTTATCTTTAAAATGGGAGCCCAACCCTGCTACAAAGATTAAGGAAGACATATGTAAGTTAGCAGCTCTCAATGTCTCTGGAATTTAACTATTAAACACAAAATGTTCCTATCTTTAGCCTCCTGCACATAGTAAAGCCACAAGAAAAGAATTGCATGAGTCCAAAAGGACCAAGTTGCTCTAAGACATACCTGGATAAAGAGTTGTCTATGTAGCAGTGTTTGGTCTGGGCACAGTCTAGCCTGCTGTCTTGTTGGAAATGTTGAGAATTGAATTGTATGGATAGAATGTTCTCATTAAGAGAAGCTTAGGAGTTCAGAAGAGTTCTTATGAAAGGTTTTTTCATTTCAACCATAGGTTTTAGCAACGTCCATTTGCATTTGAAATTGCAAATCACTCTTCTTATTTTTAACATGTGGGTGCCTGAGGACCGTGTGATCTTGCATGTTTGTAAAATGAGAACTAGACAATGCTCAATTAGGAATTTAGAAGAGGGCCAGGGATGTAGCTCAGCCACACAGAACCTGCCTAGCAAGCCTGAGAGGTCCAGAGTTTGATTCCTAGTACAAAAAAAGAAAATAGAAAAAAAAGAAAGAAAAAGAAAGAAAGAAAGAAAGAAAGAAAGAAAGAAAGAAAGAAAGAAAGAAAGAAAGAAAGAAAGAGCCCCTTTGGGGGATGGCCTGATAGCTCAGCAGACTAAAGCGCCTGCTTAGGCAGAGAGCAGGGACTGGGCTTTGATCACTGGCATGCTATACTGGCCCTGCCCCCAGGATGGGCTGAGACGCTAATTGAGACTGGGAGGGCGTGGTGGCATGTGTGTGCCTATAATCCCAGAGTCTGAGTGGCTGAAAACAGGAGAATCAGAGGTACAGGATCTCAGGATAAATCCTGAGGGCATTTCACTGACCTTCTCAAACCAAAAAGCTACAACTCTTGTTGCATAGGTTCTGCTTTACCTTGGTCTTAACCATCCAGTAGAAAAGTATGAAGATGAAATATAGGAAGTAAAGCCATGTTGTTATGTTGAGCTGTGGGGGGCTCAGGTCAATAATTTCTGACATTGCCAGTTAAACAGAAGACTCAATGCTATTATGGGCTTCTGTACTCTTTTAGAATATTTTGCTGAGTTTACACACCTATAATATTCAACAACGGAACTTAAAAAAAAATTGGGGTATAACTATGAATGTCCATTTTGTATCTGTGTATTCAAAGTGGTTGGGATAGATATATAGTTGCATTCTCTTAATGAATAGAATGATTTTTTCTAATGGTGTTTGTAAGTAGGATCACAAGTCTGCATCTTGTACAGCAATTAACCACTAAGAAGAATATATGCAGTGTATTATTTGTTGAAACTGTACTTTCGATTTGATTTGAAACTGTCTCATTGCTATATGTTTATCAATAAAACTTTGAAAAGAAAAAACAAAAAAAAAAAAACCAGGAGAATCATTATGAGTCTGATCTACATAGTAAGACCCTGTGGACCCTGTATCCCTGTACTAAATGCAAAAAAAAAAAAAAAAAAAAAAGGAATTTAAAAGAATGCAGGAAACCTTCCAGAGACTGGAGGATCAGCCCATGGTATCCCTCCTTCCCTGTCTGCAGGATCCTGGATGGAAGTGAGACTGCTGAATGGTACAGGGAGGTGCTCAGGCCATTTAAAAGTCCTTGCCCAGGGAACATAGGGGATGGTGTGTGACGACCTCTGGGACCTGGCTGAGGCCACAGTCGTGTGCAGCCAGTTGCAGTGTGGCCAGGTAGTGGCAGCCCCAGCAGCCGCACACTTTGGGGAGGGATCTGGGAAGATCCTACTGGATGACGTACAATGTGCAGGTGGAGAGAGCCATTTGGGCCAATGTGTTCATGGGGACAAGGCCAGGCACAACTGTGGGCACCTGGAGGATGCTGGAGTCATCTGTGCAGGTGAGGGGCTGTCACTTCTCTGTGGCCCTTCAGGCAACTTTGGTTAATAAGCCCATAGATCTACTGAGTTGATGTCTTTCAACCCGCAGGGGCCAAAGACCCACCGACCCCTACACTCTGCAGGGTCTAACGCTGTGTCCTCTGGGTACATGCATAGGAGGGTCACCTGTGCTGCAGATGACACTTCCTCAATCTAGGGCAGACATGCTGAAAGAGAGCAGAGTGGCCCAACTCCTTGGCATAAGAAGGGCCATTGATAAAGAATAAAAAAGATAGGGATTTTCCGAAATGGATATTTATTCAAGCATCTGAAATTCATCATTATAGAATATGACTTTTACTATAAGCTTCAGTGCAGAGTACAGGAGTTGTCAAATGACATTTTAGAGAAACAGATGTTGCCCTGGTTATTTGCCTGATCAGCAGACACCAACAGGGTGAGTGCCCTCAAATAGAGCTTCCAAGAACCCAGAGGTAGGAGAGGTGCAGAGCTCCTGGGGAGGCACAGCATGGTCACAGATCTTCCACGTCTGGCTCCTGCAGTGAGACCCCATCCAGCAGCCAAACACAGGCAGAACGCCGAAAGTGAAGACCAAAAGTGAAACCATAAATCGATTCTGCACACTGAACAGTGTGACACATGCTTGCTATATGACATTTGAAGATCTGATCTGGTCAGATTGATCTCATAATGAGATGGCAGTGGGATTGTTGTTTGGATTGATAATTTATGAAACAAAATGAGAACTAAGAGCAGCTCAGAGGAGCTATGCACAGGCCTCCTGGATCAGGCAACACCTAGTCTAGGTGAAATCGCCCAACTCCTAGGGAAGGCCAGGGAAGTTCGGTCCTGTATGTGAATGCCATACCTGTATGACCCCACCCTGATGGCTGTTTCCTAGAAGGGAACAAAAAGAGATGGTAGCAGGGAAGCAGGCTGGTAGGATTTCTGAGATGTAAAATATACAGAACACAAAGAATAATCTCACACCCACTTGAGAGACTGAAAAACTCAAGAAGAGAGGAACATGAAGTCTTGTCTGCATACTGCAGTGGGGAAGCCTGACAGATCTGATAGCATGCTTAAATCCGGCAGTCAAAATGGACATTCATCTGTATCCCCTTTTTTTGTTTAGTTCCGTTATTTGAATATTATAGGTGTGTTAACTCAGCAAAATATTCTAAAAGAGTCCAGTAGTCCATAATAGTGTTGGGTCTTCCGCTTCCCTGGCAATGTCAGAAATTGTTGACCTGAGTCCCCTACAGCTCAACATAACAGCATGGCTTTACTTCTTATACTTCGTTTTTATACATTTCTGCTGGATGGTTAAGACCAAGATAAAGCAAGACCTATGCAACAAGAGTTGTAGCTTTTGGGAGTCTGATAAGGTCAGTGAAATCCCCTCAGGATTTATTTTGAGATCCTGTACCTCAGATTGTAGAACCTTTATCGGTGTCAGCCATGTGGATGAGTCACGGCCATTGCTTGGCCAATGTGCTCTCTATGAAAGCCTGAGAGAATGTTTTCTCTCCATGTGACTCTCCTTAGACACACTCTACATCATCAATCACTTTCCTTTTTGGCCCCATAATCTCCTTGATCAGAAAATTTGGGACACTACCGAGGTACATGACGTTACAGTACAAGTTCTCATATGTCCTGAGTCTTAATTGACCTTGGAAGGCTAGGGCCAAAATGTTGGCTTTCCTTGCGGCCCTCCTTTTTCTCTAATTTTGGTCTGCAAACTTAGGTTGTTAACCGTCCAGAAGAGCAGTTTATTGTTATTGCCATACAACCCAGGCTGTTAAGCTTAACCTCATTATCTGTCTGAATATCAAACATCTTAGGCATAACATGGAACAGGTATTTTTCATCAAGTATTGATATGTTGAACTTTAAGTCCCTACAGAATATGATGAAAAAACATTTAAAGATTAGAATATATTTTAAAAATAGGCATAAAGAATTATATAATTCTTATGTTTACATGTAAGTCCAAAAATCTAACCATATACAGGAAGCAGGACAGTCCCACAACATCTGGCAGTCATTGCAAATATCTTTCTCTAGGTGGGGTAAGGGAGTTCCTGGCTGCAAGTGATGTCCCCGTTTGTTCCTGTTTACAGGTGGTGGCCTCTCAGCTCCCACACCTGCAATTGGCACCCTCAGTTTTCATGCTGCCACACTCACCCTAGCAGGTAATGCTTCCCCGTAACCAGGTTGGAGCTGTGCAAACCGTTTCCTGAACACCTACTATGTGCTGTGCACAGAATCAAGTGCCTACATGAGTTTCTTACTTTGCAATAGCCTCAAAGGCAGAGATTGTTTTCAACATATCACAGTGAATCAACAGAGGCTCAGAGATGGCTGGTGGGAAGATGATACTGGTTAGGTGTCTAGAATCACACAGCCAGTGGGAAACAAAGGCTGGATTCACCCACACCTGTATTACCACAGGTCCTTGATTTTAGCAGATGCTTCTTGGTAACATAGATCAGAGAAGGAAATTAAAAAATTAATTGCTCACATCAAGACTATTTGGAGAAATTAGAATTGTTGAGATTTGCCTGGGCCTGAGTTCAATCCCAGGTTCCACCAAAAAAAAAAAAAAAAAAAAAAGAAAGAAATGTTGAGATTAAATTATTATTAGGCTACCTAAAACAGAAGAGTTATTGTAATAAAAGATATGAAGGATCAAATATTAACTATTTATTCATTTTGGGTTTTGGTTTTTCCTTTCACTGCTTCCTTTGGGCAAAATTTATCTCAACTGTATCCAGGTCTCATTAACATAGAAGATCCTCCTGTAAACTATTTTTTGAATTTTGACACAAATATTTTATAGTATATGCTTTACAATATTACTGCCAGCTAGATACTATGTTGTTTCCATTTTACAGTTGAAAACAGTGGGATTTGGTTGTAATAAAAGGTGGTATCAGGCCCAAGCTTTGGATTAGGGAAGTGCTATTTTCACACTGGAGCTTCATTGTCACTCCAGAAGGACATCCCTGAGTTCTGGTCCGTGCAGGCTAGGGCTGTCACCTCCTAGGATGTCACTGTTTTTCTGTGTTTTCAAACACATTCAGTTTGCTTTCTCAGAAGTCATTGGACAGTTTTGGGTTTTTTAAAATGTATTTAGCGCAGGGTCTGCAAGGTCTCACTGTGTACATTCGAGTCAGTTTTCAGCCTTCCAAGCACTGGGATTACAGGCACGTGCCACCACACCCAGTCTCATTTGCCATCTCAGTGTGCCCCAGGGGTGGGGCTGGCATGGCTTATGGTGCCAGGGATTGAACCCTGGCCCCTGCACTTTGCCTAAGCAGGCTCTTTAGTCCACTGAGCTATCTGGCTGGCCCCATTGGACCATTTATTATCAACATAATTACTAAAGATACTTTAAAATCGCCAGATGCTGATGGTTCTCCAGGCCTCATGCCCACCATTCCCACCACTGAGCCTGCAGCCACTGCCCGGATGCATCCACCCCCAGGTTGGTCAAATCTTTGGATCATATGGCTTGGGACAGTTATTTTCTCCAACCGTGTTAGCAGTTTCTCATCATATCTAGAGGCACATACTTAAGCAGGATCAGGAGGCCAATACAAAGGGAGATGAGAAGGTTGAGAAATAAGATACATCTTCTACTACTTGGGGTTCTTTAAAAGTTATTTTTCTTCTCTACTTGTGATTCTCTTTGGAAAATTCTTATAGTGGCAAACTGATCTATAGCCTCATATAATGGGAGAAATTAAACAAGAATCAGATACAGTTTGTGGGCCAATAAAGGTAAACCATGTCCTGCAGGCTGCACGCCAGGAGCAGCAGAGCAGCAGCGCTGACCCTGCATTCTTGTCATGAACCTGAGAGAGGCTGATGAGGCAAAGGAGGACAGGCAGGCAAGAGTGCAGGAAGAGAAGAGCAGCCTGGGAAACAGCAGCAGGGGGTCAGAGAGGGTCTGCCTTTTGTGTGCTCCTTCCAGGAAGACTATAATGTTCACTTCCTCAAATGCATGAGAACACGGCCAGGAAGGAGAGAGAACAATGGCATTGCAGCAGAGTCTCCCGGGCACTGACCTGCAGCACGTGTCCTGCAGCATGACCAATATGCAGGGAAGCTCCTGCTTCATGTATTAAGGCCAGTTGTGCGAGTCACCGTGTGGCCACCAACCTAAAAAGTGAGCTTGTCTTCCAACTGCCCCATAATCCACAGAACAGTTTGACCAATTGCTGCTGAACAGTCCAGCTCTACTTTGATCAAACTGAGCGCTTGTGCAAGAGCATTAAGAGAATCTGCTTAATATGATTTTTTTAAAAAGCAAGAATGAGAACGTTCTGATTCTGCACTCAGTGACTTTCCATTCAGTTTAACCACCAAACCTCCAAATGTTCAGCTAAGTGAATTTATCCACCCTGAACGCAGCGAGATGCATGCTGGCCTGCTACACACTACCCTTTTTCACTCTCACGCTGGCTGGTGGTGGAGGGTTCCAAAATCCACAGAGGAAAAGAAAAATGTGAAAACAGGCACCATTTGAAGGGTCAGACACTTTTTGTCAATGCTTCTCTCCTTCATAGGCCATGTCTCAATAAACGCCCCCCAGCCTCCTGCCCTGGCTCTTCCGATCCACAGCAAGAAGGAAAAGTACAGTGGAAGACCCAATGCTGTTATGAACTACTGGACTCTTTTAGAATACTTTGCTGAGTTAACACACCTATAATATTCAAATAACGGAACTAAACAAAAAAGGGGATACAGATGAACATCTATTTTGTATCTGTGTATTCAAAATGGTTAGGATAGATATATAGTTACATTCTCTTAATGAATAGAGGGATTTGTTCTAATGGTGTTTGTAAATAGAATATCAAGTCCGCATCTTGTACAGCAATTAACCACTAGGAAGAATGTATGCAATGTGTTAATTATTGAAACTGTTCTACCGATTTGATTTGAAACTGTCTCATTGCTATTTGTTTCTTAATAAAATTATGGGGAAAAAAAGAAGGAAAAGTAGTTATGGGGAGAAGTCAGCTGGTTTAGTTGTCACTTAGATGCCTACCTAACTTATAGTGGAGTTTGGAAGCCTCTGCCCATGGAGAGTGTCTTGTTTCTTCTGCCACAGGTGACAGTCTCGTGGCAGCGCCACCCACATCGCAGCCTTCTCGCCTTTCTTCCGCTCCCACGGTGGCAGGTGAGCCCTGACTGATGCCTGCTTGCACTTGGAGAGTGAGGAGAGGGTGCGTGAGACCTCTCTGCCGTGAGCTAGGACTATCCCAAGTAGCGCAGCTCCCAGCAGCAGTGTCCTGCAGCCACTGAAGAAGAGCTCGTACTCCAACAACTGCATTCACTGCTTTCCTTTAATTATAACCTTGTACCCACTGACAAGTTTCTCCTCTCTCCCCCTCTTTTTTCTTCTCCCCACTCGCTGGTACAGGCAATAGGGAGAAGGTTTTAGTGAGCACAAATTTCTACTTGACCCATTTATTCTCCTTTATTTATTTATTTTCCTGCCTTCTTTTGGATTAACAATTTTCTATGATTCCTTTTTATTTCTACTATTGACTTCCTCTTGCTTTTGTTATCAAACAGCTGAGCTACAGTTTCTAAAATTTATATTATTTA
>NW_004524586.1:21306513-21318642 GCF_000260255.1 Octodon degus | reverse complement strand
CCTTTGTGTCACTCTGTCAAGATGTTCTGCTCCTGAATCAGCTGGGTGGGTCTTGCCTCTAGCCTCTTTGCAGGGAGTTCTGCTGAAGGGTTCCCTGCTGGATCTGCAGCCTGGGTCGAATGAGGATCCCCGGCCCTCGGTTGTCTCACTCACTCGCCAGGCCTGTGCTCTAGGTCTGTTCAGGATCCTGCAGGCCCCCGGTTGTCTCACTCACTCACCGGGCCTGCGCTCTCTGTTCATGTATTTTTGAGACAGTTTTTCCCTACTCATTTTATTTATTTATTTTTCCTTACTCATTTTGTATTCAGTTCAACTACAACTTGTAGATCACAAGTGGCCTTCCACTTTTATATTATGAAGTCAATCTTCAGAGGATATTACATCACTTCATGCACAATGCAAGAACCTCACAGCAGTGCATTTTTAATTACTGTCAGCCTTTGTGCAGTATATTGATTTTATCTAATTATAAACTCCACAATAGTTTGTTACTCTTTTACAATTAAACATGAAAAAGTCCTATACACACACACACACACACACACACACACACACATATATCATATTTACCTATATACATACACATACATTTTAAGGGAAAAGTAATATTAGAAGTCAGATTTCTTTCATTTTTTAATATTTTGCTAGTACATGTTTACAGTCTGTAATGACTACATTCCTGTGCAAAGTGGATACATGTATGTAACACAGATTCATCCCTTTCTTCATCCCTTTCTCTTCTCTCTGTCTCTCCTTCCTCCATCCCTTCCCATTTACTAAAGACCTAGCTTCCTATTTCCTACTATCTATTTGCTCTTCATATTTTGAGTTTCATATATAAGAGAAGCCATGCAATATTTAAGATTGTGTGTTCGATTTAATTAACATTTAACATGCCTGGCTCTCCACATTTTCCTGAATAGACCCAAGTTTCTCCCTGTATTCCTGTGCCTAAAGAACATCCTTTTGTATTTCTTATAATTAGATCCGCTGGCAATCAATTATGCCAGCTTTCTTTTTTTTCTGAAACCAAAAGCTTATTTAATCACCATCTTTTGAAAGCTGTTTCTGCTGGATATAAAATTCTAGGGTGAAATTTTTTTTAGTTCAATATTTTATACACGCATTGCTTTGCTTTCTCGAAATCTGCATAACTTCTAGCAAAAAGTGTCCTGTAGTGCTCATCTTTGTAAAGTTTCTTTTTATACTGACTAGTTTCAAGGTTTTCTTTGTCTATTTTGTTCTAGGTTTCAACAAATTGGCTTTTTACTTGGAGCTCCCTGAGCTTCTTGGATCTGTGGTGTGATGTATTTCATTATTATTGAAGCATTTTGACCATTCTGTCTTCAAATATTCCTCCTGCCCTGTTTTCTTCCACTTCTCTATACTGTAATGCTGCAAGATGTAGAAGATGTAGGATGCTTTTTATTTTAGCACTTTCCATATATTTCTGTTTGGAAAATTCCTGTTTACCAATCTCAATATTCACTGATCTTTCTTCAGCTGTGTTGAGTCTGACAATAAGAATTATTAAAGGAATTCTTCCGCTCTAATACCATATTGTTTATTTCTAGGATGCCCACATACTCCTTTGTTTTTATTTTTCTTTTAAGATCACCCTTTATTCATGTAATTGTTCACTTTTTCTACAGAAGTCTGTTATTCATTAATCATGGCTATGAAGTTCCTGTCAGTAGTTTCCAGCGTCTGGTCTTCTTTTCCTTGTTTTGTTTCTTGACAGTGGACTGGTGTTCGCTTTCTTCCTGTGGTACTCATTGTGCTAGCTGAGTGGAAATAAATAGTATTTGCACCTAGAAATGAGAATATCACCTCTCTGTCAGACCACCGACTGTAGAGGTTGATTCAATTCACTCAAGCTGAAGTGGGGTTAGGTATCATTGTCACATCAGAACCCTAAACATGTTGGAATGGTCCTACCTTGTGCTTATTGTGAGGGCACCACACCCCTCAGTCTTCATAGCGCCTGTATCCCTGCCCCACAGAGGGTCTCCTCCCTCACACCCCTGCCCCTTCCATGCTTAGGCCGCTATTCCTTGAGGCAGGGCTGTCTGTGTCCTGGTTCCATCACCGTCTTAGGGACAATGTTAAATAACTTTTTTTCTGGTAAGAGGTAGTTAGGTGCTGACAATCTTCCCCGGTTAGATGTCATTGAATACCCAGGAGCCAGAATATTCAAGTTCTTTAGAATTTAAAGAGTGATGCACGGATGTATGGCACCATAAAAGTGGGCTATCCTGGGTTAAGCTGATTGAAATATTTGTTAAGGCAGAATTTGCATAGTCTTTTATATGCTCGGGAGCACTGCGAGGCCACTAGTGGAATAAACTAATTTCCAAACTCGGGTCCTGAAGCAGTGATGTTTCACAGATTTTTCTTTAGACTATACACATCTAGGCAATGAAAATAGAAATAATCGCCCTAGAATTGCCAGGTGGTTCACTTTTGGACCTTCTAAACCACCTACATCGTGCCCCATGCCCCACCTTCTCTCCTGGTACTTCCCAGAATGGACAGCCAGGCTCCCAACAAGGCCGCCCTTCCTCCTATGCCCTGGATCTCCTCCTCCCTCCTCTTCACAAAGAACTCACTCCTCCAGGGCTGCAGAGCCATACGGCTCGCTCTTAAAATCTTTCTGATGAAATACGAGATTCTTTCAGGAAGTCCTTCTTGGCTGCATAAGCAGGCGGCACTCTTGTCCATGCCCAGATAGCACCTGTGTAGTTTCACCGCATTTCTCCATCTGCAAGCTCCATCTTGTCAGTGTACACTTGCTCATCTTGGTTAGAAGCCCCTTGATTTGCATTTTTAAAAATATTTCCCTTCCACTGCTCCAAGAAAATCCTTATGCCTTCCTTCTGTGTATCAGGCATCTCATAGCTGTATTTGAGCAAATACAACTGGTATCTTTGTAAAAGCGTTAGGATGCCCTACCACTCTAAAGGTCGAAGGAAATCTCCTTTGCCTGAGTCCAGTCCTCAAATCCCTCTTCTTTGTGTCCCCCACTCCAGGACCCCTGATGGAGGTGAGGCTGCTGAATGGCACAGGGAGGTGCTCAGGCCGCGTGGAAGTCCTTGTCCAGGGAACATGGGGGACGGTGTGTGATGACCTCTGGGACCTGGCTGAGGCCGCAGTTGTGTGCCGCCAGCTGCAGTGTGGCCAAGCGGTTGCAGCCCCCACAGGAGCCCACTTTGGTGCTGGCTCTGGGAAGATCGTGCTGGATGACGTGCAGTGTGCGGGCAGTGAGCGCCACCTGGGACAGTGCATGGTCGGGGGCCAGGCTGGGCACAACTGTGGACACCTGGAAGACGCCGGTGTAATCTGCACAGGTAAGGGCTGTGAGTTCCCAGGACTTCAGAATTGTCCCATTCAGCTGATATTAACAGAACCATTGGACAGTAAATGGCAAACAGCCTCATGAACCTTGACCTCTTGAGCAGGCGCAGTTGGTTCTCCAGACCTCCATTCTGCCATGAAGCCTGACGCTTCCCTGCCTCCTCACACATTCCCAGGTAGGTCCGATCTGTGTGGGTTGTTTGCTTTTTGTAAACCCCCTCATTCGTTTTTAAACATTTCCTGCTAAAACTCTTTTTGTTAAGTAATTATAGAGCTTTCCTCTGCCAGCAGAGCAAAACTCCATTGCACATCACAGTCAAATGGTTATTAGCATGAAAGGATAAATAGAGGAAATGGTTAGGCAATGGAATAATTACTGCAGTGAGTTTCATTAAAACTTCTCAATTTTTTGCCAATAGTTATGTTAGGAAATGTCAAATATCTCCAAATAATGCATGAACTCTAAGTGAACTATAACTACAAATAAAAACTTTGGAGGGTCACAACTTTATAAAATGAGTGTAAATGACTCATCACAGAAAGGCTTTGATTCAAACCTATAAGAAAGACAAATGCCGGCATGTGATGGAGTGGCAGAGTTTCAGAAGATAGTCATGATTTTTTTCACCTATAATATTGATTAGGAGAATGTGACCAGTTCCCTCAAGTTTGGGGAACAAAGGGGGGGTCAAAAATGACAGGATGGAGATGTCCAGATACTCAGATTATCCTTCCTCATCCCCGGGCACTGATTTTCCAGCGGCTTCACCAATAGGTCTGACACCCGCCCACTGAATTGGTTAAGGCCATTCCATGCGCCACCGTGTGGACAAGTGAAAGATAAAAGTCGCATAACTCATGCTTTTATCTGTCTCATTCTTAAAATCTTATGGCTCAGCCTTTGCTTGATAGTCTAACCATCAAAATGATTCCATAACTAAACATGACCAATAGATTTTTATGAGAGAAAATGACATGGAAAATCATGTCCAGAAGTCATCTACAGATCTTTTTTTTTTTTTGCCATACTGGGGATTGAACTCTAGATCCTGTGCTTGCCAGGCAAGCACTTATTCTACTGAGCTACCCAGGCCCCAGATCCATTTCTTAACACAATGTGTCACCCAGTTCCTAGTGAATACTCAGCAGCTCAGATATTTTCTTAATATCTTATCTTTGTAAAATAGACAAAATGATTATTTTCTGAAAAGGACCAATGGTCATGGCCATCAATAAATTTCAGAACTAGTTTTCTGTGCACTTACAAGTCTAGAATGCTAAAGATGCTTGATTCCTCCAGCCTTCTGCAGTAATTCAGTGACTAAGGTAGAGGGAAAAAAGGAGGTGGGCAATGGGACTGTCTTTCCTGCCCACATTTTTATTTCTGATGATAATGCATGTAGTATCTTCAAAGGGGAAAATTAATTAATGCTATTCTTTGTCTCCAGCTGAGATTTGGACAATTAAGGAAATAAGAGAAAGGAGAGAGAGAGAGAGAGAGAGAGAGAGAGAGAGAGAGAGAGAGAGAGAGAGAAAGAGAGAGAACAGAGACCAAAATGACAGGCCACCTGGGGTAAAGCATGGAGCTCCCTTGAGGGCTGCCTGTCTAGGAGGAGCAGAGCAGACCTGTGCTCTGAGGACAGGCTGACTTCCAAATAGCAAAAAGGGCAGAACCAGGCAGCGGCTTGCATGAGCTACAGTGAAGAAGGAAGAGGAAGAGCTAGCATGTCATGGAAAGAAATATCATGCGGGGCAGAGTGTTACACCCTGAGAGGTTTAATTCAGTGTGACTATTCTACTTCTCTAATTTTTCACACTGTTAGGACATGCATCATCACGCGTGCTTCCTTCCCCTGAATCTGTGGCCCTGCAGTTCACACTCGGGCCAGAAGGTGAGTCATACAGAAAGTTTCTTAGTGCTTGCGCTTGGAGTGGAGAAACGGGGAACAGCAATGATAACCCCACCCCCACAGAACCCCACATACATCTGCATGGGAGACTGTCCCATCATTGGGTCCTCATTGCCTCTTCTCTTCAAGGAAATGCCACTAAGAAAGTGATACTTTTTCCACTCTCTATTTGAGTACACTGAGTCAGGGAAGTCTAACACAGCCAATCTGCTTTGTCCTGGAACTAGTACACGGAGAAGACTCTGTTAGCCAGAAGTAGGAAGACCATGACATTAACACAATAAATGTTTCATGTGTGGTTACATTGAGAGTGCTAAATATCATGTAACTTGAATGTATCTAATTATTTTAAAAAGTATTTTTTACTTCCATTTTCTAGTTTTTTCTTCTACATGCATTATGTTGTAATTAATGCAAAATGCATTGCTATAAGGATGCCTAGTCTTTTTTCAAAAAAAGCTTTTGCATTAGTGCATACATTTTTATAAATATAATAATCATAAATACTTGTACAGTGCTTTTAATGTAGAGGACAGCTGCTAGGGAAAAGGAAAAGAAGCAAAGGTACAAGGTCAACAGCACAGAGTTACTTCAGAATAAACTGGAGAGGGACTGTGCTGGCACTAGAGACCAGAGCAACAGCTCTGTACAGGCAGAGGGGTCTTCTGCAGGGTCATGGAGAGGGAGTTGGGGCTACCTGCTAAGAACAGGCTCAGAAAGCACAAGTGGCAATGGCTGCCTACGGAGGAGGCTGAGATGGTGCGGGAGCAGGGGCTACCATCAGTGGCTGGGTTGGTAGTGTCAGGTGTCCCTGGGGCAGCTGGGCTGAGAGGAGGTGCCATGGAGGGGTCTGTGATCAGGATGTCGGCTGTCACATTCCTTCCGTATTCACAGTCATAGTTCTTCTGATCCACTCCCCTCAATCCTGTCTATTGGGCAGGGAAAACATGTCCTCCATTTGACGATGAAGATGCTCTGATTGGTAGCCTCACGGGGTGTAGTGAGTACGGGATCTCAGGCTGGACAGGCCTCCCTTTAGGCCCCTTTGAAACTGGGTCTCTAATTTACCTGACACCAAACAAGATTGAGGATCTATTTTAAGAATAAGATATCTTTTTGTTTAATTCTTTTTGTACTATTAGAGGTAGTACTTCATCGATGTCAGATGTGTTTCCTTTGACACCAGCTATTGATTTATTTCTACCACCCATATTCCTATAATGATAAGTCTAAAATAAACATTCATAACACTAGACTTTATATGTTGTGTATTTTTCATATTTAAATACACCAGACAAGAATTGCAAGACAAGTATAATGACCAACCTTATCAGTTTTGAATTTTTTTTTGTTTGTTTTTGCGGAACCAGGGCTTGAACTCAGGCGCTTGCGCTTGCCAGGGAAGTGCTTATTCTACTGAGCCATCTCCCTGGCTCTGTTTCTATCAGTTAACTAGAAACCAAATTAGAAATCTTTATTCTCTAAGAGGGATATTAAGTAGTATTAATCCCTCTGCTAGGTTATCTTCAGTTTTTGCTGCTCACTTAACTACTAAGCTCCTCTTCATGAGGAGGAGACTGAAGGTTTAGTGTCTGCAAAAATGAATTTGAGAAGTGCTCAATTCCAAATGCTTAGAGCAATATACATGAATGGCTGTGAAAGACCTAATCAGTTTGTTTAAACAGTCTTATCTCCTGGAGTATGTTCAATTTTTTGGTAACTTTAGACTCTTTCATTCTAATTATTCTATTAAAAAGCACATCTTTTTTAAAAAAGAGAATAAAACATTGAAAAAAGGAAGAGAACATTAGAAATGATGCAGAATTTCACAAAACAAAAAAAAGGAATTGAACAATGGCTGTTACATTGCATAATACTGCCTTCAAATTAGTTTTTTAGGACTGGGGAGATATCTTGGAGGTCTAAGCACCTTCCTGGCAAGCTCAAGGACCAGGTTTTGATCCCTGGCACTGCATGCCATGCCAGCCACCAAAACTGGGTATGGTGGCACATATCTATAATTCCAGTGCTGGAGAGGCTAGGATAGGAGAATCACCATGAACCCAAGTTGTGTAGCAAGATTCTGCACCAAATAAATAAATAAACAAATAATCTTTTAATTAAAAATATTTTTAAGAGACTGTAACTATATATCTATCCTAACCATTTTGAGTACACAGATACAAAATGGACATTCGTCTGCATCCCCTTTTTTGTTCAGTTCCGTCATTTGAATGTTATAGGTGTGTGAACTCAGCAAAATATTCTAAAAGAGTCCAGTAGTCCATAATGGTATTGGGTCTTCCACTTGACTGGCAGTGTCAGAAATTGTTGACCTGAGTCCTCTACAGCTCAACATAACAGCATGGCTTTACTTCTTATACTTTGTTTTTATACTTTTCTGCTGGGTGGTTAAGACCCAAGATAAAGCAGGACCTATGCAACCAGAGTTGTAGCTTTTGGATCTGATAAGGTCAGTGAAATCCCCTCAGGATTTATCCTGAGATCCTGTACCTCAGATTGTAGATCCTTTGTCAGTATCAGCCATGTGGATGAGTCATGGCCCTAGCCTTCCAATATCAATTTTGGCATATGAGAACTTGTACTGTAACATCATGTAACTCAGTAGTGTCCCAAATTTTCTGATCAAGGAGATTATGGGGCAAAGAGGAAAGTGATCGATGATGTAGAGTGTGCCTAAGGAGAGTCACATGGAGAGAAAACATTCTCTCAGGCTTTCACAGAGAGCACATTGGCTATATATATATATATATATATATATATATATATTTACATTCTCTTAATGAATAGAAGGATTTGTTCTAATAGTGTTTGTAAATAGGATATCATGTCTGCATCTTGTATAGCAAATAAACGCTAGGAAGAGAGTATGCAATGTGTTAATTACTGAAACTGTCCTACCAATTTGATTTGAAACTGTCTCATTGCTATATGTCTCTCAATAAAATTATGGGAAAAAAAGAAAAGAGCCACAACAGAAAATACAATAAAATTAAATAAATAACAATAAAAATATTTTTTAAAAAATTGTTTAGATCACCAGATGTAAGCATGCAAAATTAGTTTTAAAAAAGTTGTAAGACATTGAAAAGGAGAAGAAAGACACTGAAGCACTAACTACTCCTTTCAACTGACCAGGAGAAATCAGCAGTGCAAGTATCCCAGCTCGCCTGTGTATACACATATACATACATGTGTTTTTCCCTCCTTTCTTTGGTTCTTTTCCTCATCTCAC
The DNA here is from genome assembly GCF_000260255.1 of Octodon degus. NCBI lineage: Eukaryota > Metazoa > Chordata > Mammalia > Rodentia > Octodontidae > Octodon > Octodon degus. Next base: position 21,310,122 of record NW_004524586.1, on the reverse strand, counting down.
TGATTTCCTCCTTTTGAACACATTCTTTCCCCTTCACAGTATCTATTATACCTTTCAGATTTTATTTACTCTTTCAGATTTTATTTACACTAGGGAGACAATATGATATTTACACATGAGGATCTGATTTATTTCACTTATGAATATGGTTTCTAATTGCATCCATTTACCTATAAAAGCTTTGAGTTTTTCTGCTTTTTTATGGCTGAGTAACACTCCATTGTATAAAAATACTACATCTTTTTATCCATTCCTCAGTTGATAGGCATTTGGGCTGTTTCCAGGATTTAGCTATGACAAATTACACTGCTATCACCATGGGGGCACATATGTTACAAGGTTATGATGTAAAGCAACACATCTTAGGGATAAGACTTTTCCTCTTTGCCTGGAATCCCTCTGTATCCACCATGTTTCCAGTGCATCTCTCAGTTAAATTCTACATTTGTTCTTATTCCTGTTAGAAAAGCTGTACCACCAGCCAGCTGTTTCTCAACCTGTATTATTTCCACTGCCTTCCTGGCCTTATACTCATTCTGTCTTTAGTAACAAACCAACCTGGATATTTCTACTAGCTTCCAACTCAATATGCTTATGACTCCAGTACCAAATAGTCCATTCAATAGGTGCTACTTGATTGACTAAACTTGCTAATAGCAATGATTCAAAATATTAACAGTGGGTAGCTTACTAGACCATGGGCTTGGTAACCTTGGTTTGTGTTAAAGTCTTAATTTGCTAAGCAGTTTTACCTGCACTGAGCTAGCTGATGCTACTGGGCTCTGACTCTGACAGGGGCTCAAGCAGACCCAGCTGTCACTGCAGTTCTGCACCTTCACTGGCTAGCAGAACACTTGCAGGGCAAGTCAGGCAAAGCATTGTTATTATTCATAGACATGTGAGAAGGAAACAGACGCCTGCGGCCCAAGAGGAGCTGGTACCTTGAGGCTCAGGAAAGTCACTGAGGATGATGGAGCCACCCTAGCATATGCTACACTTCACACAGCAGCCGTGGGACTTGGAACACCCCGTTCTTGGTTTAATCCCTGAGCAACTAGGCTCGCGGTGCAGAACGTCCTGTTCTGGGCTGTCCCGGGCAAGGCCTGCTTATCTCCAGATGGTGCCTTCTCAGCGTTCTGCAGTTATTCTGAGAACTACCGGTGGGAGGGCTGCAGAACTGCGCTGGCTGAGGCTACCCAGGCACCTGGTGTCCTGCCCTTGGCTCTGTGAAATCATGGCAGTTCTAGAGCATCCACTACCTTTGTAGTAAGAAACAGTCACCTACAAGATCAAGGTGACCGAGATGATGCAGATTAGATGAAAGGTCATCTAAACAAGACCGCTGCTAAGCTTTGGGCTGGATTCTTAAGAAATTCTCATTTTTTCTTCCTTCCAGTTTTATGTTACATAGTTACTGATAATGACTTTTCATATTCTCCATGTAGTTGGGGTCGCCTCAGAGACTTCCCAGGTCAAAATCCCTGCGTCCTCCACACTTGCATCAACAGGTACGAAAAGACTTGCCTGGGAAGTGAGGTCAGAGATACATCTACACGAGAGAAAACCATAGAGTCACTTCAGGAGATACTGAAGCATAAGACAAAGGACAGGAAGTGATTCTCTTTCTAGGTGTGTGATCTTGAGCAATTTGGGAGCCAGACCTGAGTCTATGTCCTTCTCTTGAATTGCATTATTTTGTAGGGAACACTGAGGATTGAATATAGGACCTTGTGAGACAGGTGCTTATGCTGCTGAGCCATCTTCTGAGCCCCTCCATCTCCTTCTCTAAAGTGAATAGAGTATCCTTGCTGGGATAGCAAATGAACAGTTTTCAAAAAGGGAGACATAGGGCTGGGGAGATGGCTCAGTGGAATAAGCACTTCCCTGGCAAGTGTAAGGGCCTGAGTTCAATCCCCGGTTCCGCAAAAAAAGAAAAAAAAAGGGAGACATAATATACAAAAAGTGAATGGTAAGACTCTAGACACATTTACGTTCAGTTGTCCCCTATATCACAAATTTACAATTATAATTGTAAGGGCCAGTGTGTTAGAAAACATTCAAACTAATAAGTATAGACATTCTGGATATCAGGACATGACTAATTATTATTTGTAAGCATAGAATCAAAACCTAGATGTGTTGCTATAAATCTAGTGTATTTTGTATATTTTTGCCCATCTGTGCAGTTAAATTTTGTCCTTGTTGGGGGTGCATTGGGGTCCTCCATAAATGTTTATACAGGGAACAGGGATACACAGTATGGAGTAGAGGTGGGAAAGGAATTGGGGGATGGGAGGAGACAAGGGTGGGAGGGGAAGGGGAGGGGAAAAGGGTCACAATGTGCTACATATATGTACCAGTTCCCTTCCATGTATTTGTTATTATGTATCTAAAACATTCTAATTTTAAAAATACTGGGTGCAGAACCATTTTTTTTTCTAACTGGAAGTTTTAAACCACAATTTGTCATTTAAATTGAAGATGACAGTGGTTTGTTTTAGTTATGTGTGCAACAGACTCAGAGTCAGAGAAGAGAAAAGAAATAGCTCTGACACCAGGGGCCAGTCTCCCCTGGCCCTCTCCTTCGTGTCACTGGTAGCCTGGGTGGAGGTGAAGCTACTGAATGGTACAGGGAGGTGCTCAGGCTGTGTGGAAGACAGAGCACGCAGGGGGCAGTGTGTGGTGACTCCTCACTGTCTTGTGCTGCCAGTTGGTGGCCAGGCAGTGGCAGCCCCTACAGGGGCCCACTTCAGGGCGGGATCTAGGATGATCCTGCTGGGTGACAAAGTGTGCAGGCAGTGAGAGATACCTGGGGCAGTGTGTGCACAGGGATGAGGCTGGGCATAACCACGGGCACCTGGAAGATGTCGGCGTGGTCTGCACAGGCAAGAGGCTGTTTATCTTCCAGGACTTCACTATGTTACATCAGCCATCACTAATATAAATCATTGAATAAACATTCAAGTTGCCTCATGCATCTCGGTATACTGAGCTCTCTCCGCCAGCAGGTGCAGATGGCTCTCCAGCCCTCGCCCGCATCACAGAGCCGGAAGCTACACCACTGTCACACATGCTTGCAGGTCAGTCCAATCTTCAGGTAGCTCACTATAGGGAAACACATTCTTCCAAAATTCATTTTGTCAAGTCATGGTACAGCTCTTCCTAGGATAGAAGAATAAAAACTCCTTCTATATCATAGCCAAATGGATATGTTCTTCTGAACATGTCTGTAGATAAGAATAAACAGAATGAGTTGTTCCTGCAGTGGAATAATCAAGGCATTAAGGTCTCTTCACCCATCCCCCTATGAGTTGTTAGAAAATATCAGTAGTCCTCAAATAACTCATGGGCCCTAATCTAACTTGTGAAACTCTAGTATCATCTCCCATGGAGCAAGGCTGCTATTTTACTTTTTTTTTTTTTTGTCATCAGTTATTTTATTTTAAAGAAAAAAATTAAAACAATGGTACAAAATCTCAAAACAAGATTTTAGGAGAGTAACAATGGTTAGTACATTGTGTATTGTTACTGCCAAAGTAGTTTCTCATATTGTAAGGTATAGGCAAGAAATAATAAATAAACAACATAGGTACAAACCTCTGTTTTTTT
>NW_004524586.1:21297877-21304713 GCF_000260255.1 Octodon degus | reverse complement strand
TGTCTTCTGACCTTTGGTGTAGAGCTTAGATAGAGTTATTACCTTAGCAACAGGTCCAGATCTATGAAGTTCGGATTCCTCCAGGTGGGTGTTGCTTGGATCTGGTTGCTGTGCTCCACTTCTTTCTGCTGCAGGCATTAGAGTTGAACCCTTTGTGTCTCTCTGGGAAGATGTTCTGCTCCTGAATCAGCTTGGTGGGTCCTGCCTCTAGCCTCTTTGCAGGGAGTTCTGCTGAAGGGTTTCATGCTGGGCCTGCGCTCTGGGCCTATTCTGGATCCCGTGGCCTCGGTGGTCTCACTCACTGGCCGGGCCTGCGCTCTGGGTGTCTATTTTACTTTTTCTGGGGGGGGGAATATTCAATTTATGTTTTCAGAAGTCACTGAACATCACAATGTAAAAAACACTGTCCTATAGAACTTAAATGTTGGTTTCTTTTGACCACTAGGTATGGACCATTCATCAAACCCCAATACAACAACAGAGCCTGAAGCTGCCGCCCCACCATACCTAGGTTGGTACAGTCTTTACCTGGTTCTTCTTCTTCATAGCTTTTCCTCTCTACAATGTCCCTTTTATAAGCCAGGGGAGCAGAGCCTTTGTGCTCTATAACTTCAGGGCATCGTCCTCCAAGAATGCATTGGGCACTGCCTCCTCTTGCAGGGGATCCCATGTCACATGCTAAGAATGATCGCTGTATTCCTACAGTCGATGACCTTACATGCTTGCATCCCTCCAGGGTGAGAGAGTTATCATCCATTCTCTACCACCCATATCACACAGTAGGGCACAAAATGTATGAGCCAAAAAAGTTCTTGCTCATCATCTAGACTTCTTAAAGGATCTCTCAGCTCACCTAAAGAATACCTGAACACTGGGAATGCTTAGCTGTTGCCAAATGAACTTGGCCATGAGCTTGGGAGCTTGGCCACTTAGAAAAAAATATATATCAGTTAGGATTGAATTAATATCTCCTGAGTGGTACTTGAGGTGACCAAAATTGCTCATAGATTTACAAATTGGTAAACATTTAAAATTTTCTTTCATTTTTAAAGAGAGTACAAAATAGCATTAGAACAGAAAAAATTAGGAGTGATGCATAATTTTACTTAACAAAGTAATATGAATTTTACTGTATTTGTTGTAATACATAGTGTTGTCTTCCAACCAGTTATTCATATTACCAGATAAAGGCATATAAAATTGAAAGTAGAAAGAAAACAGAAAGAAGTGTATAAGAATTATGAAGAGAAAAAATACAAACAGTTGAAAAAAGGAGACAAAAGAAGTTAAGTACTATCTGGTCCTTTCCATAGACCAGCAGAAATGCACAGTACAGTTGTCCAAACCATCCTGCTTACATATATAGATATATCTCTTTCCCCCACTCCCTCTCCGATCCTTCTTACTCAACTCAATAACTCTTTCTTTTTGAATAAATTAATTCCCTTTTCCCAGTACAAATTGTTAAACATTTGTAGAATCATCCTTTTACTTTTTATTATTTGAAAAATGCAGAAACAACCAAACAAGTGATTGGAAGAGAATTCAGGGAACATTTGACAATGAACAGTTCCTCACTCCACAGATATTTGATAGGAGAGCAGTAAATCCAGTATTTGACAACATGGAGAACAAACCAAATGATGGTTAGTGACTGCCTCTGGCAGAGGCGATGTGTTTACAGGGCTGCCCTCTTCATCCCGACTACAGCACCAACTGCTCTTCACTGTCAGTTGTACAAAAGACAATGTTATATTTCCAACATTAAGATTGATTCTACATTGAACCATTTGGGATGAGTGAATAAAAATGATGTGTTAATTATTTAATCACTTTGGATAGTCTAGTCACAAACTACTGAAACTGACTGCAGTAATGAAGTGGCCATACATGTGTATATCAAAGTATATGTATGTACGTATGAGATACATGTAGAAATGTATGAGAAGCAACAGACTTGTTGACAAATATTGACAAGAATAGAAAGTGTGAGGGAGCCCATGTCTGAGTTTTACTAGATCTCAACATTTCCTCCTAATTATTTGAGATGTAGTTTAAAAGGAAACATTGCATAACTTGATTACTGCCCTGGGAGTTAGGTGCAAACAGGGCTGGCTGCCTTAGTGCCTTGTGGCAACTTAATGCTACCAAGAACCTAGACAGAGCCACCAAAGGCCTAGATGGAAAGCAAAATGCACCACCATTGCACTCATTGCCATGTTCCTGTATGAACACATCTGGATTGCTGCTAAAGGAAAAAGAAGAAGCAGCTTACAAGTGGTTTTCTAGGCACTTGGAGAGCTGCAGTGTCCAGCCATGAATATGTTCTCAGGGATCTCATACTTTTCATTCCCACTGCGGGATGGGATAGCCATGTCTGGATCAATGTGGCAGAAGATAAAATGGAGAAGTCAGCCAAACATTGTAGGGCAGAATGGGCAGAAGTCTATGCTTCTTCTTGACCAGCCATTCTCTCTGGACTGTTGTCTCATGGGATGGCATAGAGGTGGCCAGCAGTAAACAAGGCCTCTATTTTGCATTCACAGGTCAGGCATTATTGACACCTGTGTCCACCACAGAGCCTGCTGCGCTTCCCCTGAAAGTCACTCCAGCAGGTCAGTTGGCATTTGTTCTGGGGGTGGGGAGTGAAGAAAGAATACCACGTGCCCAGCACTGAGCTGGCATATCCCATACTTGAAGCCACACCAAGGAGTGCCAGCTAAAGCTCTGTGGAAACTACTTACCTCTTGAGGAGCTGAGTAAGGAATTGCATATTTGACTGTAGTCTTTGGGCTATGTATATTTTCAAACCTTCTTCTTTCCCAAGCTGGGTTTATGGATGACTTACTTAGCAGGGATGCTTATGATTGTCCTTGGGACAGGTGATGGGTTATCTGCAAGCATAGCAGTAACAGATCCTATGACCCTGCAACCCACACCTGCTCACCTGGCAGGTAAGTCCTTAGGAAAATGGGAAAAGGAACCATTATTAATGGAATGAAAATGTGACCAAAAGACAATCAGATACTATCAAATAACTAACACTTCATTTTATGATCACAAAGACCTACAAGTAAAGGTATCCAGCTCTCACCCTCACTTTTTAACATATGGATCACAGAAAATTGATGATAGAATTAATTGGCCAGAAAGTGATAAAGTTGAGACTTAAGCTCATATCTCTCAAATGCTAGGCTTCTACTTGAACAATGCTGTTTTGGAGACTGTATTTGAGATAAACTTGTAGCAGACCTAATTTCTCAGACCCAAATGCACCAAGATCTTAATTAGGAGACTGCAAATTTGATATGTTTTGGACTTTGTGTGTGTTGTCTTATTTTTCTGAAAATTTCTAGAGCCTTTCTTAGTTCTTTGTATTTTGAGCTTCATGAGCTTCATTTACTCTGTTCTTAGTTTTTAATACATTATCCTGCTTGCAGTTAAGATTTTAGTCCAGAGGTACATATCCTTCAGTTCTTACAAATTTTTCTTGAGTTATTTAATAATTTCCTCCTTACTAGTTCTGCTCATTTTCTTAGAAATTCTTTAAGTAGATGTTGGATTTCCTATGCTGATATGCTAAATTTTATGAGTTATTTTTAATTTTGCATCTTTAAAATTTTTCCCTGTACTCACTTGTTTGTCAACAGTGTCTTTTATTAATTTTTTAAAGTTTCAATCATTTTATTTCTCAATTTTAAAAGCACTTTCCTGTCTGAGCTTCTCTTTCCCTTAGCTGCTTGCGGTATCTTCTCTAACTTTCTTGGTATCTGTATTACTGCTTTCTACTCAAAACTTTCCTCTGATCCTTTTGCTGTTTCTGTTTCTCTTCTCTGCTTTTCTATCACTTTTCTTATGTTTCTTAAGATAGAAGTATTTCTCAAAGATGTGGGCATTTCAAGGTGTCTGTCTGCTTTTAATAAAGAGGCACTAAGGAGCTGATGGGAGGGAGGTAGTATGCTTGGCTCCAACAGCAGAGTGGGAAATTGCATGTAGCGCATTTGAATCTCAGTCTAGTCTCAGCTTGCCTGATGTCTGCAAGAATGAATCTTTGGGAATTCGTTTCTCCAGAAAATAAATTTCTTATCTGTAAGTAGGGACAAGTCAGAAATTATTTTATCTGTTCTCAACCAGTATCTCCTTTCATAGCATGATAATGATGGGCTGGAATTGTGAGCTGGATAAGTTATAATAATTAGTGTTCCCAGTTTTGAAATGTGATTTTACCCAAAAATGCTATTAAAACCAGATTGGTTATACTCTTATTATGGAAATGATGTGTCCATAAAGCTGTGAAGATAATGTATTTTAGACACCCATGGTTTTATATAATTTAGCCATTTGCACATCATATTTTAGTCCATTGTATAAATTATGGTACCTGATTTATTTCTCAATAGCAAAATCAAGTCTCTTGTCCTGAAATACAATGTAAAAATTGGTTAAAATTTAAATTTCCGTTAGAATGTTTGCATTCAAGTTCAAGAAGGCTGTATAGAAGTATTTAACCTTGGGAAAATTATTTGAACTGCTTGAGTCATTGTTCTCCATCAGCATAAAGACTGAAGTTTGTTGTGAAGGTCAATCAAGATCAAATCTTGTGAAGCATGCGTTGATGCTTGTAGTGTAGTTATATTCATGAAGCATCGTGACAATTATATCATCGATAGCATCATCATCACAACTTATGTATCATATTTAAGTTAGCTAATTCCTGGCTACTTAGAACTAAAAATTCACATTCTCTATGTTGGTGGACATGTATATCCATTTTTATAGGCATAAAACTCTATAAAAGTTAGGGATGCTACGTGCCCAGTGAGTGCAGAAGTTATATCCGGCTAGTATACTCATGAGAGTTTATTGTTTTCTGCTTGTTTCTTCCAACTTTTCCTGAGGAACATGTGTCTCTTCTGTAATATGGTCCACAATTTTAGAAATGATGGCCACATTTGTGTCTATGTGGGAAAGATGGCCATGGTCGTGTTTGTCCCCAGATGTAGAGTTGGAAGCAAAACCAAAATCTTGCCAAACACTTTTGTTGTGAACCAAATTGTTCGCCAACAAAAGTGTTTCTCAACCAAGGCACTACTGTATAAAATGATAAGGTCACCAACTCAAAAAGAGAGTGAGAGGACCAGCGATATAGCTCAATGGCACAAGTGCCTGCCTGACAACTGTAAGGTCCTGAGTTTCATTCTTGACACCAAAAAATGAAGCCGGGGAAATGGCTCAGTGGAACAAGTGCTTCCCTGGCAAGCGCAAGGGCCTGAGTTCAATCCCCGGTTCCGCAAAAAAAAAAAAAAAAAAAAAAGCCTGATACCAAAAAATATGAGTAAGCAAGAAGTATGCAATTATTAGAGGCACAGCTTGGCCTCTTCTGGTCTCAGAAACAGTTGGAGAGGACTTGCCCATGATGTACCATGAAGGCAAGGGAAGGTGTTGTCTAGCAGGGGCTCAGAAAATGACACTCACCCTTATCTTTACCCACTTTCCTGCAGCTGGAGGGAGTCTCTTCACACCTTCCATCTGGCCTGCAGCTCCACAGACCACACCCTTACCTATAGGCAGGACCCCTCCCCCTAGCTCTATTCCCTAGGGAGGTCCATCTTCCTTTCCCATGGGCAATCCTGTTACCCAACATCCCATGCCTCTCATATGTGTCTTTTCCCAATAAGGTGAAAAAAAAAAAGCCCCAGAGACACAGACTAGGGGAAGTGTCCAGAATATCTGAGAAAACCTGCTTCATGGTTCTGTCCACAAATCCATTGCTGTCAAAACCCCCAAACGGTCTGGTTAGGAGAGAGCAAACTTTGCTAGTGCAAGCCAGTATCTTGGGTCCTGTCTTAGCTACTCTCCTCTCATTGCTGGGACAAATATCTGAGGGAAATTAGAGAAGGAAAGGTTTAGCTCATAATAACTGGAGATTTCAGTCCATACTCAGCTGGCTCCAAAGCAGAGCCGGTGCATGGCAGAGGGCAACCTTTCAGGGCGGTGTCAAAGAGCAAGAGCACAAAGGAGGAGTAGCAGCAACTTAAGCAGCTAACTTCTCTTCCCTCCTTACAGGGAAATGCAAATAACCTGCCCCAGGGCAAGTGCAGAATCCACACCCATAATAATCACACACTCTAGAAGCTGCCCCAGGACTCCTTGAGGCTTTGTGGGGACACGGATACACAAACCATAATGGGTCCCCAAACAAGTTGTTCCTCAGTAGCTGGGGCCTCTTTAAACCAATCTAACGTCACAAGGCAAATGTTCACCCACAAGAGTATTACCTTAAACAGCCAATGAAATGATGCAGGCAGAAAGGTCAGGAAGGGGTCTTACTACACTGAAGCATTTTCCAAATGTACATCTGAGCGGGATCCTGAACAGACCCGGAGCGCAGGCCCGGCGAGTGAGTGAGACGACCCAGGCCGCGGGATCCTGAACAGACCCGGAGCGCAGGCCCGGGAGTGAGTGAGACGACCCAGGCCGCGGGATCCTGAACAGACCCAGAGCGCAGGCCGGCTAGTGAGTGAGACTTCCCGGGCCGAGGGATCCTCTTTTTACCCAGGCTGCAGGCCCAGCAGGGAACCCTTCAGCAGAACTCCCTGCAAGGAGCCTAGAGGCAAGACCCACACAGCTGATTCAGGAGCAGAACGTCTTTCCAGAGAGACACAAAGGGTTCAACTCTAACACCTGCAGCAGAAAGAAGTGGAGCACAGCAGCCAGAACCAAACAACACCCACCTAGAGGAATCCGAATTTCATAGATCCGGACCTGTTGCTAAGGTAATAACTCTATCTAAGCTCTACACCAAAGGTCAGAAGACAGGTATACAAAATGACAAA
>NW_004524586.1:21287668-21296472 GCF_000260255.1 Octodon degus | reverse complement strand
TTATTTCTTGCCTATGTCTTATAAAATGAGAAACTACTTTGGCAATAACAACACACAATGTACTAACCATTGTTACTCTCCTAAAATCTTGTTTTGAGATTTTGTACCACTGTTTTTATTTTTTTTTTCCTTCTTTAAAATAAAAATAACTGATGTAAAAAAAAAAAACAAAAAACAAAACAAAACAAAACAAAAAAAAAAACAAATGTACATCTGAGCTGTAAGAATTTCAAGTGCATAGGACACTACTGGGCCTGCCACTGGCCGGTATTAATTCTCCTTGGCAGTCCCCACTTAGGATACTAGGATCAAAGAGACTCAGTTAACCATTTGGATGCATTTTGAGTCTGTGTGGTTCACTCAGATTCTCTCTTTATCCTGATAGCTGCTGAATCACCCACCTGACAATCAGAAAGTAGGTCAAAGTGTTGTGCACTGGTCCATTACATCTTCCTTTGCAACCTCTTCTAGTGGAGCCCAGGAGAGGATGGTATTGCTCACAGAGGTCTATGTGAGGCCTGCGCCTGGACAGTGGGTTCCTAGTCTCTGGCATGTGTGCCAACTGCTGGGGGTTCCTTGAGCTACTTACCTGGGCTCTCTATGCCACAGTTTCCTTACTTGTTTAGTGGTACTAAAATGCTTTCTCTGTCTCCCTCCTGCTACAATAATGCAGTTGCCTTGTTTGTTTTTGGTCTTTTTTGATTTTACTGTATTTTTTTTGGTTGAATTGTTTTTTAGAGGAGGTTTATTTTTTGTTTTTGGTGCCGAGGACTGAACCCAGGGCTTCCAGCTTGCTAGGCAAGCATTCTACTGCTGAGCCAAATCCACAGTCCCTCTGCTACAACAATGAACACATACAAATAGAAACAAAAGAGCTTGGACCTCCATAAAGACAGAAGAATCAGTGTTGTTTCAGTCACTGCTTCCTTTTGCTATCACTGCTCCTGAGCAGTTCCACCGAGAGTGACCCAAGGACAAGCTCTACCTGCTGGGTGATGACAAGAAAGAGACAATGAACACTTTTGTGTTCTATAATGTCTCTTCAAGCGCCTCTATACTCTTGATCACAGAACCCTAGTCAACACTCTAGCAAAACAAGCAAATCTCATGACTCCCAGCAAGACCCTACCAAGGGCTCTGGAGTCAGGGAATTGCATGAAAAAATATGCAGAATTTATTTATTTCTGATATCCAAAACATTGCTCTCATCCTTAGAGACAGAAGGTCTAAGGATAGAGGCTACATGGCCTTCTTATTTTCCCAGAGCTAAGAAAACATCATTTTCTTCATTTTAGCCGCTTTTTATGATACTCAGAATTAAACCTGCAGTGGTAGACATACTAGGCAAAATCCATCAGTAACTTAATTTTTTTTTAATTTTGAGACAAGGTCTTGCTCAGCTGCCCAGGGTGGTTTCCTATTTTTTTTTTTTCTTGTTTTTTTTTGACATCAGTTATTCTTATTTTAAAGAAAAAAAAAACAATGGTACAAAATTGCAAAACAAGATTTTAGGAGAGTAACAATGGTTAGTACATTGTGTATTGTTACTGCCAAAGTAGTTTCTCATATTACAAGACATAGGCAAGAAATGATAAATAGACAACATAGGTACAAACTTCTTTTTTTTTTTTGGTCAACAGAAAATGGAAATATACTTTTTAAAGTTTTTAATACTAGGAGAAGATATCATACAATGTCTTTTAAATAAATTGTAAGTCAAAGATACAGTATAAATCTTAGAACAAAAATTAAGATTAAGCAATATTCAGAAAATTAAATGTTTCAAAACAATTGAACTAAGAAAAAGTTTTCATGATAACAAAGAAGTACTAAGAGTAAAACATAAGATAAATACTGGAATGGCAAGTAAATGGCCAGCACTTCTAACAGTTTGAGGATGGGATATCGCACAAAGTTCTAGTGTGTTGTGGACATGCATAATGACTGTGAGAGTTACTGGTGGCTACGCGTCACTTGTGGAACTGAGCTACGGCTATTTCTTTGAAATCCACCCTGTAGACTCAGGTGGAATCATGACCCATAGGGTGGAAGAGAAGTCCATTTGTAGGGTGTGTTGGTGAAAATAATCTGCTGCTGAACACAAAAGAATAACTAAAAGACTACTATTATATACCTCTTATTCGCCTCTGTTTAATTGTTTGCTCTATTTGACGGGTTCTTTCCATTCTCATTCATGGGGCTGTGATCAATTTGCTCCCTCTCTAGAACATCATTTAGTAGTCTGTGTAGGCTTGGCTTTGTCATCATGAAATTCTTTAGTTGTTCTTTGTCATGAAAACATTTCACTTCTCCATTATATTTGAAAGAGAGTTTTGCAGGATAGATCAGTCTGGGTTGGAATTTGTTTTCTTGCAAGACTTGAAGTACTTTGCTCCATGCTCTTCTTGACTTGATGGTTTGTGAAGAAAAATCTGCCGTTATTCTGATGGGTTTTCCTTTCAATGTGATCTGTTTCTTTTCTTTAGCAGCTTTTAGTATACTGTTCCTATGCTGAATTTCTGGAATCTTGATTAGTATGTGTCTGGGTGTGGTTTTCATTGGATTGATACTATTTGGAGTTCTATATGCTTCGGTTACAGGAATGTCAGATTGTTGCCCCATATTTGGGAAGTTTTCTGCTATTACTTTTGTCCATATTCTTTTTATATCATTTGTATTGACTCCTTCCTTCTCATTGATGCCTATTAGTCTCACATTGTTCATCTTTGCATCATCTTGCAGGTATTGAATTATTTTTTCCTGCATCCTAGTTGTTTTAAAGAGATCTTTTCTTACTTTTTCACTAGCTGCAATGGTGTTTTTCAGGTCAGAAAGTTTATTTTCACTTTCACGCAAACAGTTTTGCCAGCTTTGTGATTGAGGTTTTAATTTTCTGTATATCACTCTGAACCTGTTTCATAGATTCTATTTCTTTCCTAAATTGTTTATTCAGGGGTTCCATCATTTTTCTATTCTCCTCTATTTTTTTATCAGTGTATTCTTTAGAAGCACTTAGTACTTCTTTCATTATAGTTACCACTACATTTTTTAGTTCCGAAATTATTTCTGATCTGATTTCTTCTATACCTTTCTGCAGTTGATTCTTTACTGTCAACACTATTATTTCTGAGATATCTGGTGTGTGATTTCCAGTTTCCTCAGTGCTAGTGTCTTCTACAGTTGTACTGGGTGGACTTGGGGCCTGAGACTGCATTTTGTTCCTTCTCTTTGTCATTTTGCATACCACTGTCTTCTGATCTTTGGCGTAAGCTTAGATAGAGTTATTACCTTAGCACCAGGTCCGGATCTACGAAGTTCAGATTCCTCCAGGTGGGTGTTGCTTGGATCTGGCTGCTGTGCTCCACTTCTTTCTGCTGCAGGCATTAGAGTTGAACCCTTTGTGTCTCTCTGGGAAGATGTTCTGCTCCTGAATCAGCTGGGTGGGTCTTGCCTCTAGCCTCTTTGCAGGGAGTTCTGCTGAAGGGTTCCCTGCTGGGCCTGCAGCCTGGGTCGAATGAGGATCCGAGGGCCCCGGGTTGTCTCACTCACTGGCCAGGCCTGCGCTCTGGGTCTGTTCAGGATCCCGCGGCCCTCAGTCGTCTCACTCACTGGCAGGCCTGCGCTCTGGGTCTGTTCAGGATCCGAAGGACCCCCAGTCCTCTCACTCACTCGCCGGGCTTGTGCTCTGGGTCTATTCAGGATTCCACGGCCCTTGGTCATCTCCATGGTTTCCTATTTGTAATTCTCCTGCCTCAGCTTCCTCAGTCGATTGGGAGCACAGGCACGTACCGCTATGCCTAGTAAATTTAGCAGCTTTTCTGTCTTTCTGACAGGAGGTGTTTCTAACATTATCCACTCAAAACTGGCAAATCTCATCTGGTCTTCTTGTACACGGAGTTTGTTCTGGGCAGCTCAGTTTTTGCTCTGAATTTAGGTATCTACCACCCATTGCTCAATAGTTAATAACACAGCCTAGGGGAGAATTATCAATAACACCTTTCAAATCCTGCATGCAGGATTTGAAAGCCAGTCGCCTTGCCTAAGGCTCTGTTGCCACCTAAGAAGTGGAGAAGGTAACAGTGCCACCTCAGCTGTTTGTTGCAAATTTACAGAGAGATGATGAAGGTGAAGAGTTAAATCCTTACACATGCTCAGTGTTCAATAAATGGCATTTGTGTCTATCCATCCAAATATCCTGTGAAAGGTTAAAAAATGGAAAGTCACATACAAGCCTTTCAGTAGCAAGGCTTCATAATAAATCAGCTGATTGTTGTCAGATTCTAAATCATTCTTTTAAAATGTATTTGGTTGTTGCAGGGTCTCACTATGCAGCTTGGACTCATGGTGATCCTCCTGCTTTCAGTCTCCCCAGAGCTGGGATTAGAGGCACATACCACTACACCTGGACTCTGTAGCTGGCTCAGCCCACCCTGGGGGCAGGGCTGGTATGGCATGTGGTGCCAGGGATCGAACCGTGGTCCCTGAGCTTACCTAAACTTGCCTAAGCATATGCTTTAGTTCACTGAGCTATCTCAATGGCCCCTCTAAATCAGTTTTTTTGACATTGTTCTTCAGTAGTGTCACACAGGTGCTAAAGTCATTCTATCTGGTTATATTTTTCACCCAAGACACTTTCTGTCCACAGTGCTGTATTCCCATAAATATTTGACTGATGAAAGCTGGCCTGGTGTTTGTGTTTCTATGTGACAAGAGACTTACATAGTTTAAATTTGGGTGAGTGGTTGGAATGAATAGCGTAAAAATTCTGAGCTCAATTTTCTCCTTATGTCCATCTCTTGACATCAGGAAAGAAGAAAAAGTGGACAATGAAAGTGTTAGATTTTATATCGGTCCCTTCTTTTTTTCTGTCAGTTCAGTAAGAAATAAGCCCCTGAGCGTGGACTTTTAAAATAAGTAGACTTGACTCTAGATTCCAGCCCAGACATTTCAAAGTTGTGACATTGTGGACAAGCAATTCACTCTTCCTGAGCTCTAGTTGCTGCATTTGTAAACTCCGATAAAATAGTCTCTCTTCTCTGGGTGTTTGTGAGGACAAAGCAAGGTCACCCAGACAAAACAGGCTATCCCCATACTGCAAACTAGGGACTGAAGCTTGGGGAGCGCACATAGCTTGTCCTAGTCTAAGTTCAAAACCAGTGCTGTTAACTCCGTTCCTGCCCTGAATAGATCTGTGATCCAGTGAAGATGTCAAGGACACACTCTGTCCACCACCATCAGTGCGGAGGATGGGTGGGGGAGGGCAAGGGGTTGCACCTGGAGGGATCTGTGAAGTGACATAGAATGAATAAAATTTTAGCCTGTGGATAGACAGCTTCTAGAGAGAAGAGGACAGTGCCACCCAAAATGATTTCCATCAGGGACCCGCAAGTATGTTAGGCGGTGCTTGAGGTGCATTCTCCTGGCCTGTCATGGCTTGCAGGAGATGATGCAGCTCAGTGGTGACTGTGTGGCTTCTTTCCCATGAGAGGAAAGGGACCATCTGGGATTTGACTTTGCTGCAGGGAATGGCCCCTGGACTATCTTATGTAACCCACACTTCAAAGCTCTTAGGGGACAGATGAGCACAGGGAAGCACACTGGGCTTCATACCTTGAGCTCTTGTTCCATGGGCATCTTGTCCAGACAGAACCTCAGCCCCTGTCGTGTTTTCTGGCTTGCCCCAAAGAGTAAGGGCATTGGATATAGATAATGCATGTGTCACGCCATGTTAGTATTCCACCTGCATTAACCTTTTTGATCCTTGGAGCAACATCACTATATAAGCATTATTGTTGTCACCATGGTTACAGGTGAGAAATTAGACAGGTTGAGGAAGTGGGCCGTAACAGCACAGTTAGGAGGTAATGGATTTAGAGGCAAATGAAGGATCTGCAGAGTCTCAAGAATCACCTCTAAGCTGACCCGATTCTCTGTACCAGAGGAAGGGAATGGATTTCACCCAGGTGGACGGCTGCTACCAGTTCAAGGAAGCAGATGGGCAGTCACACTAACAGATGGGCGTCCTTGTTACTTTTCTTGTTAGTGATACAAAACACTCAACACCCAAAGCTAAAGGAAGAAAGATTTATTTCAGCTCAGTTAGTAGAGGTTTCACTTTATAAACAGCTGACTCCGAGGCAGGGTGGCATGGCAGAGGGGTGTCACAGAGGAGAAAGTGTTTATGGCCAGGAGAAGGCAGCAAGAGCACACAAGCAGCAAGCCACAAGCCAGCAGCAACCGGCAGCAAGTCTCTTTCTGCCCCCTTTGTCTTATGCAGCCTACCCACCCTTAGGACAGGTAGTACTCCCACCCTTAATCCTAGCATTGCATCCTTGATCCCTTCCCACACATTCTAGATCCAGCCACCTCAGAAAAGCCCCACCTATGACTGTATGAGGCTTTGTGGCGGCATCTAGACACAAAGCATAACACTTGGGAACCTTAGCCATGAGCCCTTTCTAGCAAAAACATCATCATCTGCTAACATTCCATCCTCAGTTGCCATTTGTGCTCATCCATGAGCCTGGATGGAGGCGAGGCCGCTGAATGGCACAGGGAGGTGCTAAGCTCTGGTGGAAACCTTTATCCAGGGCACAGGGAAACAGTATGTGGCAGCCTCTGCCACCTGTGCTGCCAGCTGCAGTATGGCCAGGCAGTAGGGCAGGCTCTGGGGGAGTCCTGCTGGGTAATGTGCAGTGGGTGGGCAGTGAGAGCTACCTAGGGCCACGTGTGCATGGGGCCCAAACTGCATACAGAATCTGTGTAGGTAAGTGACTGGTTCTCAGTATTTAGAGGACCATTCCTGGTCCCTTCACCACTCTTCCCCTCCTTTACACACACACCCCACATCCACATCCCATAACCCTGCTTGAGAATGAGGTAGGTCCAAGAAGGTGATCAGAGGAGCCATCCCCTGGACTGCAAAGATTAATAAGCAGGGCCCAGAGACTGGACCTAGGCTCAGAGGTAGGTAACCAATCATTTTTTAAATCTGTCTGGATTTGAATTTACAAATCAGACTACTTGGCATAAAAATACAAGTTCTTACATTTTATGGGGGGAAAATGCAAATAGTTCATGCACGAAACATGCAATTCTTTTACTGCCTTCACTGGTTGGAGCTGCTCCTGTGGACCCAGAACAACTGTTCAGTTCACATGTTCTCCTTCCCTGGAATCTCAAGTTTATCTTATCAGCCTGAGCCTCTGGAACTGTTCCCTTTGTGGCTTTTGGTGAAGGCCAAATTTATCAGCTGGTGTTCCAGGCATACTGACCTTCCCAAGCCAGTCTCCTCCTCATCTGGCTCCCTTCTCCCACCATACTTTCCAGTCTTTTCCCCTTGCACTTCCTCATCTCTATGAAAGCAAGCTCTGTGGGTTCCATGCGGCTCAGCCTGAGCTGTCCTAGGACTGGTCCATTTCTCAGATCTGGAAATTCCAAGACTCTCAAGGGTGGATTGTGTTCTCCTTTTCTTTCTACTGTCCAACATGTAAGATGCTTTCACTAGACATTGACTGATTAGGACATGATAATAGGCACGATCTCTCTTCACACTGATAGGTGCAGACTCTACAGCTGTTCTTCCTACAGTTAAGACCATGTTACCTTCAGGGTCATATACAACATAAAGCATAATGTAAAAAAAATGAAGCTTAAAGTCAGGTTTTCATTTGTTTTTCAGCTTCATTCATTCATTCATTCACATGTTCTTTCTATATATATATGTATATATATATATATATATATATATATATATATATATAGAGAGAGAGAGAGAGAGAGAGAGAGAGATTCTCCTTTTTTCCCATAATTTTATTGATAAACAAATAGCAATGAGACAGTTTCAAATCAAATTGGTAGGACAGTTTCAATAATTAACACATTGCATACATTCTTCCTAGTGGTTAATTGCTGTACAAGATGCAGACATGATATCCTATTTTCATTCAGTAGATATTGACTGAATGTTCATGCTGTGACAAACTTCACCAAGTACAGAACACACAGCAAGACCCAAAGCTCCTTAGTCTTGTCCTTTATAGGTTTTTTAGCCTAACAGAACAGGCAGGTGTGACATATGATCTCCCTCAGTTACATGACCTCAGCCAAGTTCTATCATCTCTTGTCCTCATTTTCTTTCCTATTAAAGAAGAAATAATATAAAGGATTGAATAAGGACAATGCATTGCATGTGACAGTACAAGAAGCATCTGGCACCTGGCAGGCACTCACATGGCAATGAGTCCCCTGTTGGTCACATACAAACTTGAGGAAGACAGTGTAGGGGATGGGAAGGGCCCCTGATGCAAGAATTTGATCCAGGCTGGCCTCCCCCCAAATGAATAGCCTTGGCCCTCAATTTCATCATCAGAGCAGGCTCATTGGGTCCC
Organism: Octodon degus; assembly: GCF_000260255.1. Taxonomy (NCBI): domain Eukaryota; kingdom Metazoa; phylum Chordata; class Mammalia; order Rodentia; family Octodontidae; genus Octodon; species Octodon degus. Next base: position 21,288,082 of record NW_004524586.1, on the reverse strand, counting down.
ATATTCCCTAAATTGCTACACCTTTGACATTCTGTGACTCACTGGACACACTAAGCAGCTACACAGACTGGCTGAGTAATGCGTGTGCCACTGTGGAAGGCAGGAGGTTGTTGTCAAAGACCAGAGACACAAGTCCTGTCATAAACATTAATGGGCACTCCCCACACCAGAAGTTTTGGAAATTTTTCAAAGGTATGGAAGGTTTGAAGAATTTAACCATAAACCCCTTCCTAGGTTCTATGCTGAATTTATAAATCTATGTAGCATCCTCCCATGTGGCAATCCATTTTATTTTTACTAAGGTTTGCTTTGTGAGCCGGGGAGATGGCTCAGTACAATAAGCGCTTCCCTGGCAAGTGCAAGGACCTGAGTTCAATCCCCAGTTCTGCAAAAATAAATAAATAAATAAATAAA
>NW_004524586.1:21238627-21287518 GCF_000260255.1 Octodon degus | reverse complement strand
AGAAAAGAAAAGAAAAGAAAAGAAAAGAAAAAAAAGGAAAGGAAAAAAAAAAAAAAAAGGTTTGCTTTGTGAGCCCTATAATTCACCCTGGGACGAGTTTGGTGACCCTTAGCTATTGTGCAGTCGTGTGACCACCTCCATAGTCAACCCAACAAGGTTTCCTTGGGTCATTCCAAAACTGACACCCTCGCCCCTGCAGGTGCACTGTGTGACCTTCCTGGCTTTATTCAGATGAGGTCATAGCGGTAGGGTATGTGGGAGAGTGATGGTGGCTGGCGAGAAGCTTCACACCAAGCAGATTATGCAGAGCCAGTTCCCTGTGAGTTTTCCTTTCTCTAGGGGGCCACAAGGATTTGTTAGTCCATCTATAAGCAGCAAGGCCAGCTCTTCTCTAAATGGTGACCTTGAGAAGATGACCTTAGAAAGCAGTGTCGTCATTTCTCCTGCTGAATTCTGGCAGGAGGCAGATCCCCCTTGAAACACAAGTACCTCTTTTCCAATGCTATGAATCATCCCTGCTGACAATGCTTTTTTTTTTTTTCTATTACTAGCCCATGAGAACCCATTTCCCATGCCATCAGTGACATCAGAGGCTCAAAAACCACCTTCTGCACCATCAGGTAGGGTTGCGTCACTTTTGTATTGTCTTCTGAGAAACTTTGATAATGAAGAAATGAAGATGTGTCATTGAGAACCTGTAAAGCAATGAACTAGGCAGGTCCTCATGTAGGCTGAGTCCACTGGGATACCATGACAGTGTGGTGCACTGGGGAGGGCAGGGGCTGAGTGCTCTGAGGAATCACACAGGAGGAAACATGACCTGATCCAGGGTCTGAAGGGTGATGGGGCAATGGGACTGTTCCAGACGAAGAGAAATCAGGCAGTAGACTCCCTCTGAACTGTAGGGTGGAGACATCCTTCTCGTTCCCAGGTTAGACCATAGGGCTGGTCGATCACCATGCAGTTAGTGAAGGGTGGGGTGACTTGGGCTCTCTCAAATGGCTTCTTACTGTGGTGAGGAATGAGTAACATACAAAAGGTATTCATTCAGACTTCAGTTGGATCTCAGATTTTTCACAAAATAAGTTCAGACTGAAGCTAGATAAAGCAATAATCAAATGTTGGGCTCGCCGATTTCCTTGCTGTCAAGGAGGGTGAGGGGAGCCAAGTCACTGCCCAGGACTGAGAATGCATCTGGAGGAATAGCGCCAGCAGGTGCTGCAGCTTCTGGTCAGTGGCCATGGCCGCGGGTGCCTGGCAAGCACCACCGCTGGCTTTGTGACCTTCAACTGGCCAAATTCCCACTCTGCATCTTTGTTTTCTTCATTTACCTAATAACATTTTACTTTGTGTGCTGAGCTTATTATATACTTTGAACCAGGGCCAGCAGCCAACACATAAATGGCTCAAACATGGTCCCATTTCTCAGGGAGTGTGTAGCTTACGAGGGAGGCAAGCCTTGTACATGGAAAGCTGTAGCACAGGGAGAAATGGTCAGTGCCACAGCCTAGAGGCCCTCTCATACTTTTCCTGTACCTGCATATTGTCACTTGTACGCTTCTGTGTCCCCTGGGGAATGCTCTATGTGTGCTTCTGCAATGGTCGTGACCACATGCATCTTACCCACTGCTGGTGAGCTCCTAGCCTATCTCTGCTTTCCTACTCACCTACCAAGCAAGCTAGCCCTGAAACGCCCTCTCCTGAGTGCTCTCACATTCTTTACCTTCACGACAGCTTGTGAAGTGCTTACTGCTATGCTCAGGGCCACATAGCTAGTTAGGGAAGCGGGACTTCAGGCCCAACCTCCCCGACCCAACGTCCACTGCTCTTTGTGCTCCACCTCCCAGTGCATCCTGCTACATGCTGGAGAGATGAGACACAGCATCACTGGCTTTACCTACGACAGTGTGCCCAGGCCCAGGTATACCACAACAAAGAGCTGGAAAAGAAAATGATGGCAATAGAATACCCATCTCTGACAAAAGTAAACAAGAAAGGGGGGGACATAAATGAAGGACCATTTTTTAGTGAAAAAAAATGTATATATTTGTATATACAAAATAGCATAGATATACAGCTACTTTCTCTTAGTTCAATGAGAAGAAAGTTTTGAACTAATAATGTTTAGACAAAATATCATGTCTGCATCCTGTATTATGAATAACTATTACGAGGACAATATGCAGTGTATTAACTATTGTAACTGTCCTACTAACCCATTTTGAAACTGTCTCATTGCTATTTCTTTCTCAATAAAATTAATATAAAAATACATATAAAAAAGAAAAGGAAAATGGCTTTTGAGATCACAAAAGTTTCATGGAGTAGAAGCACTGGAATAGAACATGGCTAATGGAAATATCTAGAAGAGTAGGCACAATGGAGCAGCGTACTTCAAGCAGATGGGATGAGGAAGAAGGAAGGGGAATGTGAGGCATTTCTTAGGGGGTGAGCATTTGCCTTCATGGCACAAATGCTCAAGGGAAATTAATTCAAGGTGTCTATGGCGGGGGAATCTTAGAGAACCCAACAAAGGGAGTATGAGCCATACAGGCAGGCATTCTCTCATACTCTTTGTCTCTCTTTTACCCCCCTCATGATTCACTATTCTAAGAACTACTCCAAGCCAGCAGGTCAGCTGGAGACTCTCTGGCCCAGGTTGATCCCTTTCACTTCTCTGACAGGTCTGTAGCTGTCAGTTGATATGCTAGAGTAGGAAAGCTACATGTCCTTTGTCACCCAGCAGGCTGGCTTGAGGCTATGCATACAATGTCCTGGAGCATTCAGGGGTGAACTGCAGTCTGAGGAGCCTCCTGCACCCTCTCTGTCCAGGATGGTATTGTGCCATACTCTCATGGCCAAGGCAAGCCAAAGGCCTCCTTCCATCCCAGCACCAAGAAGTGTGGGTAAAAGCCCAGCCTCTCCATGGGGGGCCGTGATGTCACACTGTAAAGAGTATGGGTACAGGAAAGAGAAGAACTGTGGTCCTATCTGTAAATCAGTCATCACAGGCAAGCTGCCTTAAAGTAGGATATGGGTAGGGAAGATACAAGTGCCGTAGAGCAGACCTGGTGTGGAACAGCACCGACTCCCTCATAGCAGTGCAAGGACAGAGAGTGTGTGTGGACAATAGCTATTAATGCACAGAGAGGGCCGCTGTCACCCCTTGGCCCCTTGCTCTTCCCCCAGGAGACTGGGTCCCTGTGCGGCTGGTAGGCACCGATGAACGCTGTGCAGGTCGCGTTGAACTTTTCTACCAAGGAGTCTGGGGGAGCGTGTGCGATGACCTCTGGGACCTTCCACAAGCAAACGTCGTCTGCCGGCAGCTGGGATGCGGCTGGGCCATTTTAGCGCCTGGTGAGGCCCACTTTGGAGAAGGCTCTGGGAAGATTCTCCTGGACAATGTGCGCTGCAGTGGGGCCGAGCGGCACCTCGAGGAATGCTCTCATGCTGGCTGGTTCTCCCACAACTGCGGTCATGCAGAAGACGCCAGCGTGGTTTGTTCAGGTCAGTCCTGCCCACTTTCCCAGCCTGAGCCTAGATGGTGTCAAACTAACTACTGAACATGCACCAGTATATTATTCACTCATACTGGATGTTTTCATCTTTCATGTTCCTAGATGCTAAATATTCAGTGGCTGTACCATCAGGTAAGGAAGGCGGTGTTCATGGCTGGAGCTTCTCAGCACCTCTGAAAGACATTCTCCTGGAAATCGTGTGCGTGTGTCTCTCCCTGGCCAGGGGCGTGGCTGAGAAGTGTGGACTGGCCTGCTGTCTGCTGGGGAGGTGGCTAGCATCACAGCAGTCACCCAGCCCAGCCTCATTTGCTGTCTTTTCACCTACGCCAATATGCATGGCACACCCAGAAAGTGCACTCTCAGGTTCTCAGACTTCTGCAGAGCACTTTCACTTCGTCAGTTCTGAGGCTCATGGAAAAAACAATTTTGATACATATGGGAGGAGGTGGTATAAGAGATGGTTAAAGGTGCTTCCTACCTAGTACAAGTGGTCAGTGGGGCAGATGTGGGCAAGGCAAGGTGAGTCACTCTTGTTTACACGTCCACTTTGCTTCTGCCTTGCTGTGGGTACAACCCTGACCCCACACAGGTCCCAGAACCTCAAGCTTCCCATACCTGTTCTCATTCATTCATTCATTCATTCATTCATTCATTCCTTTTATCTGTCTCTGTCTCTGTTTCTCTCTGACTCCCTCCATCTTTCCCTCCCTCTCTCTGTCTCTCCAGCTCTGTCTATCACTCTGTTTCTGTCTCTCTCCCTCCCTCTATCTCCCTCTCTGTCTCTCTCTGCCTCTCTTCCTCCCTCTCTTCCTCCCTCCCTCCCCCACCCATGTGTGTCTCTGTCTCTCTCTTCTCCAGCACCTCATCCAAGGCCACATGATACCCTGCTCTTAGTCATCCCTCTCTGACTGAGGTATCTGACTGAGTTATGATTAAAGCTACTTTGACAAAGTTTGGTAAAACTTTATTTAAATCTAGTCCTAGAATTGTCCACTCTACCAACCAGAGGCAAACTGATCCAGGAAGAAAATTTCCAAAAGAAGGTGCTAAGCTGAACGTCCCTGGTGGGGAGAAGCATGAGTTTCCATTGCAATGACAAAACACCTGACCTAAATCAGCTCTCAGAAGAAAGATTTATTTCAGCTCACATTTTCAGAGGTTTCAGTCTGCTCAGCCAGCCCCTTTGCTTTAGGCCTGGGGCAGAAGGGGGCCTGTGGGTTAGCTCAGTTGTTTAAGCGCCTGCTTATGCAAACGCAGTCAGGCGCAGCATACCTCAGTTAGATCCTCAACTCCACATGCCTTACCAGACCCATCCTTAAGACAGCTTGAGCCAGGAAAAAAAAAAATCCTTCTTGAAACATAATAGTGGGAGAACCTGGCAGAGGAAAGTCGCTGGCCTCCTGGTGGCCAGAAAGCACAAAGAAAGAGGAGGGGCCAGAGGCAAAATCTGCCCCTCACGGGCTCACTTCCAGGCACCTCCTTCCTCCAAGTAGACCTTGCCTTGTAGTTTCCACCTCCCCTCAGTAGTGTTGTCGGTTGGGAACCAAGCTTTCAATGTCTCAACTTTTTTAAAATTTTTACTTTTTATTAGTACGTGTGTAGTGTGTAATGACTACATTCGTTATGCGGACTGGGTCTGTAAACATAACACATCTTAACGTTTGTGTCCTCTTTCCTTCTCTTTTCTTCCAGCTTCTTCCATCTCTTGGTCCCTATCCTACCTGCAAAAGATCTAGCTCCCTGTTTCCTACTATCCTTTAATTTACTTATATTTTGGGTTTCTCATATAAAAGAAACCATGTGATATTTAAGCTGTGTGTCTGATTAATTTCAGTTAATATTATGGTCTTAAGTTGCGTTCATTGCATGAAATTTTAAGAGACATTTAAGATGCAAACTATAATAGGACCCATCGCATCTTTAGGGCCTGATTCAGAATCTCTGAGCAGCACCAATTCAGGGGAATATAAACCAGTACTGCTTCTTCCTACATCACAAACTCATAATTCTCAGCCTTTGGGTCACTGGAAGAGGCTCTAGGAGCTAGAATTTCATGTCTTTAGTTTTGTAAAACCCCAACTTAAAGATATCTCACTTTCATGGATGACAAAAAAATAATGCCTCAAAGTCTAGGGTGAAACACTTCCGCATAGTAATGTCTCTTCAGGCGTGGGACTTTTCCCCAGAGACTTGACTCAGTTCTGCAAGAAGCTGAGGCAGTGTGTTTGTTCCAGGCTGCTCAGGTTCCACATGTTTGGGCAGGGTTGCAGACCTCAGAGTCTGCCGCCAGTCCTCATGGCATTTTATTTTGGCAGGTTACCCACCGGGTGTCCTGGCAGGAACAGTGGTTTCAGGTGAGAGCTTTGTGTATGTCCTGAGATTCCCTGCTCATTGTCTTACAGTTCAAGCTTTGAAATGTTTCTTCAAAAAATAAGTCCTAATGATTCTTCAAAAAATAATACCACTGGTCAGTCTAGGTCACCCCTCTTAAACTGTGCTCTGGATAAAAGGACCCAATAATAAAATTCATGTAAGGTGCTAATTTCATGTCTAGGTAGTCAAAAAAGAAAATGCAGGTAGTCAGGTAATACCGTCTGTCTTGGTCTGCTTGAGCATAGGGGGCCTATACAGCCATGAGTAGAGTCATGCAGCCAAGTGGTACCCAAGGCTGCAATTGTATCGTTTAGCCTCCATCATGAGGGCATTTTCCTCTTCTATCCTTTAATCTGACAACCTTAGGTCTCCTTCTCCTGACTTTCTTTTTCATCTGTCATTTTCTATATGTCTGCCAGTTCTTTGGGTTTCTAGAAGCCATTGAACTTTTCTTAGCACCACTTAGAGATAAAAGACTAAAATGTTTGCATAGCCTGGATGGCCCTTTCTGAGAAAAGGCATAATGTGAAGGTGAGGGCCAATCAAGAGTTGGCACACTTTCCAGATATCCAGATAAGCTGGTGGAGAAAAGACAGATGTTTCCTCAGCTATTGAGATCACCTTTAATTCAGATTGAATGTTGGACAAAGACAAACAGATGACAAAACAAACAGACTTGTGGACAGAAAAATTAGCAATATTTGTGCTATTGGAATGGTGAATTGGTGAGTCCAAATTCTTTCTACCCAATAATAGTTTTTTTTTTTTTTTAATTTAAATTTAAAAAGTCACAAACGGATGGTGGCTGAGGCCTTCCCATATCCTGTACTCAGAGTTCTATACTGAATTAGCCTGAAGCAGGTCATTACTCACAACGACTAGTGACTCAACCAAAAAAAAAAAAAAAAAAACTTAGAAATTACGAGACCCGCAATGGCTAGCCAGTGGAAAGATTCTAGCCAGTGTTAATAAGCCCATGTCAATGGTGAAATTCTCAAAAGACATGAGAGGTGTTTTAAGTTTCAGAGAAGTTCATGTCCAAATCTCCTAAGTTTGCAAGACTTTTTAGACTAGTTTAGCCCAAAGCATACCCACAAAATAATGACCAGTGAAACTGTTTTCTGGAAAAGTGGTGAAAATAGAACAAAAAAGGAGCGAATTACAAAATTATCAAACTGAACAATATAAAAATTTGACACTCTAAATTATCCCTCTGCATTCAGGAAAATCTCAGTGTGGCGGAACTATTACTAACTCATCTGGAGCAATTAGGAATCCCCCGAGGAACGAGATGCATGACAACATGACCTGCGTGTGGGAGATCAGGGCCAATGCGTCTGATCACATCCTGCTGGCGTTTCCACATCTTAAGTAAGTACTGAAGGCAGCGAGTACTCCGTGAGGTTTAAAATTCCACTTCATCCTCTTATTGATTCTCATACACAAGTGTCCTTGTTGTATTTTAATCTTTATTTTGAAATAACTAAGCACATAGGATACAACAGTAACATGCAGACCTGTGTATTAATGGAACTATAGGTGGAGTGGGGTTCCATGTAACTTCACCCCATGTGTAGGTTCATGTAGTCATTACTATATCCCAGATACAGACCTTTTCCATTACCTTAAAGAAATTACCCTTTTACCCCTTGTCTTTATCAACTGCTTCCTCCCTCTCTTCTAAGGTTATGATTTGTTCTCTGTCTCTATCATTTGTTGTTTTGATAGTGTTATGTACATGGGTTTATTTACTGTGTGGCTTTTGGAAATTGAATTCTTACACTCAGGATGATTCCTTAAAATACATTCCTTAAAATAATGTATGCATCAATAGTTCAGTCCTTTTAACTACTGAGAAGTATCTACTCGTGTGTCTGTAGCAGAGTCTATTTAATCCTCTCCTTCCTGATGGACATCTGGGTTGTTTCTGGCTTTGGGCGACCCACATAAAGCTTCTATAAACATTCTCATACAGGCTTTTATGAGAATGTAAGTTTTCACTTCTTGGGGATTAATGTCCATGAGTGTGATTCCTAGTTGTATGGTAAGAACACATTTAGCTTTTTAAGAACATGCTGAACTATTTTCATAGGGACTTCTAAATTCCCATTTCTACCAGCAGCATATGAGACCCAGTTTCTCTACATCCTACTAGGATCTGCATTATTTTTTCTGTGAGCTGTCTTATACAAATCCTGTATATATTTCATTAGATTTATGTGTACGTATTCCTTTATTGTTATTGGAATAACAAGAAATGATAAATGCTTTCAGTTTCAATTTCTACATGTTTGTTGTTCCTATATAGAATGATTTATTTTTATATATTTCCATGAATTTTAAATTAAAATGAAATTCACCTTATAGGCTTTGAGTAGGGGTGTGTGTGTGTGTGTGTGTGTGTGTGTGTGTGTGTGTAAGGAGAAAGAGACAGAAACAGAGATATAGCCCAAGTGTGTTCTGGCCAGCTGGTTAAAGATGTTGATTCTAGGGTATCCCCAAAACCTATTAAGTCAGGAAATTTAAGGTTTTATATTATATAGCTATACAATATTTATTTCATTCATAGACGAATGACCTATGTAAATTAACCACAAGCAGCAAATCAAATTGCTTCTACTTTTGAATTTTGCTTAATCGAAAATAGCTTGGAAGGATGACTCATAGAGTTGTGATTGGAGAGTTTCTGATTCCAGTGCTAATGGCATCAGACAAAAATTCAAGAAGGGCCGGCCAGATAGCTCAGCGGACTAAAGCACCTGCTTAGGCACAGCACAGTGGCCGGGGTTCGATCCCCAGCTTGCTGTGTCCCCCCCCCCCCCGGGTATGCTGAGACAGTGATTGAGACTGGGTGTGGTGGCATCCGAGGCTGAAAACAGGATAATCACTAGGAGTTCAATCTGTGTGGTGAGACCCTGTAGACCCTGTACTAAATATATTTTTAAAAAATTCAAGGAGAGAAACAATGGCAAAATACCAGATAACTTTCACAATAGGAGTTGGGGAGCAGCATTACTCACTTCATGGTAGGCAGGTTACTGCCAAAAGCCTGTCCATGGGCTGTTTGCAACCTGGAGCTGTGTCCCACAAGAGGCTGAGCAGCCTGCCCCTCACCTCTGCTGCCAGGCTCAGGTGGCTCTTCACCCCCAGGTCACCCTGTGGTTAAGGACCTTAATTATCCTGGCCCTGGCATTAGCCCAAGGTTGTGAGGCACCCTGCAGCCTCAGCCACCCTGAGACCTCAACAGGGCTGTGCCTGGAGCCAGCCTCCTCTCTCCTCTCCCAGGGAACATGCTGTTCTTTTAGGCAGTGGCTCTCTGAGGAAAGAAGTAGGACAAAAGTATCTGTATCCCTGATTGGCTTTGAAGCTGTCCCCAACTTCTTTAGAGTCACAAAATAGGACGTGTCTTGCAGCATGCCTGCTATATCTACTGATATAGGAGTACTACAGGAGACTAAGCACTCTTGGGTATTTGTTTCTTTAGCCTTGACTGCACCAATGAATATTTTGAAATCCTGGATGGTCCTCCATCTTCAGCAAAGTCTCTGGGGAAGACCTGCACTGGTTTCTACCTCACCTATTCGTCCTCCTCCAGCTCCATGACCCTCTTGTACTTCCGAGGGTTCAATAACATAGGGAAAAACTTCATGGCTTACTATTATTCTGCGACCAAAGGTAAGATGGTGAGGAACCACAGCTCCGGACTGTCTGCCTGGATACCATAACTCGCTCAGTGATCTTGGACAAGGGACTTGACCTCTTCTGGCTTCAGTTCCTTCCCTATTATCTTACTGTTCTCTTATTGCTGAGTCCCAAAATGAAGAAAGGAAAGCTTTGTTTAGCTCACAGTTAGTAGAGGTTCAGTGCATACTCAGCTGGCTCCAAGGCAGAGTGGCACATGGCAGAGAGCAACTGTTCATGATGGCAACAAGAAGCAGAGAGCAAAAGGAGTGACAGCAGCTCAGGCAGCTAGCCAGCCTCTCTCCCCTCCTTGCACTCTATCCTGATTGCCCTTTCTCTCCATATGGCTTCACCAGGTCCAAGGCCATGAAGAACACTGTAATGCAGGGCACTCACACCCGTTATCCCAGCACTGGATCAGGAATCAATCGCAAACTCCAGAAGCTGCCTCATGACTGCATGAGGCTTTGGGGGGAACAACTAGACACAAACCATAACACATATGTGAGGAAGCCAGGAAAATCTTACTTCCTAGGTTTGATGTGGGGTTTACATGAATGACACAGCAAGACGTGCACTTGAACGCATCCAGGTGCTTGATAACTGGCAACTTTACTGTGAGCTTTCCAGTTTTACACACATATCTCATTGCAGTCAGTTCATGAGGAAGCCATTTCTGATGTTTCTGTGAATCTACACTGGGCATTTGAGGATCTGCCAAAGAGGAAGTGCAGACCCAGGCTAAGGGACATTTATGTACAGCCTAGAGGAAGTGGAAGACAAATATACACGATGCAATAGAGGACAAAACAATACAATGGGTTAAGGCATACAATAGAACATACCGAGTATATTAAGTTGAAACATGCACACATCTCAGCAAAGGCATCAGGGGGGAGAGAGAGAGAGAGAGAGAGAGAGAGAGAGAGAGAGAGAGAGCAACACAGGCTGCATAGATCAAAGAAAACCTCAGGAAAAGTTAGACTTGGACTTGGTGAGGCCATACATAGAGAAAGGGCAATCAAGAGAAAGAACAGAATGGGCCTTGAGGTGGGAAGTACTGGGTATGTGCCAGGAAGACAGACAGAACAAAGCTAAGGGTTTTCTTTGAAGCACCAGGTACCTGCCCACATTAGCAACAATAATAGCAATGATCAGAATACAGAAAATAACAGGTAATATTTTTGAAAGTCTGTTATATGCCAGGCAGCATTTTAAGGTCCTTGGATGTGTTACTATGACATAAATCAATGGTCATTCCCCTTTGACAGATGGGGAAACTGAGGCTTGGAATATTTAGTAATCACCCGAATAAGTAAGTAGTGAGTTTCTACACTACCTGCCACCAATAGAAACTGCAAAGGCCTCAAGTCTGCCTCATGAAGATGCCTGTCAAACTGACTCCAGTGCCTTAGAAAGTGTCAAGGTGACTCACCAAGCAAGCTGGGGACACATGTTATAAAACAGAGGAGAGCCGGGAATGGAAGTGCATGTCTATAACTCCTGCACTCTGGGAGGCCAAGGAAAAGGATCAGAAGTTTGAGTCCATCCTGGTCAAAGTAGTGAGACCCTGACTCAGAATAAAAAATAACAAAGGGCTGGGGATGTAGCTCAGTGCAAAACCTGAGATCAGTCCTTAGTACCACACACACACGCACAAATACTGAGTAAGTAAAAACCAGAGGAGACACTGTGTTACAGAGAGGATCAGGAAAACAAGGAAAAATCAATATAATTGGTGTTAAATAGCTATTGACAATTATTTTCTTGTGTTTGCAGAGGCAGTGTCGAAGACCCCACATCTAGTCAGTGAGTTGGCATTCATGTTGTTGCTTAATATGTGTTCCATTTTCTGTTTTGATATCTATCCTCACTTCTAGTGCTTTTACCATTATTGGATCTCTCTCACATGTCTTTTCTAATTACATGTATAAATCTACTGTAGCTGAAAATTATATCTGAGTGGTTTTTGTACAAGTATGACACTCATTCACATGGGAACCAAGATACACCTAGCAACAGTTGGGTCACTGTATATTGGCAATTTTTATTTGATCCCCTAATTTCTTGTTCCTATCAATGACCATGAGGCACACTTAGACACTCCACATCTAGGAAAAGCTAACAGAGTAGAAGCAAGTAAGAGAAATTACTGTTTTGCCCAGCACAATGCTGACTGCAAATGTCTACATTTTAGCACAATTTAAACATTAAATTTGTAATGATGCAGCAGAAGTAGAGAAAGTCATCCGAGTTGGATCCCATACACTTGAGAAGCACAAGATCCACATGAAAAGAGTTTGGGAAGATCACTTCTCATACTGATGAGAGAGCAGAAAACCACCCAGAATCTGGGCATTTAATGGACACTGATCTTGGAATGTGTCCTCCTGATTTGCCCAAGTCCTCCTTTTTTATTCAAGGATGTCTTCTTGTATCCACAGCTATCCCAGTGGCAACAGCCATCCCAACAACAACAGCAACAACTACTGCAACAACATCCATCTCAATAGCAACAGCCATCCCAACAATAGCTGCCCCAACAACAACAACCCCAACAGCAATAACTGACCCACCAAAAACAACCATCTCAACAACAGGTACCACAACAGCAACAACTACCTCAACAACAGCCATCTCAACAACAGCCATCCCAACAACAGCAATAACTACCACAACAACAACAGCTATCTCAATAGCAACAGCCATCCCAACAATAGCTGCCCCAACAACAACAACCCCAACAGCAATAACTAACCCAACAACAACAACCATCTCGACAACAGCTACCACAACAGTAACAACTACCTCAACAACAACAGCCATCCCAACAACAGCTACCCCAAGAACAACAGCCATCTCAACAGCAGCAGCCACCCAAACAATAGCTACCACCACAACAACCATTCCAACAGCAACAGCTACCCCAACATCAGCCATCTCAACAACAACAGCCACCCTAACAGCAACAACTATCCCAACACCCACAACCATTGCAAAAACAACAGCTGTCACAACAACTACACCAATATCAACAACCATCCAAACACCAACAATCATCTCAACAACAACAGCCATCACAACACCTACACCAGTAACAACAACCATCCCAACAACTCCCAAGACATTGATTGCCAAGCCAGGTAAGCCCTGGAAATTTGTTCATTTACGTGGTGTCCTTGCCTCTCAATATCTCCATTTGTACTAGCTGCTTATGAGAAAACTATATCAACTGCAAATAGATCTTCTATAAGTAAATGGGCCTGGTAACTCTACTCAAGATTTTAGGGCCAATTAAAATTTTGAGAATCTTCTGACTCTGCATCCCAAGGTGATCAAAATTCACTTTTCTTTTTCTTTTTTAAATTTAGTACAGGGTCTACAGAGCCTACAGGATCTCACTACACAGATCTGACTTGTAGTGATTCTCCTGTTTTCAGCCTCCCAAGTGCTGGGATTACAGGTGCATGCCACCACTCTCAGTCTCAATCGACATCTTGGTGTGCTCTGGGGGCAGGGCCAGCACATCATGCTGGGGATCAAACCCCAGCCACTACACTGTGCCTAAGCACTCACTTTAGTCTGCTGAGCTATCTGGCCAGCCCTGAAGTTCACTTTTCAGGGATTGAGCAACTTACAAGTACCTTGCAGTAGGAGATTCTCTTTTATTCCTGTGCTAGCCCTGTTCATAGTTAGCTTCCAACCTATACCATCTGTGGATGGCCTTATCAAAATCCAAATGATTTTTCCAAATGGATGGAGCATCAGAACCATCCCAGAGGCAGTGAGGTTGAATACCAGACACAAAACAGTGAAGTTTGAAGTCAGACCTGAGTATAGATCTGCTACTTACTAGATGCAGGATTTGCATTGAATCTTCTTGCTTTTCCAACTTCCAATTTCCTCATAGATAAAAACGGCATACTCTTCTGTTTATCCTCCAGTGTTACAAAAATGAATGTGGTGTACACATGTGAAAATGTTTCCAAAAAATCATGAATCACCATGCAAATTATATAAAGTATTTTCCTACATTTACCCGAAACAGACTGCTGCCATATATCTCTACCAAGATAGATAGTCAGTTGATGGATTTGTTTAAGCTAAATGTTATTGACAAGCCTAATAATATAGAACTCTAACTGATGGTTGACTATTGATTGACTCCATGAGGTTCTCTGTCTCTAACAGTAGTGTGGGGTGGGGCGCACAAGTGTCTCCTGGAGGGGTACCATGCTCCCAGAGGACCGTCACCAGGTTTCCATCTGCAGAAGGCTGGCCAGAGTTGCGGCTGATGGATGGTTCCAGTCGGTGCTCAGGACGTGTGGAGGTCCTCCACCAGGGGGCCTGGGGGACCGTGTGCGACGACCTGTGGGACCTGAATGAAGCTGAGGTCGTGTGCAGACAGCTGAGGTGTGGCCGGGCCATCTCTGCCCTTGGGAAGGCCCACTTTGGCCCAGGGCTAGGGGAAATCCTCCTGGACAACCTCCAGTGCGCTGGAGTGGAGCGCTTCCTGGGCCAGTGCGCCCACTCGGGCTGGTCGGAGCACAACTGTGGTCACCACGAGGATGCGAGTGTCATCTGCTCAGGTATGTTCTCCCCTCTCACATGGGCACTGACAGGGCCAGAGTGCTCCAAGACCATCCTGCTGGCCTTCGGAGCTAACCAGGGACAGAAACAGTTTCCTCAAACCTGTAGCATTCAGCTTTGCTGTACCTCTTCCAACTTGGTTCAGTAGATATGGTTTACTACTGACCTCCAGAATAAAACCTGCTAATTTTCTCATCTGGCAGGAAGAATTGTGTGTGCTTTACTTACACATGCAAAGCACATTTTTAGTTGAGGGAACTCTGGGAGAAAGGTGTTCACGGAAAGACGTAGCTTGATGCTGTAATGCTGGGTGAGACTTCAGAGCCGATGCTAATGCTCATGCTGCCGGGACAGCACTGAAGCACTCAGAGGCTCAGCCTGCGTCTACAAAGTTAGGGTACTATGTGCCGCCCCCATGGGATTGACACGAGGAGCAGAGATGGACTTCACAATGCACTCGCATAGTAACTGACCAAGAGGCTCCCTGGTTGACCACTCCTAAATTGTCATAACGCTAGGGAAATTTGTGAGTACGGCTACCTGATTTTAGTTGCATTGCAGCAGTTCTTAAAATACCTGTATTTACTCGTGTGCAAACAGCTAAGAATAAGTTAGCTCTGGAATGCTGGCCGGAGAGCCCACTCTGATAATGAGGTGCTTTCTGGTACCCCAAGCCTGACTGTGACTTGAAAGTAGTATTCACTGCCTAGAGCTGCCTGTGTGGGCAGCAGTGGCATTGCTGCTGGTGGGTTTTAATTTGAGGTGTATATTTTAAAATATCATTGTCGTGTTGGTATATGTGTCTGTCGGCTTGTGACACCTTATTGGTGCGGCCCCTATAACCTACTTAGAGACACACTGGCACAAGTTATTTCCAAGTTTCAGTGTTCTAGAAGGTGTTAGTCTAATCTGAGGTCCCCCAACAGCCCCCAAAGTGGAATTGGTCTGCTATAAAATCAGTAGTGCAAGTCAGACCACCCCAAATACATCCCTTTACATCTGCCTTTTATCATAAAATAGCAAACCAACTCCCAGAAGAAAGCTTACTTTTGTTTTCATAGATGAAGCTGCTTTTCTCAGTACTATAGATTTAAAGGGATTAATGTTTCCCATCTTGGATTAACAAACATGAATAAGAATATAATTAAAACTTCAGGGGCTGGGGAGATGACTCAGTAGAATAAACGCTTCCCTGGCAAGTGCAAGGGCCTGAGTTCAATCCCTGGTTCTGCAAAAAAAAAAAAAAAAAAAAAAAAAAAAAAAAAACAACTTCATCATTAGGTTGTTAAAAATCTGGATTTCTGGAAAACACTGACATGTTTATTTTCCCCATTTATAGATGCTGATGAATCTCAGTCTAACAAGCCAGGTTAGTCATGCCTTTTGGTGGGAATTAAATATTACTTGGACTTGACTTTATCCTAAAACCTTGTGTTCCTCCAGCTCTGCATTCACTGTTCATGTCTTTCCAAACTACAGAGATCTACACACCATTAAGTTGCCTTTAGTCTGAGTGCCATTAATTTTGATTTTTTTCATGAGCCGCGATGTTGTGTTTGCATGTGTGCACACGCACAAGCATGTGTGTGTTTTCAGAGGCACATGAAAAACGGTTAGCGTGGGATGCACCCTTGTAATCTCAGCACTTGGGAGACTGAGGCAGTAGATCACAGAGTTCAAGGCCAGTCTGAACTACCTAGTGGGACCCTGTCTCAAAAGCCAAGGAAGTTCATAGTCTCTTTGCACATCTTCCCTTTAGCTCAAGGACTGTCCCCTGCTTGTCCCTTGACTAACTCCCTCTCAATCCACTGACCGTAGTGTGGAGTAGTGTACCATACTGGTACCTACATATCACTAGAAAAATAGACTCTGGGCTCTCTGAGCACAGAAACAATATGGCTTTGGCTTATGGCAGAATTATCAGCACCTGATATGGAAGATATTACGCACTGTTGAAGTGAAGTTAAATTCGCTACAGACCTCACACTTGGAAACTCACAAGCCCCTGAGGAATGTGAAGAAGAAGCCTGCAGGCTCAAGGTTGAGGATGTCCTTTCCTAGCCCCTGTTGGAGCCTTGTGCTGCTAGACTCCCCTGTAGACCTTTGGGGGCCTCACACACCACCTCTCTCTGCAGGGAACTGGCCAAAGCTGCGGCTGGTAGGGGGCTCTGGTCAGTGCTCAGGTCGTGTGGAAGTCCTCCACCAGGGAGTCTGGGGCACCGTGTGTGACGACTTGTGGGACCTCAATGAAGCCAAAGTTGTATGCAGGCAGCTGGGATGTGGTCAAGCTGTTTCAAGCCCCGGTGAGGCCCACTTTGGTGCCGGCACAGGAAGCATCCTCCTGGATAACCTGCAGTGCTCTGGGATGGAGCACTTCCTGGGCCAGTGTGCCCACCTGGGCTGGTCAGAGCACAACTGCGGCCACCATGAGGATGCCGGTGTCATCTGCTCAGGTATCCACTTTGTTTTCCCCAAAGCGTTCTACCCTTAGGATTTAAAATTATTTGGAACTCTTTCCTGGGTGAAACTTTCCATCCACTCATTCCCTAAGTGTCTCTTCAGGGCCAGGCGCTGGGCCCAAACACATACCCTGCATGGGCAGCTCTGGGTTTGCATAGAGGAGGTCTCGATGCCCATGAGCAGGAGTGTACCTAGGACATTGCAATGCAGATTCCAGGGCCAAGGCCCCACAGACAGTGATTAAGTACATTTGGAAAGGGGCTCATGGGACTCAATGTTGACAAATAGCCCAGGGATTTCACATAGGAGCAGCCACAAGTGATCGTGCCCTGGATGTCAGGAGTAGAGTTGACTAGCTGCTGTGTCCCAGATCCATAGATTAAGGTCTCTGTCAGAGGAGAGTGGAAGGTGCCCAGTGGGGTGGTTCTGGTGCTTTGGGCTTCTCTACCCAGAGAGGTCAAGGTCCTCTCTCCTTCATCTCCCTCTGGGGCCCTTGTCACCTCACCTCTTCCATAAATTGTACTTAAAGAGAGTGACCTGTTACCCTCCTTTGTGTATGCAGATGCTGAAGACATGTCTCTACCGACACCTCCAGGTATGTCCAATTTTTCTAGTTCGAGCAACTTTCCAACAACAATAGCAACAAGAGCAGTAAATGTGTATAAATACTAAGTGAAAGGCATTACCTTAAGATATTTACATATAAACTGCTGTTTCTCAAATTATACTTAAATTGCTTTCCCATTAATGTTCTGCAAGTTAAAATATTATAAGTAAAAAATTATTTTGCATGCCTGACCTAAGGAACTTCATACCTTAGCAACCCAGCACACTGTGGAGTGTCACCTTTGTTAAAGTCTGGCTCATGGGGCCTGTGGGTCACTGCCAGCACCCAGCCTCTCAAAAGAACAGCATTCTACATATCATTAGCCTAGGAAAAAATTCAAATTCAGAATTTGAAATATGGCTTCTGCTGAATGAATATTCACTCATGCTATTATAAAGTTGAAAACTCATTAGTTAAATCTCTAATCAGTGAGGAACCATCAGTAATTCATTTAATTGCTGCAATAATCCTTTATAAGAAGTGCACTGATTATTCACATTTTCCAGATAAATTGAGACTTAGAAAGCTAGAAAAGTACCAAAGGATAGCCAGGCATGGTGGCACATTGCTGTAATCCCAGCATTTGGGAGGCTGAGGCAGGAGGATCATGGAAAGTTCAAGGTCAGTTTAGCCTACATAGTGACCTCGAGTCCAGCCTAAACTACACAGCAAGACTCTGTCTCAAGGGGAAAAAGAAGGAGGAGGAAGAGAAGGAGGAGCCAATATAGCCAGTTGATCTGAACCCAAACTGGTGATGTGCTTGACTACCAAGTTCATTAACCATCCGGTTCATTGGCTGGGATTCACAAAGACTAAGACAAGTGAAGAAAATATCATTGAGTGGAAGAAGCTGTTTTGATTATCTGCTACCCCAAAACTCAGTGACTTAAGACAACCACCCTTTAGACACAGGCCATGTTATGTGGGTTGAGAATTTAGGCAGGGCTCATCTGGGAGATTCTCCTTCTTTCTTTCTTTTTATTTTTTTAATAGAAAACAAAACAAAAAAAACATTAGAAATGATATACAATTTCACCAAACAAGATGATAAGAATTCAACAATGGTTGTTCCATTGTATATCATTGTCTTCAAATTGGTTGTTCGGATTGCCAGATGTAGACATGCAAAATTGGTTGAAAAAAAATTAACCATTAACTGTTCCTTTCACTAGACTAGTAAAAATAAGTACAATGATCCAAATGGTGTCCACTGGGTGGCTGGTCTGAAAAGTTCAAAGTAGTCTCACTGACATTTGGCTCCTGGGTGCAGACCCCTGGACAGTAGGGCACTCTTCTTTCCAGGTGGTCCCTAGGGCAGCCTAAGGTATTATCTATGAGCCAGTGTGCTCAGAGACAAGAAATGGAAACCACAGGTCCCTTAAGGCACAGCACAACTTCTGGCTCATTCCGTTGTTAATAGTCACAGAGCCCCACCAAGTCCAAGAGAGGGAATTGAGACCCCAGTCCATGACAGAAGGCAGGCCAGGGAATTTAAGGCTTGCTTTAATACATAACAGAGCCGTAGAAAATATTCACTCAGCACCTTCAGAGTCTTTTCACTTTGCAAGAAATTTATTGATGTTTCTAAGGAATCTTCACACTTTAGTAATTTATAGATAAGATTTTTTTTTCCTGTATGTCATTATTTCCCTTTATCCCTTTCAGGTCTTCCTACAACTTCTCAGCTCCATAAATCAGGTAGTACCTTGTTTAAGTTTGAAATGGTAACTTAATGTCAAGAGAGGCTCTGAGCAGATATTAGTGTGTCAGGGACCTGGCACAAAGGACACAGTATCCCAGTGTGGACAAGTGACCTACTCCTCCATTGGCCTTCTATAAATGCTGTCTTCTTAACAAGGAACAGGTTAGAAAGAAGGGCTATGATTCAACCAAGCAGAGTAGGCAGGAGGGTGACAAGAGAGGGGAGAATATGGCTCATCTGTCCATCCAACTCATCCTCACCTAGTACTACAGCAGGCTGTCCATCATCTCCTGCTGTACACCTGTAGTAATTATAGGAAATACAACTCCCAGGAGCTTCAGGGTCAGGTTGACCCAGCCTAATTATTGTTACTTGCAAATGTGACCAATGAGAGATCTACAGAATGCCCCAAGTCCACTTGACCACTGAGTATGAACTGGGCATCATGTGACCATATCCTGACATCATTTTTCTGTCTTTTCAGGAGGAAGTAATTCTTGTGGAGGGGTCATTTCTAGTCTTTCTGGCTCATTTTCTAGTCCACAATATCCCGAAAACTATCCAACAGACATCCAATGTATTTGGGAGATTCATGTGGATAAAACCTTCCGCATAGAACTCATGATTCCAAGTTTGAAGTAAGAAGACAACGTTTAAGGGGAAGATTTTGCCTAAATAAGAACATTGGCATATGAAATCATAACAAAGATTTTTTTCTAGTGGGAAATACTTCAGGGTGAAAGATCACAAATCTATAGTCTTTTATAGTCAACATGCAGGTTGATTTTGTAGTGCTATCCAGTGAGTCATTTCTAGCCTGAAAAACTCAGCAAAGAGTTTCATGTCTTTGATTTAACCTAACTTGAGAGTTTTCCTTTTTATTTTTTCTTAAAAGTGCTTAACATTTTTTCCTCTGTAGCAGTACTAGGTACCTGTATTTGTCTTCTTTGACTCTCTCTTTTAATCTAAAATTGATTTGAGAGATCTACAGGATGCCCCTACTGTAGAGAGGTCTACAGTAGGAGATGTATGCACACATGAGCCAACTATAACAGCCATGAGCTGCGCAGCTAAGAAATGTTCTGCAGTGAGGGATCAGAGCTGTCAGAGCTTCACCTCTGACATGAGAATAGATGGCCCAAAGTTACTGCCAATTTTTATCTTCATGAGATAAAAAAGCAGTTCACATTTTAGAGTACCAAAATTTTACCCAGGCTCAGTAGGATATGCTTTTGTGCTTTGCTATATTCCAGGGTCATTAGAAGTCCTTCATCATCCCTAATAAAGATGAGGAAACTGAGATTCAGATAAGATAACTAACTCACCCATGTAGGCCTGTATACAAGTCAGCTTTCCTGCGTCTGGTACAAAATACCTGACATCTGAAATTTATTTTTATTTATTTTGGTGGAATTGGGGATTGAACACAGGTCCTTGCACTTGGCAGGCAAGCACTTATTCTACTGAGCTATCTTCCTGGCCCCTAACATCTGAAATTTAAAGGGGAAAAGGTTCATTTTGGCTCATGGTGTCAGAGGTCTAGTCCGTGGATGGCAGGCTTTAAGTCAGAAATATCATGGTGGAAGGATATTGTGGAGAAAAGCTTCTCATATATAGCAGCCAGGGAAGAGCACCAGCAGGAGATATACCCGCCAAAGACACATTCTTAGTGACCCACCTCCTCCAAGAGGCCACACCTCCTGACAGCACGTTCAGCTGTGAAATCAATGGATTAATCCACTGAGGAGCACAGTGCCCCCATCATCAATGCAGGATCCCTTAATCCAACCTAGTTAATGGTAAAGATTAACTGACACAGTCTGTCTGAGGTCAGAGTCCCACCTCTTCACCAGGATGTGCTTCTGTGGGCAGTTGACTCAAAGTCTATCTTGCATGTGACGTACATCATGTTCTACATACAGCAAGACTACGGAATTCCATAATAATTTAGCCTCTGCCAGGCGCTGAGTCATAAGTATACTGAGGGCATGGATTCAGACATTCCTATCTCCTCCCAATCGAAGGCTTTAAGCCATGTTATCATGCTGTCTTTTTTTTTTTTTAACTAAAACCGTAGGGACCCTGTCAACCTCCAATTCAGCTACCCATGCTTTCCAAGTCTATCATGTTAGTATTAGTTGTCTGTTCGCTCAAAATTACTCCTGAGAAATATTTCCCTTTCAAATACTCCCTACTTATCAAAATACCTGTCTGCCATCTCTTTTTCCCCTTCTTCTCACCTTCAAATAAACTGTCTTGTTTAATTAAAAAAAAAAATCCTGAACACATTGACAAATCTATAATGCAAGTAATTTCTAACACTGCAACTCTTTGCATTTTAAAATCTTTTTTCTTCTCAAGAATTTGGATATGGAAACTACTATGAAATATGTAAGTAGGAAAATCTGACTGTGATATCTGTTACGTGCTAAACACTGGCGTGATCTAGTAAGAATTTAGTTCAAGTATAAATTAGTATTTATTAATGTCCTATATAGTTTGTAACCAGCCAACACCATTATGATTTTAAAACTTGTTACAAAGTTGTCACCATAAACTTCACACATTCCTCAGGAAAAAAAAATACAGAATTCTTATAAAGCATCTGAGAAGTTAATAAATATTGACTGTGCTGTTTAAACTATAATCCAAATATTTGCACTCTGGATTATCACCTGTTTAAGCATTAATATCCTGGAACTTTCTAACCTGTCACTAACCCTCGACTTCTACTCCCCCAGGCTAGAGGATGTCCTTGGATGTCCCTACGACTCGGTGGAGATCTTCGATGGCCCCAGGATTGCTTCGCTGTCCATGGGGAAGCTCTGCGCTCCAGTAGCCGTGATGTTTTTCTCCTCCTCCGACATCCTCACACTGGTGTTCCAGAGTGACTCCATGATCACCAACACTGGCTTTCAAGCTTTGTTCAATGCAGTTCCGCAGGGTGAAAGCAAGTCAGGTGGGACTCCTCCTGCAGCTCTTGATATCTAAGGACAGAAGCATTTCTAACTTGAGGGACTTCCCATAGCAGAGCTCTAGGATTGAATTTTAAAGCACCTCTCAGTGGCTCAAGACTACTATTTACTTGTCCAGTAATCTTTAAGCAGGTGTACTATGTGACGGACTCACTTGTAAGGGCAAGAAAGCCCAGAGAGCCACACAGCTCCCAGCAATATATTCTAGTGTAGATGTGGGTAAGTAAGGCGGGATTGGCCATCACACTGGAAACAGACAGCTAAGCAAGATGGTTTGTGGGTAAGGGTGATAAAGAGTAAAAGTGAAGCCTGGGGACCAAAAGGGAGATGGTGCAGTAGAATGTATCTGGTTGGAGATGCTGCTGTGGGCTGGGCGCATTGGATGGCCTATATGAGGAGGTCCCTGTCTGGGGCTCACCAGATGGGAAATATCACACACAAAGGCTTCTGGAGGAGAGCTGGACCTACTGGAGCAGCAGAAAGAAGGGAAGCATATCAACCCCTGCGGGCATAGCAAGGGGAGGCCATCCTTGGGGTGTCTCCAAGGTACATCTTGTAATTCCAGTTGACCACAGCCCATTAGCCCAGAAATAGCATCTCTGGCCTCTATGAAGTTGAAGTCACCTTGGTGCTGCAGTGCCTTTTAAATAATCAAATCGGAACTCTGCTAAGACACATTTGAAAAAAAAAAAAAAGAGGAGCTGGGAGCTTCTCCAATTACCAGAATTTCACTCCAGACAACCACGCAGCAAGGGCTACATTAACCACGACAAGCCAGGTGCTTCATGCACAGAACACTCACTGACTCACTCTTCTGAGATAAATGCTGCTGGGTTCCTTCATCATTCATACAGATGAGAAAACTGAGGCCCATGGAGACAAAAATAACTTTTCAAAGGCCACACAACTGAAGAGCGGTAGAGCTTGGATTCAAACCCAGTTCTATCTCACTATGAAGCCCTTAACCGCACTTTGGCATCAATACACCTTTGAGATTTTTACCCTCATGTTTGCCACGGCCATACCACAGGAGCCAGAAGTCCTTTCTCATGTAAAACTTCCTAGACCCAGAAAATAAAATCTTCTTCCGTTTAGATGATGCACCTGTGCTGCGGCTGGCAGGCAGCTCCAACCGCTGCTTAGGTCGAGTGGAAGTCCTCCACCAGGGGACCTGGGGCACCGTGTGTGATGACTTGTGGGACCTGAATGAAGCCGAGGTTGTGTGCAGACAGCTGGAGTGTGGACAGGCCGTGGCTGCTCCGGGAAGTGCCTACTTTGGTAGAGGTTCTGGAGACATCCTTCTGGACAACATCCAATGTTCGGGAAGTGAGAACCATCTCGGCCAGTGTCCCAGTTCTGGCTGGTCAGACCACAACTGTGGCCATCACGAGGATGCTGGTGTGGTCTGCTCAGGTACCCTCTCCCCCTGTTATATGTTCTTTGTACAAGGAATCTCAGTGATGGAGGAAGGCCACACACACAGAACAGAGCCAGGAAACCTAAGGACAGTGACCAACTGATGAACACCCTTTCAGCCAGGTAGACAAAAAAAGCTGAGGGTTGGACCGTTCTGGAGACAGATGCACCAGGGCCACTAAATTAGCTGGTCCTGTTCTCCCTGGGCTTCCCAGCTTAGCAGCTGTGTATCCATAGAAAGCTATGTCCTTATGCTTGCTTACATGTGCAAAGCCTGCCTGGTGGAGACCTGTCTACAGTAGAAAGCCACCATTTCATTGTTTTCAAAAAATTGAGATTTTTCTATATTTACTTATTTTCTATGTGTTCAGATGCTGGAAGCTGGGCGTCAGACGTGGCCCTGGAACCCTCAGGTAGGTCTAACAGTGTGTATCTCCATCTCGGCTCTGTGAAATAGAAATCTAATCTGTGTCCTGACAGACACCCTGGTGGACAGTGTCCAGGATGGTGGACCAGCTGGTGCAGTGGAATCATCCAGGGAGCTTCTGAAATGCCCAATGCCCAGGCTGGACCCCAGGCTGGTCAAATCAGTTGTATTAACATCTTCCCATGTGATTCCATTGCGCAGCCAGGCTACAAAACAGTGGTCCAGCCAAGGGGATAAGAGTCACATTTCCCAAATGGCATTAAGTGAAAATAGGGTTTGATATGAGGAGAGAAGGTGGAGAGACTTGTACCACAAGAATATGAGCTAGAAAATGAAAGCAGGACTGAGGAGATAGCTTGGTGGTCTAAGCGCCTGCCTGGCAAGCTCAAGGACCCACGTTTGATCCCTGGAACCACATGCTGTGCTGGCCCTGGAAACCTGGGCAAACCAGGTGTGGTGGCACACACCTGTAATCTCAGCACTGGAAAGGCTGAGGCAGGAGGATCACTATGAATCTAAGCTGCATAATGAGACCCTGTACCAAACAAATACATACATACATACATACACACATTTCTTAAAAAGAAAGAAAATGAAGCATGCTAATAAGCAAAGATGGATTTAGTGTCAGACTATGGGTCAAGAGAAGACTTGTAAGAATTAAACCAATTTGGTTTTGTTTTGTTTTGTTTTTGGTATATGAACATGAATGTTTATTTATTTTTTTCCATAATTTTATTGAGAAACAAATAGCAATGAGACAGTTTCAAACCAAATTGGTAGGACAGTTTCAATAATTAACACATTGCATACTCTCTTCCTAGTGGTTAATTGCTAAACAAGATGCAGACATGATATCCTATTTACAAACTCTATTAGAACAAATCCCTCTATTCATTAAGAGAATGTAACTATATATCTATCCTAACCACTTTGAATACACAGATACAAAATGGACATTCATCTGTATGCCCTTTTTTGTTTAGTTCCATCATTTGAATATTATAGGTGTGTTAACTCAGCAAAATATTCTAAAAGAGTCCAGTAGCCCATAATAGTATTGGGTCTTCTGCTTGACTGGCAGTGTCAGAAATTATTGATCTGAGCCCCCTACAGCTCAACATAAGACCATGGCTTTACTTCTTATACTTTTTTTTTATACTTTTCTGCTGGGTGGTTAAGACCAAGATAAAGCAAGACCTATGCAACAGGAGTTGTAGCTTTTGAATCTGATAAGGTCAGTGAAATCTCCTCAGGATTTATCCTGAGATCCTGTACCTCAGATTGTATAACCTTTGCCAGTGTCAGCCATGTGGATGAGTCATGATCATTGCTTGGCCAATGTGCTTTCTGTGAAAGCCTGAGAGAATGTTTTCTCTACATTCTCATTTGAGCCTTTTGATTTAGCCAACACAGCAGAATAGACCTCACAGAACCCACTCAACATTGATGAGGAACACTAATCTAAACCTAAATCCACCCCATATGTGGTCCTGCCTCCTACCTCCTTCTGCTTCCCGAGATGGGTTCTCAGCTGCCCTCTTCCCTGCCCTTGACCTGTGGGGCATAGCTCCTCCCCAACACTGCCTAACTCTTGTTTCAACCCATTGTCCCTAGTGGGGATCTGGGCAACAGAAAGATATCAAAGTCAAAGGGTACACTTTGTGATGTTCCAGAACTCACCATGAGCCCTGGAAGCTGTCCCTACCCTGGGCTGGCAGCACCACTGCATATTTGATCA
Source organism: Octodon degus (assembly GCF_000260255.1). NCBI lineage: Eukaryota > Metazoa > Chordata > Mammalia > Rodentia > Octodontidae > Octodon > Octodon degus. Next base: position 21,262,028 of record NW_004524586.1, on the reverse strand, counting down.
AAACCTAGTGAGGGTCTCTTGCCCATCCTGATCCAAGTTATGGGTACATTACAGACAGAACCATTCCTTGAGGACTGTCAACAGCCATGAAGTGGCACAGTAGACTGTGGGAAGGGGAGAATGATGTATGTACCCCTGGTTAATGCCCCACATTTTCATTTTTCCCAATGCCCACAAATTACATAGCAGCCCTGGGTGGGGAGGCAGGGCACCCAGAAACTTTTTTAGAGTCTAACAAGTGGCCAAGATCCCTGTGAGTCCCTGTGGCTTTCTCTTCTTTCTCAGTGAGGAATCCATCATAGCCTGGTCCAGGGAGGAGGAAGGCATGGCCAGTCAACAGCAGACATAACTTTCAGCTCATCAGCTGACTCTATGTTCAAGTCCTCTTGGGTCCTAAGTTTTCAGCCTGTAGAAAGTTTTTCTCTTCCTCCCTACTGTAATATAACTTTTTTCTGAGGCACAGATGCATAGTTGGATAGAGAAGAGAATAGACCAGGGGACTGAAGGAGCTATTGCAGGAAATGAAATCTTCTGTGTCTAAAGTTTCCTGTTCCAAGTGTTAATCCAGTAACCCACTCACTGATAGAGCATGATGTGCCCCTTACAAATGAAAAACTAGGGCACTTTCCATTTAATTCTCTGAGGATATTAGTATATGTATATCAAACATTTTAACAAAAGAAAGTTGTTCCTGAGACACTTGGGTTAGAATTTTTGCAGCTGATATCCAATATTGTCTTTGGCCATGGACAAGAAGAACAGGCAAATAAACACTATCTATCACCTTCCAGCAGAGCTGGCTGAGGATTGAGACAATGAGGCTAAAAGAATTTTCAAACCACCTGACCTAGCTGTTGGCAACTCTTCCCTTACTAAATCCTTCATGTAAAATTCGAGTGGGTACCAGGATTTCAATAAACAGGCCATCAAAACTGGCCTGCTCTCAGTGGGCCATATGTTGGGGATTAAGGATATGGGATATTTAATACTGAAGTGTATGACACATAGCAATCCAATCCAACAGAAAACATGAAAGAGAAAGAACCTTGAACATGCACTGGAGCCATCTAATGAGGCCCAGATTTCTTCAGCAGGTTGTCTGTCCAGCCTATCCTTACTTCCTGGCTCTAATATTTCTGTGTTTTATCTTCTGGATTCTGGCACTGGATAAACTTTTAAGGCATAGTGACATGCTGATAAGCCTAGTGACATTTCTATGGGTAATTCCTAGTGACTGGTCAGTCTTGGGAAAGCCCTCAGTTTCATGGAAAACTAATACCAAAAAATAAGTTATGTAGCTATGTTCTGTCTGTGATAGTCTGTGGAGTCCACTGAAAGGAGAGAGATACACCCCATATCAGGGAGCAAAGAGAAATGAGTATGTCAGCACTATGTACTAAAACTGAGAGGTAGTAATATGTGCGTTCACTTGTAATTAAATATAAGATGATTTTATGATACTAAGCTCTCTTCTGATTTTCTCTGATTCTCTATAGCTTTCATTCCTCAAGACCATGGGCTGCAAGGTAAACCTCTCTGCTGAAATTATGACCTATAAAATATTGAGTGGAGTCACTTGGTTAGTTCATAAAAGCAGAATAAACTTCAGTCTGTCCTACCATGAGGGAAAGAAAAGGTATGCTGGAACTCTCACAATCAGGTGGTTTGTTCATCTCTGAGTTGAGCTGGGTTTTGTAACAGGGAAAAGTATTAAAGAAGTGTAGGTTGGACATCACCCAATACATGCTACATACAGCTGTCCAAGCCATTTCCAGTCTCACCTACAATCAGTGTTAGATATCTTCTATCTCTTCTCTTAGTAGAAAAGCTTCGCACATCAGCCAGGCTGCAACCATGTCCTGATCATCAGAGTCCTTTCCAAACTTATGATTACACTGTTGAACTTGGAATTCTTGGTTCTACATAGAAAAAAATGCAAGGTTCAGGGTTAAAAAAACCAAACACAGGTCTCTCGTTTGCTCTCACAGGAGGAAGTGACTCTTGTGGAGGATTAATTTCAAGTCTCTCGGGCTCCTTCTCCAGCCCTCGATATCCTACAAACTACCCCACAGATGTGGAGTGTGTCTGGGTGATCCACGTGGCTGAGAAGTTCCACATAAAACTGACAATCCCAAGCCTGAAGTAAGCAGCTTTGCCTTTTTCTACTTTGTTTATTTCTTTAATATGCTAATTTTATTGAGAAAGAAGTAGAAATAAGACAGTTTTAAAATGTTAGTAGGACATTTACAATAATTAATACATTGCATGTTGTCTTCGTAGTAGTTATTCATAGTACAAGATGCAGACATGATATCTTGTCTAAACACTATTAGTTCAAAACTTTCTTCTCATTGAACTAAGACAAAGTAGCTGAATATCTATGCTAACTATTTTGTATATACAGATATATATATATATATTTTCACTATCAAATGGATCTTCATTTATATCTGCCTTTTTTGTTTACTTTTGTCAAAGATTCCATTGCCATTTGTATATTGTAGGTATATTCAGCAAAGTAATGCAATATAGTCCAGTAGTCTATAATAGTAGTGGGTTATCTGCATGACTGGCAATGTCAGGAAGTTGTTGACTTGAGCCCTTTACAGCTCAGCATATTAATAAGGCTTTACTTTTTATACTTCATTTTTATACTTTTCTGCTGGGTGGTTAAGACCAAGATACAGCAAGACCTATATAACAAGAAATGTAACTTTTGTATCTGCCAAGGTCAGTCAAATCCCCTCAGGATTTATCCTGAAACCCTGTACTGCAGTTTGCAGATCCTTTGTCAGTGTCAACCGTGGGGATGAGTCATGACCATTGCTTGACCAATTTGCTCTCTGTGAAATCCTGAGAGAATGTTTTCTCTCCATGTGACTCTCCTTAGGCACACTCTACATCATTGATCACTCTCTCGAGTAAATATTTGTTTTTTAAAAAGGTAATAAATGAAAACAAGAGACAAGATTAAAATGTCATAGGACTGTCCTGCTGCAATGTTGTACGTGGTCAGATTTCTAAATTTCTGTATAAAAATTTGTGATTGTTTATTTCTTTTTTACTATTTATTTTTTTTCATATTCTGGATGAATTTAAAGTTTAGCATATCAACAATTGACAGAAAATACCTTCCATGTTATATCTAAGGCGTTTGATATTCAGACAGATAGTGAGGTTAAGCTCAACAGTCTATGTTGTAGGGTAATAATATCATTACACTTCTCCTCTGGAGCATTAACAACTTAAGTTTGTAGACCAAAAATTAGACAAAAAGAAGGGCTACAAGGATGGCCAACATTTTGGCCCTAGTCCTTCAAGGTCAGTGAGGACTCACGACATAAGAAAACCTGTACTGTAACATCCTGTAACTCAGTGGTGTCCCAAATTTTCTGATCAAGGAGATTATGGGGCCTTTTTCTACTCTAAAGGTCAGGGTAGGAAAGGCCTGGGACAAATTCTTTCAGTTTTAGGTGAGACTAGGTCTGGCCATTCAAGCTGTGCGAGTCCTTCAGACCTTTAGCTTCATTTCTTGTGCAATAAGAGAATAACCCAGCGTCATCTAGACACCAGGCCATAGAGCCCAGCTGAGGTGGCCCACATGTGAAGATCTCACCCCTACCTCAGCCAGCTCCATCTGAGATGCAAGCTTTTTCCTCCTGCTGAATCTGAGTCTGTTCTTCATCATTCATATTATTTGCTCCTTTTTCCCTCAGATGAAATGCAAAGGAAATCCACTTCCTTCTCTCTCCAAGAATTTCTTTTTTTTTTTCCTTTTTGTACCAGGGATCAAGCTCAGGACCTTGTTATTGCCAGGCAGGTGCTTGTGCCACTGAGCTATATCCCCAGCTCTCTCCAACAATTTCTGTCATGAACCTACCAGAATTTTTCTTAGCATATTAAACAGTTTGTTCACCTCTCCCAAGATGCACTTTATGCATCCTACTTCTTTCTTGAACTATCTCTTATTTTAAAGGAGCTTGTTTTATTTCAACTCACACTTAAGTACATAAATACACAGTCATCCCTTTGTATCCACGTGGGATTGGTTCCAGGAGCCCCGTGGCTAGCAAAATTCATGATACATGAGTCCCTTATAGAAAATGCCACAGTATTTGTGTAAAACCTATTCATATCCTCCTGTATCCTTTAAATTGTTGCTGATTTTTTGAAAAAGAAAAAAAATTTAAAAACAAGATAATAAGACAGTAACAATGATTAATATGTTGCATATTTTGTTATCTTCAAGTCACTTCCTCAGAGTACAACGTATAGGCATTTAATTGTCCAAACTATATTATCACCAACCTTTATTTTCAATGAATTAAGAGAAAGTAGTGTAACTATCTCTGCAGGGCTGTGGAGATAGCTCAGAGGCCTAAGCACCTGCTTGGCAAGAGCAAAATCTTGAGTTTGATCCCCAGTACTGCATGCTGGACCAGCCCCAAAACCCTGGGCACACTGTGCTGGCCTGAAACCGGGCATGGTGGTGCACACCTGTCATCCCAGTGCTGGGGAGGCTGATACAGGAGGATCACTACAAGCCCAAACTGCATAGCAAGACCCTGTACCAAAATTAAATAAATAAATAAACTATCTTAACTATCTTGTATATATATATATATATATATATATATATATATATATATATAAGTATCTCATACAAGGTAAATATTGTATAAGTAATTACACTGTATTTTAGGGGCATAATGACAATAGATTCTGTACACATCTAATATAGATGTAATTTTTTTCAAATATTTTGTGTCCATAGTCAGTTGAATCCTCAGAAGCCAAAGCCTACCTGCATGGAAATGTGTATGTTCGTATATAATACATCTGTATACATGAGTACTTTTTTTGAAAAACATAATGTAAGTAAAACTTTTACTAGTGTAGTCCAAGGTCTGGAGTTCACTAAAGTATCTGCAAGTCCATGTCAGGAGGCAGAAAGGTCTTTGCCAGAAGGCTGAAAGGTCTAGACTGGAAAGCTGAAGAGTTTACAGTGGAAGGCTGAAGGATCCATGGCAGGAAGGATGCAAAGCCAAGAAGTCTGTGCTAGAAGGCTGGAGTCTACGACAACAGCTGAAGAGTCTGTACCAGAGGCTAGGAGACAATGTCCAAGCTGAAGGCAAAGATAGGATCCCCTCCAAGAAACAAATGCCAGTTGGTCCTATCTCAGTCCCATCATCCTGCTACTCTACAGTGGGTCTCCTGAGCTCTAGGGTGTAGAGTCACTGCCTCAGGGTGGGTCCTCTACACCCTAATGTGTAAAATTGCTGAGATGATTTAATTAAGCTTCTAAACTTCTCAAGTTGATATAATCAATCAATCATTACATACTGGCATTATTGTTGAATTGTAGAAACTGTCTAATTACCTCTTTAATTTCATCTGCAACCCATTGGTTGCTTATGAGGACGCTATTTAATTTCCAGGTATTTATGAAATTATTGTGGTTTCTGCTGCTGTTGATTCCCCAATTCATAGCACTATGGTCTGATAATATGCATGGGATAATTCTAATTCCTTTGCATTTATTTAAGCCTATTCTCTGAGCTAGTATGTTTTCTGTTTTGGAGAATGTTCCATGTGCCACTAAGAAGAATGTGTATTCTGATGTTGTGGGGTGGAACACTCTGAGACCTCTACTAAATTCATTTATTCAAAAGTTTGGTTCAGTTCTAATATTTTGTTGTTATTTTGTCTGGTTGATTTGTCATATTTGTGATACTGGGGTTTTAGAGTCCCCTATCACAATATTATCAATGATTACATAATTTTTCTTGCCCATGAATTTTGTTTTACACAGCTGGGTACACTGATACTTGATGCATGTATATTTATAATTGTTATCTCTTCCTCTTGTATTATTTCCTTTACAATGTTGTAGTGACCTCCTTTGTCTCCCTTAATCAGCCTTGGCTTGAAATCTACTTCATCTGCAAAGAATAGCTATACCTGCTTTTCTCCAGGTCCCCGTTGCATAAAATATTGTTGTCCATTCTTTGAATTTCAGTAAATATTTTTTAATGAAATGTGTTTCTTGCATGCAACATATTCTTGGATGTTGACTTTTGGTCCATTCTTCCAGTTTATTTTGATTGGAAAACTGAGTCCACTAACCTTTGTGGTTATGACTGATATATATTGACTTATCCTTGTCATATTATTTTCCTGTTGTTGGTTCCCCTTTCTCCCTTTTTAAAATTATTTTCCTTGCCTGGTAGATTCATTCTGTTTGGGTTCAAGGAGTTGAAATCCTTGTTATTCTTTTTGGAATATCCTTCAGAATGTTTTGTAGTGCTGGGTTTGTGGTCATATCTTTCCTCAGGTGTCCTTTGTTATGAAATTATCTTATTTCTTCTCCAATTTTGAAAGATAATTTTGTAAGGTACATCAATCTGGGTTGCAGGTTGTTTTCTTTTAGGGCTTGAAATACTTCACTCCACACTCTCCTTGACTTGAGAGTTTGTGTTCCTCAGTCCACTGTAATTTTGATGGGCTTTCCTTTCTAGGTGATTTGTTTCTTTTCTCTAATAGCTTTTAATATTCTGTACTTACATTGAATTTCTGGAATCTTGACTATTATATATCTTGATATAGATCTTTTTATCATAGCTATTTGGAGTTCTATGTGCCTCACTTATCTCTATGTCAAATTCTTTTTCCCTACCAGGAAAAGTCTTCTGCCATGACTTTTATGAACAATTTTTTTATGTCATTTGCACTATCTTCTAATTTTTTCATTTTCTGATCAATCTTGTATTATTCTTCTTTACGTCATCTAGCAGCAGCTGGATTTATTTCTTGTTGTTCCTTGGTATATTTTAAATTTTTTTTTCATGATAACCAAAACCTTATGTTCTATATCTGAAATTCTGTCCTCACATTGGTTCATTCTGATGTGCATACTTTCTTTTTTTGTGTGCCTACTTTCAATGGGATTTTTAAGCTCCTGGATACCTATTTGACTTGTTTCATGGATTCTGTTTATTTCCCATGCTCATTTCCTAAGCTCCTGGTTCCATCATTTTCCTAAACTCCTCTATGTTTTATATGTATCTCCTCTACAGTCTCTAAGCATGTCTTTCACTATAATCATCATCTCTGCAATTATCTGAGAAATTATTTCTGATTGACTTTTTCTAGAACCTCTTTCATCTGTTTTGTTACTTCTGCTGTTACCACTTCAGAGAGTCTGAGTGGGTAACTTTTGGATTGTTCTATGTCATTTACCCCTGGCTTTGCCTTTGATAAGCTGAAAGTCTTGGATTGTTTCTTGTTTAAGTGTTCTCATTTTCTATTCTTTTAGTTGGTTGATGCTTATAAATTGCTTATGGTGAGGCCAAGGAGATGGCTCAGTAGACTAAGCACTTATCTGGCAAGTGCAAGGGCCTGAGTTCAACCCCCAGTTCCACAAAAATGAAAACAATAGTGCTTATGGTGAGTAGCTTCACTGGTAGTATCTAAAACCATTAGGAAATGACTACTTCTCAGAGGTATCTTCTAGGTATAGATGGCTTTTGGTTTCTAACTCTGCTGTAAGAACCTACATCTTCAATTTATTGGGAATGAGAAGTTGCTACCTGCTTGGCCTAGCCCCTGGGTCTTTGGCACTATCCTATAGTATTTTTTATATTATAAGTAATCTCAGTCTTGGCATACCAGAAAGAACAATTGGTTAGAAAAATTATGTCACTTTGGCTAAAGTACTATAATCAGCAATAACAATAGCATCAAAGACAGCCTAGAAAATGACAAACAGAACTAACTATTAATTTGCCACCTTTAACCATATGAACTAGATTTTTGGTTATATAACAAAACCTAAAATAAACCAGAAAATTGTGTGCAATAAATAAGTTCACTATGGTGATTTTACTCATAAGAGAGAAAAATCTTAAAGGGGTTGGGAATAGAGAATTATAAGAGAAAGAGAGTAGAAATAAGGCTGGAGGACAAAGGAAGATTGCACAAATTTTTGGGAACTAGTGAAGAAAACAGGAGGGACAGAAAAAAGAAATAAAAACAAGAACAGAACAAAAAAATCCTAGAAATTATGTTCACACTCATATAAAACAAGAAAAATCAAGAAAAAAGTACAAAGCAATACCAAAAAAATAAAATAAGGGAGAAAAATGAAAAAAAGATAAAGAAAATGAGGGGGAAAAAGTTCATTACAAGGTGTGTTTCTGCTGTTACTGGTAGACATATGATCAGATACGAGATGCAAGCTGATTGATTCTAGCAAGCCTGCTGTAGCTTTAGAGCAGGGTGATGGACCATCCTGTAAGCCTGCACTTTTTAGTTCTACTGTAGTTTAGGCTTGTTTCCGTCTGTGAGGTCTGAACCAGATTTTCTCAGCCTGCAGCAGTCCTGCCAGTTTGAACATGGCTCCCCAACCCTGCCAGTGGGAGCTGCTTGATGGATCTCACAGCTGTTCTGAATTCTGAGTTCATTTGTCCTCTCTCCAAGATGGCTACCAGCCAGTCATCATCTCTGGAGGATGTCTGAACTCAATAACTCACCAGCCACTGCCATCTGCTGCATCCAGTGCTGCAATCCACTGGACAGCTTCTCTAACCATCCAGGTTGCATTTTCTGTGGAGGCCTGTTGAGGTTGTTGGTAGTCACTGGGGGTCTGCAGATTTGAGCTACCCCTCCCACACAGTGAGTCAGGGCTCAGGAAGAAAGCACCACCTGCCACCTCCTTCTTCTTTGTTAAAGTCTCTCTCTTCACTCTCCCTGAGGGTTTTAAATATTCAGATCCTTCCTATTTCCTGGGAACACACCACACTCCTTCTCTTCATCACATTGCTATATTCCAGTGCCTGAACACCAAATCTCAAGAGGCTCTCTCTCTGCTGCTCACCACTTCACCAGCTTCCCAGAGGGCCCCAATTTTAAGGAACTTTCACAGCACATAAGGATTCATAAATTAAGCAGTTACTACTAGAAGTAATTTAAGACCTCCTCCAAGGGCCTACAAGGGGAAAATTTCCAGGGACACACAGGAATAAGACAAAGAAAATATTTGTGTGGTTGAAATTATGCAGTTGCTTTATTTGGTTTGTTCCTTTGGAAGGTATTTAGTCTGTAAGCATAAGTTTACTGACTTTCTGGTTGGGCTTATGTTGTCTCTCTTTTCAAATGAAGGATTTATCATAAATATCTCAAGTTAATTTTTGCTTACAGTATTTGACAATAAAGCAAGGTTGAAGTCACTTAGGAAGCCTACTAGGACTGTCTGCTCAGGCATTCTTCAGAGGTAGTTCCCCTTTTAACTTCCCATTTGTTACTGCCACCCTGTTATCAACTTATGCACAAATTTTATTATGACTTATTAAATGTTTTCAATGGGTTAATTTTAGAATTTTGGCTTTTGATTTGCTGGAATAGATGTTTTCTTCAATAACAGTTTTTTCCATCCAGTGACTTTATGTATGTGAAACATGTAATTTTGCCCATTGATTTTCTGTATATTGCACAATGAAAACCTACATAGGCACTAAAGGTTGCTTATTGCTGCTTATGTGCAAATGTGCATATTTCACATTGGTAGCACAAAAATGTTGATTTGCTTTCAGCATTTATTTATTGAGCTTGTGGGCCCTGGTCTAGGGACAGGCCTCTTGTACCAAATAAGATGAACAATGCCTCTACCCTCTTGAGTGAGCATTCTGAAAGACAAATAGTATCCAAATAAATCAATAACTCAGTGGGAAACTTCAAGTTGTGATAAAATAATAAGTGGTCTGAAGGAAAAAATAATATATATATTTATGGTGGTTAAGATAAAAAGTAAAGTTAGAATGCTAGGACAACTTCTTTGATCATCCAGGTTGGGTAAAACATTTCATGAAAACAGTTGGCTTGAACCAGGCATGCTGGGATATTGGCAAAATAGTCTATTTAACAGGCCCTGGAGCTTTTTATAGTTGTCATTATTTCTCCCTTCTTATGTTTTTCTTAAGGTTTTCTCAGTGAGAATCTGGACATTTACCATCACTATAGGGAGTGGACATATTTGTATAGTCAGGAAAACTCAAGGTAGAGAATAGAGTAGGAGAGCCTGAAAGCAAGGCCACCAGGTGGGAGTTGCTGAAATAGATGAGAGACAGAAGTCTAATAGATGGAGGAAGCCCCAGAAAGGAGGGGTGGGAGGGCGGACACCTCAGTCCAAGAAAATCTAGTGACTAGAGGAAGGTGCAGGTGGAAGGAGGAGGCAGGGATGACTGCATGGGTTTCTCTGGGGATGCTAACATTGCCTTCATCATCTCCTCAGACTAGAGGACATCTATGGGTGCCCCTATGACTTTGTGGAAGTGTTTGATGGACAGCAAGCTGCCTCGCTCTCCATGGGCAGGTTTTGTACCGGGACAGAGCTCACCTTCCTCTCCTCTTCGAACGTCATGACTGCAGTGTTCAGAAGTGATGCCATGATCACCAACACAGGGTTTTATGCCCTGTACAACACCGTGCAGCAAGAGGAGCGGGACAGTGGTGGGTACCCTGACGCTGCCTTAGGCAGAGGCTGTGTCTAACGCATGTCCTCCTTCCTTGAGAGGAGTCTCTAAATCTGACCACCCAGGTCCGCCTTCACTGCTGGCATCCCCATTAACAGCACTGTAGCCACCTGTCCCAACCCTCATCCCTGCTCTCCTTCCCATTGTCATCGTCTTCCCAAGAGTATCCTGAAAGTAAATGGCTAAAGTCTTCTATCTTGCACTGGCAGCTGTGTGTCAGCAGGGGACCAAGAGAAAGTATCTTCCTCTAGATGAAAGGAAAATGCATTAGGAAAAATCATTCTAGAGCAAAACTATCTCAAATCAGCCCACCTTGAACACTTACAGACCTCTTGGATTCTGTAGCAGTCTAAGGAACATTTCAGAGCTCTGAGTGCCTTATGCTTAGAGTGACTGTGTGAAGTATCCTCCAGCTGGGATGCTCCTGAGAGTTTAAGAGAGACTTAGAAATACTGAACAGTATTAATTGATCTTCAACAGTCATAACCCAGGACAGTTCCAGGCAAATTGGGACACAGGGGTCTAGAAGGGGGAAGATGTGCCCAAGGGGAAAAAACATTTCCAACCTGCAGAGGGTCTCAGAGATTGAGGATAACTCCAAATCTCAGAAGTCCCCCTTTTCCTGTCTCCTAGGTATGTCCCTGCGACTGGTGAATGGCAGTCACAGGTGTGAGGGCCGGGTGGAGGTTTCCTATAATGGCACCTGGGGCACAGTGTGCGATGACAACTGGGACCTGCCAGATGCCAGGGTGGTATGCCAGCAGCTTGACTGTGGTGAGGCCCTATCAGCCCCAGCTCACAGCTACTTTGATGGAGGTACTGGTCTCATCATGTTGGATGACCTGCAGTGTACTGGGAACGAGGCTAAGCTGTGGCAGTGCACACACAAAGGGTGGTTTTCCCACAACTGTGGGCACCATGAGGATGCCAGTGCCATCTGCTCAGGTAAGCACTTGCGGGCACACAGCATGCTTCAGGTAGAGAGAAACTCACCCACCGGCAGTTCCTAGGAAGGGAGATGTGAAGGCCAGCGTGCAGCTTCTCAGTGAGATCACTGGGCTTTGAGTCAGCGTTTTAAGGTAATATGATTAAGTGTTAATTTCTTTTCCTTTAGATTGTAAAATGTTCAGGTCCTACTTAGAAAGTGTGGTGATTCAGTAGAGGACTAGTATTATCAGATATCCTATTCCTGGAATGCAATGCCACGGTGTTAGTAAACAATCTACTCTTTTAAATAGGAAGAACAACTGGGGCTTGACATAATGCTTTTCAACTGTATGCCACAACTAGTGCATTCCTTTTTTTTTTTTTTTTTTTTTTTTTTTTTTTTTTTTTGTTTTTTTTTCTGTACTACAGGGTGTTCAGGGTCTCACTGCTAGATTGGACTCATAGTAATTCTCCTGTTTACAGCCTTCCAAGTGCTGGGATTAGAGGTGTGCGCCACCATGCCCAGTCTCAATTGCAGTCCCAGCACACCCTGGGGGCAGGGCAGGCATGGCAGGCCCAGGGATTGAACCCCTGGCCCCTGTTCCTGCTTGCTGGCGCTTTAATCCACTGAGCTATTTGGCCGACCCTAACAACTGGTGCCTTCCTATTCTTATTTAATCTTTACAACCTCTAGTAAAACTAGAACCTGTTAACTTTCACCCTTCACTGACAAGGCAGCTGAAGCTCATCCAAGACCACACTCAGGTCAGGGCTCCCTAAGTATTGCTTCACTGAAGTCCTACTTAAAGACTGAGCTCAACTCTGCTACAAAAGCTTGGTTAGCCTAGTAACTGACCGAAAGCAAGTAAACACTGTGTTCCACTTAGGCTACCAAGAACAAAGTGTCAGGAGTACTAACTAAGTGTCAGGAGTCAGGTGTGATGAGTTGTGGTACTACATAGTTTCCTAGCTGCCCAGAGTAAAATAGGTTTGGTCTTGAACAGAGTATCTGAGTTTTCTCATGAATTAACTCAGTCCATCTCTCATTCTGACTTTGAACAGGTGTTGATGGCAATAAAAATGGAGAACCAAAAGGTACAGTTTTTCTACACAGTTCAATCAGTTGCAGGATGTACATGAATTCTGGCTACTGCTCAAATCTGAAGTTGGGGCATGGTCCAGCTAAATTCTCTGTTGTTAATGAACAAGAGCGGTGCAGCCCACTGGGATTGACAGCATGGTGAACTAAGGGGCAACTGAGGGTGGGCATAGAAGTAGGAAGGCGGGTTCACTCTCTCAGCTGCCCAGACGCCCTGGGTCAGTATCATCTGTGGAGAAGGCTATCTGCTTGAAACAATGATCATGCTCTGAGATGCTGCAGGGAACAAGGAAATACAAATCGCAGGTCAACCCTCAGCGAGCTGTACGGAGGGGCACCCACGTGCACACCTGCTGTGCAATATCCCAACTCCTGGGGAGCCACATCATCACTGTCCCTTGTACACAATGAAAGCCGAGCTTTGGAGACCAGTGTTTTGAGTATTTTCAAGGAGTATTGTGGATAGAAGAAGTCCTTGTTCATGGTATTATTTTTTCGGTATATTTTCAGGCATCACTGATGACAGTTCACTCACAGGTATTTCAGCTTTATGTTTGCTCTGTATGTAGTTTTGCATGTGCTTTATCATTAATTTTAGTTCATCCAGTAACTACTGGATAGACTTTCTTCCTCATATACGAAAGCTGCTGCAGTGAGGCTGTTTGACAAATCCCAGCCATAGCCAACATTTCAGCCACAGTTGGATGCTTTAAGCAATCATGGTCTTAATTTCAGCTAGAATTTGTAAATAATTGTCCAAATGTTAAGGAAATATGTTTGAGCAGATAGCAGTTTTGAACTGAGCAGCTCCAAAGTGGAGTGGTTTGGGCTCCATTGAGTGGCAAGAGGGAGGGCTTTGTTAGAATGGACTTGGAGACAAAGCAAGGCACAAACAAATAAATAACTTGATGGTTGAGTATCAGTCAAGATGCAGTGGCCTCCTTTGGATCATTTCAGTGGAATGTCCCTAGCTGGGGATTAGCAGCGTTACACTGAGTTGAGTTTCAGTTTTCTTATTAAGATCGCAGAGTATGGAATCAGCTTAATGACCTCCTAACTACTTATTTTAGCTAATATAACTATGGATCTTCTGTATAAGTGTTTTATAACCCGCCCTACTAAGAAAAGGCACTGCAGCTTGTATTTTCTTGGCACTTCCTCCTTTCTTTCGCTGTTTTGTGTATGTTTACCTATTTGTGCATGGGTGTTTACAGGGCCCTTTCAACGGCATCATAACTTTCTCTTCACAAAAAATATGCAGTGAACTTCATCTGCCCAACAGCATGTTAATAGGAAACCCCCCAAAGCGCACTTTTTTAGTGGTCAGCCAAAACATCCCAGCAACACATTCTCCTTTTTTGTTCACCTTGCATCCCTTCTTGACCTCCCCGAAGTCACCAGGAGAGGTCGGCAGCCCCTCTCTGATGGAGTTTGTTCACTGCTTCTTACAGATGAAGATGTTCATTGTGGCGGTCTGCTCACAAACCGTTCAGGAACTTTCACCAGTCCTTTTTACCCTAAAAGGTACCCCACAAATATTGAATGTACCTGGGACATACAAGTGGATGAAAGGGCTCGTGTCAAGCTTACGTTTGAAGTGGTCAAGTGAGTAAATGTCCCCCACTTGCAACATTGTCTTCACTCAATTATGCTTGCCAGTTTTATTGCTTTCCTTCCTCTGTCCTTCCCCAAATACCTCCATGTTTAATTTTTAAGAGTGAGCTCGTCCTGATAACTCATTACAGTATTGATCCAAACTTGAAGTGCACAGGTATTTTAACCTAGCAATTCCAGTCCAGGAATTTGGTCCACAGATAAATTCTCATGGACACTAAGGGTCATCATAACCACCTTCATGGGGTAGCAATAGAGTGGAAATGATCTACCTATCCATCAGGATGGGATCAGTTGGATAGATTCTCTTGCATCCAGAGAGAGCTGCAGGAAAACCATGAACAAGAGTGCAATCTGGTGCCATTTTTGCATAGAGTCTCTGGAAGGAAATAAAAAGAAACTGTTCATTGAATCTGCTTCTGGACAGGAGAGTGAAGTAAGGGAAAACAAATCAGGGACAAGAAAAGTTTTGGGTTGTTTGTTTGTTTGTTTTACTTTTTACCAAATACTATCAATCCAATTTCTCTCCCCTGTGCTTATAGCACATATTCAGAAAACAATACTGACTTTAAAATTGAAAACATATTTAGAAACAGGAGGGTATATTTTCCCAGTGTCATTAGCATTATCTCTTCTTTTAAGCTGTAGTTCTCTGTGTAGTTTTACCAGCCCTTCCTGAACCAATCTGGGCCAGTGTTGACTGAGGGGTTAAGCTGAAATAGGTAAAGTTTGAATGATACCTTTTCACTTCACAGGTTGGAAAGTTTCTATAGCTGTCCATATGACTTCATTGAAATCTTTGATGGCCCACCAAGTGAGCCTTTTTTGCTGGGAAGGTTCTGTTCCATGGGAACCCCAATATTTACCTCCTCATCAAACCGAATGACCGTGGTGTTCCGTAGTGATGAAATCCTCACCAACGTTGGTTTCTACGCATCTTATGAGTCCCTGGTGCAAGATGAGAATGGCACAGGTAGGTCCTCCAGTCACTACTTGGCAATGATGGTAAAGCTGGATGGCTTAGACTACTGGGCACCACTGACCTGAATGGGCCTTCCCACACGTACATGTTCTGTCTTTGTGAAGCTGGTTGACACCAGCACTGCTCTGGAATACCATGTCCTCATACAGCTTCTCATTATTAGAGGCACAACACTGTGCTGAGAAAGGATACTCATTTACCCTATTCATGGATCTTGTTTTATTCAAAACCATGTGGGAGAGACTAGGCATGGTGATGTGCACCTATAATCCCAGCTCTTGGGAGGCTGAAAACAGGTGGATCACTATGTGTCTGATCTATGCAGTGAGACCCTGTAGACCCTGTACTAAATATAAAAAAAAGTGGGAAAAAGTACTATTCCACACTAAGAAGAGCAATAGTATTGAAATACTTGGTGATTGTTACTTGATACAAGGATTACAAGGGTCCTCTTTGACCTTCATGAAGGAAACAATTAATCTAGTATGGGAAATAAATTTTAAAATATCCCTCCCTCCAATCACATCACTGTAATAGGGCAAACCCAAAGTGCTTTTGCACCCAGCTTGAAGTCGTGGGTTCTCTCCCCACGCATGAGGGTAGAGCCCCCAGAAGTGAGTAGAGTCACCAGTGGCAAAGTGCACCCCCAGAATGCTGAAAGAAGAGTCTTTCTTCCCCAGATGTGGCCCTCAGGCTGACCAATGGCAGCCACCACTGCGAGGGCCGTGTGGAGCTGCACTACAACCATACGTGGGGCACAGTGTGTGATGATAGCTGGGACCTCCATGATGCCCAGGTGGTGTGCAGGCAGCTGGGCTGTGGCAGGGCTGTGGCAGCTCTTGGCCGGGCACATTTTGAGAGAGGAGAGGGCCCCATTGCCCTGGACGACGTGGAGTGCTTGGGGACAGAAGCCAAGCTGTGGCAGTGCCTGCACAATGGCTGGTTCACCCACAACTGTGGCCACCATGAGGATGCCGGTGTCATCTGTTCAGGTGAGTCTTGGTTCTAAGCCCAAGCGTTCTGACTTCAGGAGCCTCTTGGCCAACTTGTCACAGAGAAGCAAAGGACCTAGACAGTTCCTAGACCACTATCCCTCATATTTCAGCCATTCAGAGCCCTGCATCCCCACCTGTTACCCACACTGTAATCATCATAATACTCTCCTTTAAACTGACTGTTGCGTTTCTTATATAAATTCCTTTTAGAAGGAAATTTGAGAACTTTACCCTTAAAAATAGAGAGCCAGGACCACCTGCACCCAATAACAATACAAAAAAAAAAAGAAATAAAACTATGCTTAGAATATTTTAAAAAATAAACAACAAATTTTCTAATCTAATCAATTCATATCCATGCCTTTTTGAAAATACCATTATTCAGAATAGAACTAAAGGGAATTCCAAACTGTAATACAATAAATATGCAAGTCTCAAGACAGGAGGTGCTCAACCTTAAGTTAGCTCAGCCCAACCAGCAATGAGTCACAAGTCTTGGAATCACCTCTTTTGTTCAGTTCCCCTTTGGTAGGTAACACCATGAATTTTCCTAATAGCCAGGAGCCCAGGTCCTATCCAGGGCTCTTATCCCCCAGTTTTAACCCAGTTGGGTTTCTCCAAGTAAATTCAATAGTTGCAGTCAAGAGTCCACACCTATCTCTACATCCTTCTGGGGAGAGGAAAATGGTCTAGTGGTTAGGTAGGATAAGATAAAAGCACATGGAAGGTGGAGGTGCCAGACGGTTCTGAGAAGAAAGAAGTCAAGGGGCAGAATTGATGTTCTGATTGAAGCAGGAGCTGAAAGCCACAAACCAAGTGTGACTCACAAACAGGGATAGGGATTAAAGGGCCAAGAGGTGTGGCATATAGGGCCCTCCCTAGCATGGGTAGATCAGAGACACCTGCAGGAGCCATGGAGCAGCATCAACATCTCCAAGTTCTATTTAATCTCTACCTGGAACCCTAGCCCAGCTCCATAGCCCACTCAGGATCTTTCTACACCCTCCCTGAACTGAGGTCACTTATGTGCTTATGTGTGTCCTTGAGATAATTTGGTTCTATTCTTTACAGATAGACATTTATTCTTGGAGGCAGGAGAGAGAGAGAGAGAGAGAGAGAGAGAGAGAGAGAGAGAGAGAGAGAGATTGGAAAACCAAACCTGGCTAGATAGAAAATGACATTGCAGTGTTACAGTGCCTGGCAGGAGGATCGAAATGAGCCCAGTGATGCACAACCTCAGTGATTATAACCACAGCAATTCAACGCCAGTCTTAGATGGCAGTGCAGGTTCTTCCCAAATAAGACATTGTACTTTTCTGTTTCAAATAAGCCTACTTCTGGAGTTTAAAAAGAATGGAGACAACTTTCCCATACTTCTATTTCTTTCGCAGACTCTCTGGCTTACCCAACATCAGCAGCAGCTGTGAGTTATTCAACCTCAGGTAATTTTAGTTCTTCTTAACTGATCAGCTTTAAGCTTGCCTTGGCAACGTCACTCTGGGCAGTAGGGCTATGGTTCAGGGTTCAAATGCCATGTCTTCATCACTCACCAGTCTAGAGTCCTGTAGTAAATCTCTGAACTACAGTAGTTCAGCCTCATTTTCCCCCAGTGGATGAGGCTGAAGAGGATGGGGACTGACTTTCTTGTGCAGAAGGCTGAGGGAATGCTTGCTTAAGCAGTAGGGCATGCTGCTTAGAGGTTATCTTCTGACCTCACTGAACACCTGAGCACTATGGGGAGTTATGTCCCACCTAATGCTTTCTACCCAGCGTAACTCAAGGCCATTCTTGGAACCCAGGTGGGGTGCAGTTTCTTCTGAAAACAGGGCATTGTACATTAGTGATTCAAAGCAAGTCTACTTAATAATGGTTAGGAATGGAGAAGCTGAAAACAATGCTTTTTAGTTTGCTCCTGGCTCCTTTTTGACCCAGTGATTGTTACACTTTAAATTTAGTCAGCAACTCTTCCATAGCAGGTCTTTAAGGGAAAAGTCAAATGTGTAGAACTAGGAGAAAGAAGTGACCCCAGTCTTTCAGAGAAATAACCAGAATACATTATTATTCGTAGCACAGATCTCTAAAGGAGGCTCTCTTGACTGTAAAATACATTTTTAAGAGAGACAGAGACAGAGAGATCATACAGGCATGGTGACACATCCCTGTAATCACAGATCTTGGGAGGCGGAGGCAGGAGGATCACTGTGAGTTCAAGGCCAGCCTGGAATATATAGTGACCTCAAGGACAGCCATAAGTACACAGTGAGACCCTGTCAGAAAGAAAGAAAAAACAGAAAGAAAGAAAGAAAGAAAGAAAGAAAGAAAGAAAGAAAGGCCTTTTAATCACCAGCATTTGTTTCTCCTGAGCTTATGTTGGCTTATATTTATCATTCACACACCAGCTGGAGGATAAAAAGAATGCATCCTGCAAAGACCTGGAAAGGAATTCAAGTTAGAATCAGACTATCTGAAAACGATAGCAAATATGGAGAGCCTTTGACTCTCTACAAGAGACAATTAACTAAGGGTTAAATGTGATTACGAAGGGTTAACCTTGTTTTAACACTTGAATGGAAAGTATAATTTTCTTCTTTTGCTTTCTGTCCATTCTCAGAATCTTTTCCAAAGCCTACGGAGGTGCCCACATCAGCAGGTAATCTTTTCTGCACTCTTCAGTTTCCTTCCCACTGTAGAGTTTGAGCTCAGAAGTATGACAGCGTTGTGGGGAGAAGCATCGCTGCTGGACACACCGTCTGCTCCCACCCTCCTCCATCATCTCAGGCTGGTCCTACAAATGTCGGCTCCTGGAAGGGCTAGGAATGTCTGAGTTCACTTAGAAAATCTGAGATTAGAAGGTAGTAAGAAGAAAGGGCTGTGAGATTCAAGAATTGGTGTGTTAGTCAGCTTTCCATTATTGTCACAAAATACCTGAGAATAGCCACTTAAAGGAGGAAAAGTTTGTTTTAGTCTGCAGTTTCAGAGGTCTCAGTCCATGGTTCCATTGCTGTGGATCTGGGGTGAGGCTGAAACATCACTGTGCAGGAGGAAAGCTGCTCACCTCAAGCCAGCCAGGAAGCAGAGACCAAGAGTAATAGGAAGGAGCTGGGGACAAGATGTCCCTAAGAATACTGTCTCCTGGACCCACTTTCTCCAATTAGATCCCATCTCATCTCCTCCAGTTTCCATCAACTCTCTATAGGGCCATGCATTCACCATCCTAACGTGAATTTTATTTAATTTTTTAGAGTATAATCAAAGGTATTTATTTGTTTTTAATTTCCATTAGTATATTTTTCAGTACATAATGACTACATTCATCATGAGGAGCTGCTACATGTACATAACATATTTTAAATTTTCCCTTTCTTCCCTCCCTCCTCCATCTTCCCATTCCCTTCCCATTTGCAAAAGATCTGTCTCCCTCTAAATCAAAATAATGTGCACACATTCATGAGCTACCATTGTATTTTAAATGTAACTATTTGATAGAGGGTGGATGGGGCTTTTTAAAGTAAGCTCACCTATGTAATTTAGATGGTGTTTGAGAAAAATATGGAATTTCATTGTGTTTGCTCAGACTATACTTATGTGTCTATTTTTCTTCTTTACGTATATAGTTGCTTCAACTCCTGGAGAGCATCCACATGTTTTCATTCCAATAGGTACTTCTTTCATTCTTCCATTTGGTGGCTTTTTCTGAGGCTGGGGTCTGGTCATTGTGAACAATTGAAGTGTACTAGAATTATCCATGTGGCCCTGGCGCTGCATGGAAAAGTAGCTGTGTTCATTAGAGGCCAAGGTGTCACAGAATCTCATGGAATGGATTCTTCTAGTGTGGTGATCTCTTCAAGGATAGAGCCAACTCACCCACCCACTTTGGACACAGTATCTGTCTCAGTTACTGTTCTCTTGTTGCTGGGCCAAAATACCCAACACCCAAAATTAAGGAAGGAGACGTTTACTTAGCTCACAGTTAGTGGAGGTTTCAGTCCATACTCAGCTGGCTCCAAGGCAGAGTGGATATGGCAGAGGGCAGCAGTTCATGGAAAACAGCAAAGGGCAAAGGGAGGAGCTGCAGCAGCTGCCTCTCTCCATTCCTTATACTATATTCAGTCTATCTGCCCCAGGGTGAGGGTAGTGCTCACACTCATAATATCAGCATTGGATCATGAATTAATGACAAACTCTAGAAGCTGTCCCATGACTGCATGATGCTTTGGAAAGACACTGAGACAAAAACCATAATAGCATCCAAAGGCCAGTACCACAGCCAAGCTCCAGCTTGTACTCTTGTAGCCCCTTTCAAAAAGAGACCCCATGAATCAGCACCAATCTTGGAATTCAGACCCTGAAAAGCAACTTAATCTGGTTTGGATTCAAAAGATCCAAAATATGTACGCAGTCAAGTCCTTACTTATTTATAGCAGAAATGCTCTATCTTTCTCTGCTGGGTTTTCCAACCCTCAAACACATGCATCATTCCCAAAGAAATAATTCACACTTTTCTCAATTCAAGTAAAGCTAAATTAATTTTGTTCTGAGAATCTCATGATGTTCTTTGACATACTACCTTAAAACTACAGTCTGAGTTTTAAGCATTGGGCAGCATTGTTTTGAATTTTTAGATAAACAGCATGAAAAACAACAACCAAAAGAGGGTTCAAGAGTGCTATTTTTAAGTGGATCTTGCACAAGCCAACACGGGGCCATCATTCCCCGTGAGACTGTCCAATGCAGAGAGGCACTAGAGAGTCCGTGCTAAATTTCAGGTGCACACAGCAGTTATAGCTGGTCCTGAGCTCCAGCATAGCACCTCCCTATCTAGATAGGCATGTACTACCCCAACAGCAGGATTCCCTCCAGGGTGGACTTCTCTAGCTTGGGGCACTGCCTGATGTCACTTTGAAGGAAGCTTCTCATGCAGACTTAAATTTTGGCTCCTGCAGATCTGCCAGAGGTGAGGCTGGCTGATGGCAAGAACCGATGTGAGGGCCGCGTGGAGCTCCACCACAATGGGACCTGGGGGTCTGTGTGTGATGACCTCTGGGACCTGCCTGCTGCCCAGGTTGTGTGCCAGCAACTGGGCTGTGGGACAGCTATGGCAGCCCCTAGGGGCAGCCTGTTTGGCGATGGCTCTGGCCCTATCTTCCTAGATGACGTGCAGTGTACGGGTGAAGAGACCAACCTGGGCAAGTGCCTCCACCTCGGCCTGTCAGTGCACAACTGTGGGCATCATGAGGATGCCGGGGCCATCTGCTCAGGTACCTTCATGAATGCTGCTGTGCCTGGGTCCCCTCCCAACCATGCAGGTCAACTCTAAATTGGTTTGGGGTCTCAGGTCAGGTGTCTGCCTTTTCTTGCTTTGCCTGGGACTGTCCTGTCTTTAGTACTCCAAGTCCAACATCCTGGGAACTGTTTAGGCATTTGTCACTCTGGTACCAGGAGAGTGCCCTGCCCAGAATTACAGCCTGTTTCTCTGTGCCTAAGAGGAAAGGAGATCCTGGAAGCACACACACATATCTAGAATCAGAAAGCTGTGTCCTACTCTGGGCAGTTGTAACTTTCAGGAATAATTTTTTTGTGCATGTCAAGTTCAGAAGTTTCTCTCAGTGAAATTTCTCCAAGAAAGCTACATTGTCTGAATACTCTTTTAATTGCTAATTGCCTAAGTCAGGACCACTCGAAAGTATAAATTAAGTTTTAATCCATTTTGTTCCTTGTTGTTACTAAGAAACTGTATACAATGAAAATCTGTGGCTCCTGCTCCATTGCAGGACCTCACCACAGCTCAAGGCCACCATAACCTCCTCAGAAGGCCAGGCAAAGGCGAGGCTCTCCCTGGAGCAAAGGTGACAAGAGGGAGAGGCTATTTCTAGTCTACTCTTTCAGTCAGTTTTTAAAATCTGAACATTTAATGTTCCATGACATCTAGGGAGAATACCTCTGAATGAAATGGCACCCTATTTTGTAGCCTCAAATCTCCTGAATGACCACCAGTGACACTTCCTGGTAAGGGTCAGAGAAATGCTTCCACTGAGCATAAGTAAATCAGGGTCTCCCAGGAAAGGAAAAGACACTGTCTCACTGCCTGTTCTTTCTGTGACAGTGTCATCATATCAGGAAGCTCTGACCTACCACACTGGCACTGACAAGGACTTGTGCACCCTCTCACTTATGGCATTTTATTGATGCTCGCCTGCACTGATGTGAGTCTGTTGGCTTTTCTCTTTCAGCTGTTGAAGTCCTCCCAACTTTGGCAGAAACAGCTTCCACCATTGGTAATCCTCTCCTGGTTCCCCTTAAAGCTTCTAGTTATCAGATCTTTCTAGAGGATTCTCTGAGGTTAAGCCAGTGATGCCAGTGTCCACCCCAATCCATGCTTCCCCCAGGACTGAGAAAATAAGAGCTGAAATGGAAGGAGAGGCCACACTTGGAGCCAGCTGTCTCTCATCTACTTTCTGGTTCTTAGAAAATGTGTTAATGCATCTTGGGCCAACAGACAACCTTGACTTAAAGGAAATATAAAAACTTAAGATAGGCAAGCCTGCTGCAAGTGACTACCAATTTAGTGGCTTAGCTCCAACACTGATATCTACCCTTGGAAAATATGGAAATTAACCATATTTCCAATCAAAAGATAGGAATGATGGAACAAAATACTGGAGTCAAAAAAATTAAAGCAAACAAACAAAAAAGGGCTGGCAAGATAGCTCAAGTACCTGCTTAGGCAAGCGCAGGGACCAGGATTCAATCCCTGGCACCACAGGCCGCACCATCCCTGCCCCCAGGCATGCTGAGCCAGCCAGTGAGACTGGGTGTGGTGGTGCATGCCTGTAATCTCAGCACTGGGGAGGCTGAAAACAGGAGGATCACTACGAGCCTGACCTGAGCAGTGAGACCTTGTGCCAAATACATTAAAAAAGAGAGAATCAGAAGTAGCCCAGAAAAACCACTCACTGAGTTTGTAAGCATTTATAAGCACTAGATTGACTTAGATCTCTGAGACCTAAAAGCAAGAATTAAGTTTTTTTTTTAATCTTACAGATTTCTTTATTTTTTTTCTTTTTTTTTCTACAGTTTTATTGATAAACAGATAGCAATGAGACAGTTTCAAATCAAATCAGAAGTACAGTTTCAACAAATAATACAGTGCATATATTCTTCTTAGTGGTTAATTGCTATACAAGATGCGGACTTGTGATCCTATTTACAAACACCATTAGAACAAATCATTCTATTCATTAAGACAATGCAACTA
>NW_004524586.1:21210012-21235597 GCF_000260255.1 Octodon degus | reverse complement strand
GTTCCTTCTCTTCATTTTGTGTAGCACTGTCTTCTGCCCTTTGTTGTAGATCTTTGCAGTAGTTGTAACCTTCACACATACTGAAGTTCAGGTGGAGCTCTACAGAGTTTGGAGTTATCCAGCTGCGTGTGGCTTAGGTCTGGCTGCTGTGCTCAGCTCCTTCCTGCTGCGGACCTTGGCTAGGACTGGATCTGGGGATTCCCGGAAGTCCGCAGAAATTCCTGGGCTAGGACTGGGTCTGGGGGTTCCGGGAAGTCCGCAGAAATTCCTACTCGGCGGGAGGGGTGGGGCAGGTAAGAATTAAGTTTTTAAAGGTCTGGTATGTTATATTAATAGCTAAAGAAAAATCCCATTCATAATTATCTGTTATATTCCAACAATAACCTCTGAGTATTCTGCAGATCTTCCTGACATCAGGCTGGTGGACGGGAGGAGCCGGTGTGAAGGGCGAGTTGAAGTGTACTACAGCGGCATGTGGGGCACTGTGTGTGATGACCTCTGGGCCCTCAGTGCTGCCCACGTGGTGTGCCAGCAGCTAGGCTGTGGAGAAGGCGTCGATGCCCTGGGGAGTGGCCACTTTGGGGAGGGTGTTGGGCACATCCTTCTGGATGATGTGCAGTGCTGGGGCAACGAGACTTCATTAGGCCAGTGCTACCATCTGGGCTTGTCTGTCCACAACTGTGGCCACCATGAGGACGCCGGGGTCATCTGCTCAGGTACGCATGTCCAGCTTTCTCCTGAGGTTGACGGAGCTATGGCTTTTGGTGGGAATCTGGTAATTAATATGAGGAGGTTTGGGGCCTGTTCTGGTCCTCCAAACCATTAGCCAATGTCCATTTGCAAAGTCCTGAGACTCGCTAGAGCAGTAGGTATATAAGGATGTGTGGTGCAATAGTCCTGCAGCATACCCTGACTTTGATTGTAGGAGACCCTCTCCATCTCTCTTAGCCTCTTTCTTAATGTGCTGATTGACCCTGGACTTCACCCAGCACCTGTGCATTCTCCTTGGCTGTCAGTCTTCAAGCTGCAATCTTCAGGGACATCCCAGTTCCTCTCTGTCAGCCACCCACTAGGGTCATGGCATTTCCTAGTCTTTGTTGTTATCTTTTTTGAACTTTAGAGCTGACATCGTAGTGTCATGGAATCTTGGGAATTCCATGAACAAAACCCAGTTCCTCACCCACTGCAATACTATTTCCTTTTTGTTTATCTCATTGAGACAGTTTTCTTTTGTTGTTGTTGTTGTTGCTTATTTGTTTAATTCACTTCAACTTGTGCATTATCTGTTTTCTTCTTTCTTTGGCTGAAAATGTGGAGTAGGAAATGAAATGAAAATATCCACAGCCCAGCATGTTTAGAGGACAGAGACTCCAAATAATAGGATTTAATTAATTCTTCTATTTATTCAATAAATATCTGTGTGCCAGACCCAATTCTAGGTGCTGAGCATTTAGTACTGAATGTAGACTACCATCAAACATTCCAGTGAGAGGGTTGGATTCACTTGTGCAGTTCATGATGAATTGTGAGCAGAAGAAAATAGATGTTGAAGGCCAGTGAAATAGCTCAGTGGTCTAAAGTCCCTGCTTAGGCAAGCTTCTGCAGTTGGATCCCCAGCACCACATGCTGTGCCAGCTCCACCCTCAGGGCAGGCTGAACTGGCACAAAAAAAAAAGTGTTGAATCAGGGATCATGATATGCTCTATTACAATAAGGAACAGTTTTCCTCTAATGTTCAGACAACTTGTTATGGTGTTATAAACCTGCTTTGGCTTTAAAACATGATAAATCAATGATAGAAACCTAAAGTCAGAATTAGAAAGGTTCCAAGTATTTGCCACTGTAGAATATGTGGACTTTTGATCCATCCTGGCATGTTTTTTCTACAACTAAGGAACATTTCTGTCCCTGCTGTCAAATATTTCTATTTCAGTCTCAAATAAGAAAACACTTTCACTTTTAACTTCATGTTTCAGAAATTATATTGCTTCTAATTTAAATGTATCTGAGGTATTGGAGTTGTAAGTAAAAAGTACTTTCTAAATTTCTGTTTGTTTTATAATTTCAGCATCAGCCACAGAAATGACCACTTCACCTGGTAATTATATTTTCTTTCTTGCCTTCTATCAGTCAGACATGTATAGATTGCCTGCCACAGGATTAGGGTTGCGGTAACTGAAACAGTTGAACAGCCTGCATATCCCTGAGCACAGGAACATGTGCCTACTTGAGCCTCGTGCTATGGTGGCAAAAGCTCATCTCTGAGAATGCATTTTCGTGGCATGGCTTCAGTGAGTTTCTCCTCATTTTGGCTAGTTTTGCTATTACAGGACTTCAGACATCTCAGTGGAAAATATAATCTACATTTTAAGGGGATAATGGATTACCATCACATTTCCCAATAATGTTTCACAGTACAACACACTAATTCAGTGATACAATTTTCAAAGAAAGGTTGGCATGGTTAGATACATTGAGGAAATACCACATCCCTCTCTTGGATTCAGGCTCATAGCGTATTAAAGTCTCTGGCAAGTCTTACATAAGACATCTGTTTAAAACTTGGTTAAATTCAATTTTCCTGAAACATCTTTGATCACTGAAACCTTTTGAATGACTATATGATATAAGAACTCGGAGTCGAAGACGCTGGGGTTATGTCTTCCTCTGCAGTTAACCAACTGTTTATGATGCGAGCCCGTCCTCCTACTCCTTGGAGCCTCTGTTTCTCTAATCTGTAGAAGAGGAGGATGAAAACAGTCACTTGAGACCCTTGTCCTAGGAACTGGGTGGTCTGGACCTGTGTAACCAACTTGTGTCCTTCTGTAAACTTCCTTCTTCTGGACATTCTGGGGACCATCCTGGGGCTTGAGTTGATCACTGTGTGGCTAACTACATTGGAAATACCTGCCCCACATAAGGCAGCTTAGCTAGAGTTTTCTCTCCACTATTGAAAGTTATCAAAGTCGCCCTTGGTCTGTATTTTCTAAATCTCCATGTCCGTCCGTCAGGCTTGCCAGAAACTAAACTTTGAAGGAAATTGGATGGTGAAATACACTTCTCTTCTTGGGCTTGCATCTGTGAACGTTGCCCACCAAGTGTCTCAGGCAAGGAAAAGTTACATGTGGTACCATCGTGGTAATGCTGGCTCAAGAACTGGAAGAATCCTTAGAGACTGTTCAGCACAAAAGTCACAAATGAGCTGCCTGTTGGTCAGTTTTGACCCACTAATGACTTTATATTCATGCAACCTAATTTTGCCTATGCATGTGTAAGTTGTTTTAATCCAACATATTAAGAATGAAAGATTTCAGGGCTGGCCAGATAGCTCAAGGGACTAAAGCTTCTGCTTAGGCAGAGTTCAGGAACTAGGGTTTGATCCCCATGTGCCATGCTGACCCCGTCCCCAGGGCATGCTGAGACAGCAATTGAGACTGGGTGCAGTAGTATGCACCTGTAATCCCAGTGTTTGGGAGGCTGAAACAGGAGAATCACTACATGTCTGACCTGTGTAGTGAGACCCTATAGATCCGGTACTAAATACATTTTTAAAAAGAATGAAAGAAGATTTCATAGAAGAATCCAGACCTCCAAGGACAAGAGTGGTATGGCTCTTGCCTGTCGTATATCAGGCCTGATGAGTGATCCCTAATTCTGCAAAATCATCATCACCACTATCCAGACTTCGAGGTGTGTGTGTGTGTGTGTGTGTGTGCACGCGTGTGTGAGTGCGTGTGTGCGTGTGCATGCATGCATGCCTGCATTGTCCTAGGGATCAAGCCCAAGGCTTTCTGTATACTAAGCAAGCGCTGTACCACTGAGTTACGTCCTGAGCCCAAGATATCCAGCATTGGTTTAAAAATGTATGATTAATAGCATGATTTCCTCAGGGCAGCAGTAGGCTGAGGCTAAGAAGCCTAAAACTGCCCTTCCATATGGGCTTATGATCTCTGTGTTTTCCTATCCTTCCATGTGTATGGCCTATAGTCATCTCTAATTGTATCCTTAGTGCTTCTCAGAGTTTAATATGTGCCTAACTCACTTGAATATCTTCTTAAAATGCAGATTTTTATTTCAGTAGATTCTGGAGAGTTTAGATTTTTTTGTTTGTTTATGTATTTAGTGCAAGGTCTAAAGGGTCTCACTACATAGATCAGACTTCTAGTGATCCTTCTGTTTTCAGCCTCCTAAGTGCTGGGATTACAGGCACACGCCATCATAACCCGTCTCAATTGCTGTCTCAGCATGCCCCGGGAGTGGGGCCGGCTGAGCATGCCAGGTATGCAGCCCCGATACCTGGGTCTGCCTAAGAAAGTATTTTAATCTGCTGAGCTATCTGGCCAGCCTTTAAACATAATTTTGAGACTTTAACTTAAGTATTGAAATTACATGGGTAGGATACAGCTGACTTTTAGGATTTGTAAGATTTGAGTACCTTTTTAATTTTTTTTTTTTTTTTTTTGTGGCTGGCTCAGCCCACCCTGGGGGCAGGGCTGGTGCAGCATGTGGTGCAGGGGATCAAAACTGCAGCCCCTGTGTGTTTGCCTAAGCTTGCCTAAGCAGGTGCTTTAGACCGCTGAGCTATCTCACCAGCTCTAGATTTTGAACAATGAGATACAGATCTTGCTGATCCATGAACTAGCCTTTCATATGCAGCAGCTGAAGCTCAGAGATGCAAAGAAAGTGCTCAATGTCACCAGTCCCATTACACAAATGAGCTAGAACCCAGGGCATTTGGGTCACAGCCCCATGTACCACAGCTGTTGATATTTATCTAATTTAGCTAAATACAACAGAAAGTAGAAGAATCAAAGAGGAATAAAACACAATCAAATGTGCTGGGGCTTAGTTTTTAATGGGGCCATTTAAAAAAATTTTGACTAATGACCTTGGTTCATAAGGATTGCATTTAATTATAATTTTCTTTAACTTTTCCTTATTTTTACAGATCCTACCTCTATTTCAGCCACAGATTTGCTCCTTCCAACAGGTAACCAATTTTCTGCTATTTTGTCCTCTTACCACTGAGCTCAGATATATTGCTTCATTGAGATTCTACCAGGACAGTACAGTAACACCCCTAGTTTCTAGGAATCACTCAGTTCAACTTACCTGTGGTGAATAGACCAGAACTTGGAAGTGGGGGGGGGGGGGACTCTATGCATCCACATTGAGATCTCAGCGTTCAAACCCGAGTAAAGTGTTTGAATGCACATGGTAGTAATTTTAGAGCCTGACTCTCTCACTTTCTACACACACATAATTACTTAAAAGGTGGCTATCTCTCCTGCCTATTGACTGTATATTAGGAGAAACAAGAGGTCGCAGATAGGGTTCAGAGACTGGGAGTGGTAAAACTAGCAACTGAGCCACATCAACAATGGTAGGAAATACCAGAAAACGCTCCAGTTGTCACAGAAATGCTCAGAAAAAAAAGCATTCAGTATCATCAGATTTCCCAAATGTAGCAATCTGGAGCAAAAATGCCAACTTAACCTCAGTGTCTTCTGAGCTACCTCTGTATTATATCCTAACATGAAATACAATGATATTCTTTCAAATGGACCTGAATCGTGCAAGTTAAAATATGACTAAGATCTTTTTTTAAAAAACCAAGGATGTCGCTCAGTAGGATAAGCACTTCCCTGGCAAGCGCAAGGGCCTGAGCTCAATCCCCGGGTCTGCCAAGAAAATAAAATAAAATAAAGAACTAGGAACAAGGTTTTATTTTAGGAAAGATTTGTTTGACAATATCACAGAGCATGTGCTTTTTTAGATAGCTAACTCTTTCTTAGGAAGATAAGAAATAACTAGTCCTCATACTAAAGTTTTTCCAACAAATAATGGTAAGTAAGACCATAGTAAAGCCAGAATTTTCTTATTTCCAGAATCTTTGGATATTGCTATGTCCACTTTAACAGGTAATTTAAATGCTTTTTTGGTTCTATTTTGACTTGATACAAATTATTTTAATTCCAAGTGAATTCATTAAGCTTTGATTCTTCAGTAATCTTTTATTTTGAGTTTTTAAATATGTTTATAGTGGCCTGAGTTGTAAGGGTCATCTCCAGATCCTCTAATAATGAATGAATTCTGGGTAGCCCAGCTTAACTAATGGGCCAAGGGGAAAAAATTCTTCAGTCAATTAAACCAAGTCAAGTCCATGAAAAATATAACCTGGACCAACTAGACATTTAACGCCATTACTTACTCATGGTGAGCATTTCTCCTTCTCTTGGTTACTTTTTCTTTTGCTGCTAGGAAAAAAAAAAAAAAGGCCAATGCCCAGAATTAAAGAACAGATTTATTTACCTCAATTTGTGGAGGTTTCAGTCCATACTCTTCTGGCTCCAAGGTAGAGTGGCACATGGCAGAGGGCAACAGTATGTTGTGGCAGAAAATAGCAAAAGCAGCAAAAACAAAAAGGGAGGTGCCACAGAGAGTAAGCCTCTTTCCCTCTCTTACGTTGCATACCAGCTACCCACCCCAGGGTGGGTGTAGCGCTCACACCCCTAATCCCAGTATTGGGCCATGAATCAATCAAAAACTCTAGAAGCCCCCACCATGATTACATGAGGCCTTGGGGGACATCTAGACACAGACCACACCACTCCTGGACACTAGCCTAGGAGCGGGGGACATGGCTTGGAGGCAGTGGAGGATCTGGAGGTGGACTACTACAGCCCTGTCTGGAGAACAGAAAGACAAGTGTGGACAGTCACACTGACCCATGATTCCACTGTCACATCTCCCATATCTTCTAGAAGCATGTGTGCCAGACATGACAAATTCTGCCTTTTTATTTTTGTCCATCTCAAGCTTTAGCCTCAACCCCTCTAACCTCCACTCCATGTGGAGCTGTCACTAGTCCTCTCATGTGCCTCATCCTGGGGTTCCATTTATAAAACTAGTCTGTTTCAAGAAGACATTGTCCCAGGCAGAGACTCAGTGAAAATGGAAACCTGGGAGTCCCTTCCACTGATATTTAAGTTCTTTTTCTATCTATAGATTTTTCTTCAATCTTGCCAGAAGTGACCTTCCCAACAGGTAAAGTCCTTGTCTCTGTGTTGTTTAAATTAATGACCTGGGCTTCTTATTAGTATGGAAAAATGATCCATTGACCAAAAAATAAAGCTCAATGAAATGATACACCTGATTCTTTTCACTCATGTTTAACTAGTGTCTTGATCATACACAGATGCATCGCCAACCCTAGCAGAAGTAGACATTCCCTCTGGTAAGGTTCTCTGCCTCTCATATTTCTGAAGGTAAACATAACTATGATCAACTTTTCCCTTACTTGACTAATGAACATAAGTACTGAATACTTTATGGTATAAAGCCCAGTGTTCACAGAAAGCACATAGAGGAAGCTCCACACACCCTGCACTCAGCTACAGACACAGATGTGGTCCCTGAAACAGAGATAACCTGCTGCCTGCTGCCCTGGTCTTGGTCAGACATGCCGGAGAGGTGCCGTGGCCAAGGGCCTGTATTTAACTTGCCTGTGTGTGCTGTGGTGATTAGTTTCAAGCATGACCTGCAACAACAGAAGTGGGTTTTGATGATGTTCATTTACTGGTTTATTCTCTCTTCCGCTACGCTGTTAGCTAACCCAGAATGCTCTTCTCCATTCACAGATACAACCCTTACATCAGGTGAAGTACCCTTTTCACCAGGTACGTTGTCTGCCTTTGCAGTGCCTGGTGAGTGCCTTTCTGAGAATGCCCAGCCTGGCAAGAATTAAAACTCCCAGAGTGAACACTTCCTGCTTCCTAGGTGAGGTTAAGTGAGATGGGGAGCCAAGGAGAAATCAAACAGTTCTCTGGAGGACTCCAGGCCCTCCCCATCACTGGTTATGAAACTGAACACAGTCAGGGTAGATGCTGGGGACAGAGAGAACAGGATAAAAGGGCTTTGGATATAGAACCTGAAGGAGATTGTAGAGATATGATCTAAAACAGTGATTTTTACAAGTTAGCCTACATGGAGGCCTCCTGGAGAACGTGCTGAAGGCGGATGCACTGACTCTGGGAAGAGCTTGAACACTTCTATCAGGCTCCTCTCTGATGCCACTGATGCTAGTCATGGACTCCTTGGAGAAGTAAAGAACTGAACAACCACTCTAACTTCAGAGGATAATGAGGCCCAGAGAAGAAAGACATTTGCCTCAGGCCACACAGGGAAGAAAGGTAGAGCAGATCTCTCAACCCCATTCAAGGTCCTTTCAGATTCTAGGCTTTGCTAGTGAATCCATTGGTGTGAGTTCTCCAAGTCCCGAGACATTGGCGTCTGTTGGGGGAGGGCAGGCAGAAGATGGAGCTCATCTGGACAGGTGTATTTCAGGACAAACCTGAGAGGGAATGCCCTGGCATTGAGGCCATACCGGGCAACTCTTGTACAGGCTATAAGGTCTTTTATAAGATCATGGGTGTAAAGAGGGGCTGTGAAGGAAAAAGTCAAATTGGGACTTTCAGGGAGAGAGTTGTGGCTGCTTGCCAGGGACAAGGCTTGAGAACACGCAGAGAGCTGCTAGTGCTCACCAACAGCAGGGCTGACTGCTGATGGATGCTGCTGGTCAGGGCCCTTCTCACCAAGCCTCCTCAGCCCATGACTGTGCATCAGTACCAGTGCACGTGCGGGGCAGAGGAGGGGTTTTTTTTCTTTTTTTCATGTATGTATGTATGTATGTATGTATTATTTATTTTTCCCATAATTTTATTGAGAAACAAATAGCAAGGAGACAGTTTCAAACCGAATTGGTAGGACAGTTTCAATAATTAACACATTGCCTACATTATTCCTAGTGGTTAATTGCTGTACAAGATGCGGACATGATATCCTGTTTACAGACACTATTAGAAGGGAATTTTCCCAGAGGATCTGAAAACATCATATCATAGTGATATATGTGTGCCTATGTTTATAGCAGCACAATTTGTGATAGCCAAATCTTGGAAACAATCAAGATGCCCATCTTGATTAAAAGATGATAAAGATGTGGTATTTTTATACAATGGAGTATTACTCAGCTATAAAGAATGATAAGCTCAAAGCCTTTATATATAAGTGGATGCCAGAGGAGAGGTTTAACATGGTCTCTGTTCAGCCTAGATGGTGGCAGTAGGATTCCTTCATTCCAGACTATGGCTAGATTAGGAGAATGGGCGATGCATCTCTTCTTTAACTGGTTTTTGCTAATTTGGGGCTATGGTGGTTGGGGTTTGGTCTAGATTAAAGAAGGAGGACCAAATTGACATGGCATTTAAAAAATGCCTGTAAAATGGCTGCAATGGCTGTTTGTGAAAAATTTCTGAAACAGATTTATTAGATATGCCAATAATAAACAGGTGATTTTAAAAAAGCAAAACGGGCACTACAAAAGGAGGAGTCCAGGACAGGATAGTGGGATGCTATGCATCCACTGAACTCTGCACAAGGGTCCTGAGACATTTGTGATACTGCTTGGGCCCCGATGTGGCTCTCAGCAGAGCCACAGTCACATTGACATGATTATCTGGGATACAAGTACAACGTGTCATGTGCAGCATGTGTGTCCTTGGGCAGCTATAAGGTGTTCTAAAGCCACGTGATTTTTCAAAACTACTTCGTTGTAGGTTCTAGGCCTCCAGTTGGATTTGTGCAAGGCATTGTTATGATCTCTAGGTTTTCAGCTGGACTTATACAGGATATTAGGATCTAGGCCCTCAGCAGGAGTTTTTAGTGTTTGTGTGTGGACAGATTACATGCACTTCTTGTATATGATTCTTGTCCTGTACTAAATTAGTCCCCTTGCAAGAGCCTCAGACCATGACAGAGCATCTCTGGCTTAGTCATTGTAAGGGCTAGAGACATAAATGATCTGGCACATTGCCATTTATCAACGGAGACTTATTATTAATCCACCATGCAAAGCACAAATTTCCTATAAACTACTTCATTTCTGAACATGTAAATTCATAAAAATGAATGCACAGTACTTATGAAGTAGGGTTTTCATAAATTCATAGTCTCCAATATAAAAAATTTCAATGAAATCAAACTTAATGGTTTGTTTTTGTTAATTTTTCTTGGCAGCCAGAGACCCAATTTCAGTGAAAGTGACATCATCACCTGATAATGATTATGTTTATTGTTAGATTAATATAAGATTTTATAATTTATTGTTATAAAACCTATTGTAACATTTCCTACTTTGCTTCATATACTCTTGTACAGAATTATACCTCTCAGATATGAACTTTCTCTTATTTAACTTGACCTTCATTTTCAGTCCCTATAAAAGTTTCCTATAAAATCTAATGGTTTTTTATTCTTCTTTCAAAACTTCATTATATTTATAATCTTCTCTATGACTACTTAATCATTTTACTTTTGGAGAACAAAGTGTATCTTTTTTGGGGGGGGGGTATTGGGGATTGAACTCAGGACCTTGTCCTTGCCAGGCAAGTACTTATTCTACTGAGCTATCTGCCCAAGCCCAACAAAGGGTATCTAAAACCACTTGTTATTGCTACTTCTTTCTCAATAAAATTGTTTTAAAAAATAAAATAAAACCACTTGTTACATTTTTTTTTCAAAGTTTTATTGACAAAGAGATAGCAATGAGACAGTTTCAAATCAAATTGGAAGGACAGTTTCAACAAATAATACACTGCATATATTCTTCTTAGTGGTTAATTGCTGTACAAGATGCGGACTTGTGATCCTATTTACAAACACCATTAGAACAAATCATTCTATTACTTGTTACATTTTGATGCTAAGAAAATAATAATAGACCTTAATGGAGGGTGTTTCTATGTTCAAACCAATAAAGAAATTTAAACAAAAGTATTAATTCTGAAATTAGAGAAAGTCTTTGGTTCTTGGGTTTTGAACATAAATGAGTTGAAAGGTATGCATTTTTAAAACTTGTGTATTTATTTTTATTTACAGTTACAATTTCAATGGAAGAAATGATCCCTTTGCCTGGTAAATTTTGTTTTGTTCTTAATCATTACAATGATCGCATCTCTACTAGGATTATATCTCTTTTTTATTTAAATTCCCTACTGTTTGCAGAAGATAATTATAAGTTTGTAAGTGTGTATGTGCAGATGAACACATTGTGGATTGGAAGCCTAAAATTCACCATCGCAAGGCCTGACTCAGAAGATACTTACCCTTGAGCCTGGTGTGGTGCCTCATGCCTGTAATCCCAGCACTCGGGAGCCTGAGGCAGGAGGATAGCAATGAGCTCAAGGCCAGCCTAGGCTATGTAGTGAGCTCAAGGCCAGTGTAACTACACAGTGAAACCCGAGAGAGAGAGAGAGAGAGAGAGAGAGAGAGAGAGAGAGAGAGAGAGAGTTACCCATATTCATGGTTCACATTCTTTCTTCCCACCTATGTACCCACCTTTCCTCTCTTCTTCTGGTGCTGGGGATAGAACCCAGAACCTCGGGCTTCCACTCATTCTACCACTGAGCCCCTATGTTCATAATCAAACAAGCACAGTAATTTTGCTGCCAATATTGCAGCCTTCAATTAGGCCAGGATGGAGCAACCATCCTGGACCAAGCATACTATAGCCAGAGAAATCAATGCTACTATGGATTATCAATAGTTACCAAGTGTCTTACATATGCCAAACAGTGCAGAATGCTGAAAGATAAAGCTACCTCAGACCAATTAATATGAAAACAGATCTTTTTACACATGTCTATGGATCAGATACCGTTGGCATGATGCAGTTTGCCATGATGATGTTTTGGTCAATGGGAGGCCACATGTATGAAAGTGGTCTTATACCATTATATGGCCTGGTGACACTGTAGTCAACTTCTTTTGTGCAAATATATTCAAAATATATTTATGCTATTATGCAACAATAGAGTCACCTAATGATGCACTTCTCACAATGCATTGGCCTGATTAATAACACACAACTGTACAGTGTTAGCCTACTTTTAATTTTAAAATAAATGTCTTTGAAGTACCACTTCTGTTTAATAGTTGTAGCGATCTCTGAGTTTTATCTAACATATGCAGCTATGTAACCAGTGGTGCAAGAGCATATCAATCACCCAAAAACTTCCCTCCTGCCCTTGTGCAGTAAGTCTCTCCAACCTTCCCCAGGCGACCACTGATCTGTCTCTGTATTTTCTTTTTTTCTAGAATCTCATATTGTGGACTCAAATACAGTATTAAATGTTACATAATATAAGTTTATTCATATAAAAATAAAATTCACATAAAAATAAATTATTTTTACTCCTTAAGAGTAAAAATAATTTCATAGAACATGTTTTGTTTGAAGTCAGATCAGAGCCTCAATTTAGAACAATTGGATTTCAAGGATTTGGAGAATTGATTTTCACAAATATAATCCTTTATCCACCCCCATACCATACTGGGGACTGAACTCAGGGCCTTCATGCTGAACTACATTCCCAGCACTTTTTTTTTTAAGAGAATAAAAAGATAGTTCAAAAAAACAGAAATGATACAGAATTTCACTAAGCAAAATTACAAGAATTTAAGAAAGCTTAGCCGGCCAAGTAGCTCATGACCGGCCAAATAGCTCAGCGGATTAAAGCACCTGCAAGCAGGCACAGGAGACTCGTGTTTGATCTCCGGACCTGCGGTGCTGGCCCCACTCTGCCTGCCCCCCTGGGCACGCTGAGATGCCAACTGAGACTAGGCGTGGTGGTGCGCACCTGGAATCCCAGCTTTTGGGAGGCTGTAAACAGATGGAACACTATGAGTCCAATCTAGTAATGAGATTCTAAATGCCCTAAAATACAAAAGAGGGAGAGAGAGAGAGAGAGAGAGAGAGAGAGAGAGAGAGAGAGAGAGAAGAAAGACAAGGTGTTGCTAAATTGCGTGGGTAGAGTTTGAGCTTGTGGTCTCTCTGCCTTACCCTGGCAAGGCACTGGGGATTACACGCATCTACCACCACCCGCAGCTATTGAGTTTTAGATTAGGTATTTCGTTGTATAGAAAGTTGGGATCTCCACAATGATTTTAATAGTACTTTCTCTGCACAGCTAGAAACTTCTGCATACAGAGACAGGAGAATGGGTTTTAATGAGAAAAACTCAATTGTGTCCTGAAATATTTATGCCAGCTTTGCAAACAAGCATAAAACATTTACAAATGCTGCCTCCAAACATACTCTTCAAAGACAGAAAATGTACACTCTGATTCACCAAAATACATACACACAGACACACACACACACACACACATTGTTTTTCACTTATCTGGTCTGCCAATTTTAGGAAAATTTAAAACTCTAGAGTAAGTTGAATCAAATAAAAAAAAATGAGAAATGGGAACTTTAGCTGGGGAGAGGAGGACTGAATGCTCTCTGCACATAATTATTAAATATTCATCACATTTCTGGTTGATATTCCTATCTCTCAACTAGATATACAATCTTGTACAATAGAAACAGATTCTTACCCTTGCATGCCCCCAAACCATCCTACTGTCTGAACTTGAGACTAAATATGTACAGAGATTTGGTCAATAAATACATGTTTTTGTGCCTACTGTGTGAAAACAAAAACAAAAACAAAAAAACAAAAACCACCACCACCACCAACAACAACAACAAAAAAAAAAAACTGGGCTTGCCCACAGGAGGGGGGAGAAAAAGAGAAAGGGTCTGGGTGGGGTAAGGTGGGGGAGTGGACGCAGAGACACAGAGACAGAGAGCGAGCATGAATATGTGGAGGCGGAGCGGACTGCAAAAGCAGAAATAGAATTCATCGCTGTTGCTCTTCCTTACGACCTCTCTCGTCGTGCCCTGCAGACTCGCCCCTGCGCCTGGCGGGCGGGAAGAACCGCTGCGAGGGTCGGCTAGAGGTGCGGTACCAGAGCGAGTGGGGCACCGTGTGCGACGACCACTGGAACATGAAGAATGCCCGCGTCGTGTGCCGCCTTCTGGGCTGTGGCCATGCCCTGAGCTCTCCGGGTCGTAGTCGCTTCGGCCCGGGCTCGGGACCAATTCTGCTGGACGACGTGCACTGCACGGGCACCGAGGACGCCCTGGAGCAATGTAGCCACGCGGGCTGGGCGCGCCACGACTGCCAGCACCACGAGGACGCGGGCGTGGTCTGCTCAGGTACAGCTGCACGGTACACCCGAGGCCCTAGGTGTCCCTGAGGTAGTGCCCTAGCAACACTTACCTCGCGAGACAGCCTTTCTCTCCAAGTATCCCTGAGGTCAAGATTCACCATCTCCATAGCAGAAGACTTGGTCAAGGGGCCAGCTCTTAGCATAAAGAAGGTGCACTGGCTAAATATACCTGATGTACCTACAGCTTCAGACTCAGTCTTCCCCAGCCCGAGCCCCCAAATACACCACGTCTGTGGAATAGGACACCAGCCAGAGCTTATCCATGTGACCGGGTTTGTGGTCTGTGAAGCTCTGTGTTTGCTGTTCTTTTGCTCCAACAAACCTTGGAGTTGAGGAAGTGCATATTCTCAATACCACTTCACATGTGCCAAAATCTAGCTCTCGCAGAAGATGCCAGGCCCTCTTCATCTCTGCGTGATCTAGAATATTTTCGTGCCGTGGTACTTTAGCTTTCATCGTAAATCCAGTGAGCCCGTGCCCCTGTGTTTTTCATCTACTGCTAGTTATAATGTCCTCTTTGGTGTTTCAGCACTGTGGACATTTGTTTTTATCATCTCCCACTGCTAGGTGCAGCTGACTCTGTCGTGCCCAAGGACAAAGGTAAAGTCAACCTCTTGGCCTGGATCTGAGGCTACAAAAGCGGGGTAACAGAGCAGCCAGCAGGGAAGAAAGAGCAGGCTTGGAAGGGGAGCGAGGGTTGGCTGCTGTGCTTCCACTGAGGTCTCTGATTTCTGTCTGTGTGCTGGGCTTTAGGAGGTTGGGGCAGTAGCGTTCTTTGCACCCAAGTTCCCACCCTCTGTCTCCACTCATTCTTCCACTCCCCTCCATGCAAAGGCCCAGATGGGCATATGTTCAGGCTCAGGTGTTCTCAGTGTGGGAAAGGAGCTGTCCTTTAATCCTTACAGAGGCTGTGGCTCATGACCTATGGGACATATGCTGCGTATGGGATTCCCCCATGGATGTAGCACAGACTTTTTGAAGATAGGGGTTATAAATAAACTCAGTGAAAATCAAGGGCAGGGCAGAGGATGAAGAGGGCTGCACCAGCTCCAGCCCACAGCTCCGTCCATGAGACTTTCAGAAAATAAACACATGCTCAAGCCCTGACCTGTACGCACAGAGCAGCAGGTGCTCCTGGTGATGACGCCTCCCCTCCTGCAGCCCAGCTCTCCTGCTTGCCCCACCTCTTCCAAGCTGTCATTGACCGAGGCTACCTCCGGAGACTGGGGTATTCCTCCTGGGACATCCACCTAAATGATAAGCTGTGTCGCCCCCAAGTCACTGGGCGCTACCTGATCTTCAACATTCCTTATGGCCACTGTGGCACTGTCTTGCAGGTAAGAAAATAATGAGGAGATGGTATCTTTTATGAATGGAGGCCAAAGTAAGAGACTTAGAAAATTTAACCACCCGTTGAAAGCTTATGTAACTGGGTGTCATGTCACATGCCTATAATTTCAGCACTCTAGGAGGCTGAAGCAAGTTTAAGCCCAGCCTGGGCAATTTAGTGATTTAGAAAGACCCTGTGTGAAATTTTATTTTTTAAATTTCGAAGGGCTGAGGATGTAGTTCACTGTAAAGGCCCTGGGTTCAATATCTAAGGTAGGGTGGGGTGCACTGCATAGGAAAGAAAAAAACACAAAGCATAACTTAATTTCTGAGTTTGGTGAGACCTGGAGCAGCTCAATCACTTGATTGAAACTTTCCTTCCAGTGAGTTACTTAGGATATACACTGAACACGGGACATGCTCAAGTGTTGAGTGCTGATGTGTAGTGGAGGTGTGGATGGAAGGATGGGCAGATGGATGGACGGATGGATGGGTGGACAATGGATGGATGAGTGGATGGATGGACAGATGGATGGATAAATGGGTAAATGGATGGATGGATGGATAATCTCTTAGTTCCAAAATATCTTTCACAATGTGTTTCTTAATGGAGCACCTACCATGCATATGCAAGCTTTGATGCTAGGGATGGAAGAGGAGCATTTGTCTAACTTTTATGTTTCTAACCAAGTAGCTACATTCTACAGCCTACAAAGTGTGCATGTAGAACACTTGTCAATAATGAGTCTAGGGATGGGGAGCTAGCTCAGAAGCACAAACACCTGCCTGGCAAGTGCAGGATCCTGAGTTTAGTTCCCAGTACCCAACAATGAGTCTATTTAACATTTATTCAATTTTCCTTGAATGCATGTTTATTTCTCACAACAATGGCATTGAAATGGTTTACCAAAGGTTTACCAAAGGTACATGGAACATATACAGATATGATATTCTTTGTCTTAGTGTGTTTGACAATGAACGATCCTCCAAATCAAAAGCCTCACAGTATTCTTCTGTTTTTCTACACCCCTGTTTAGACATCCCCAATCTAACTTTTTTCAGGTCAGATGCATTCAAACAGTATATAATATAAAATAGTCCAACTCCATATTGTACATTTCAATCTGTTCTTCATTGTGTACAGCATGATCATTCTTATCTATTTTTCTCTGAAAACTCTACTCTTTACCTTGGAGCATTGCACCACAGGAGACATACAGAAGTCCCCAGTGTCTGGGAGAATGGTGGCTCCCAGAAGGTTCTAGGCCTCAGGGAGAGTCCTGTAAATGTCCTTCTGGCCTGGCAGGCCTGGCCCTCTCAGAAGGGCATAGATGCTGGCCACAATGCTGGAACCAGACAACATAGCAGTCAGCAGCCATGCAGACTGATGTCCAGACCTGGGCCACCCAAGGAAACACGGTCGTGGGCAGGCCCTGAGTCTGCCTTCAGAGTCAGTAAGCAAGCAAGCTCCTAGGTGCTGAGGATACAGATCCCTGCCGCATGGCTCTTACATTTAAGCAAACAGAGATACAAATGAGAGTTCTTTTTGCAGTAAAGAGGGAAAGAAGTTAGCAAAGCAGAAGGCTTTGAAAAGTGGAAGAGAAGCTAAAAGAACCACAACTTGGTGATGAGTTGAAGCAGCTAGGAAAGGGGAAGGAGGAGCATGCCATGCAAGGCCCAAGCTAGTGCATGCTCCAGGGGCAACAGAAAGCTGGAGTGCTGGAGGAAGAGACTGGGGTTAGCAAGTCCAGCACCAGGTTGGAAGTAGGTGGTCAGATGACCAGGGAGTTTGGCTTTTATTCTAAAGTGTGCATTCTCAAGGAGGGCAACATAACCCTCAAGGGGGAGTAAAGACATAGACTCATTCTTAGGGGCCGAAACAATAAAACCTTTCCTCATGGACAGAGCCCAAGTATATACACAGTACACGAACAATCTGTTGAATTAAAATTTCATATTGGGGCATATAGAGTGGAACAGATGGAAGGGAAAAGAAATATCCACAAAGCTCCTCCTGGCAGTCATAATGGGGAAACCGTGGGAAAACACGGATGTAATCTGATAGATAGAGCAGTTCTTAGAGGACTGTGAGGCAGAAAGTCACAGGATCTGAGTCATGAAATCTGCAGCTTCTTTGAGCAAAGGCCTCTGAGTGTCCATATTGGGCACAGAAAGAAGGCAGGGAGGAGTAGTGGCCAATGCTCATTAGACCCCAGCTCTTCCTCAGCCTCTGAAACAGTGAGAAGTACAGAGAAATGTAGGAGCCGGAGCCTTGGGCTGCATCACCACCTCACCTGCGGCCCACTTTAGGGCTGAGCAGCAGAGAAGGAGGGAACCCAATCAATTGGGGGAGGGCTTCCTGTATGCTTCCCTCACATTGTGTCACCATTTCATGATATTAAGCATCACAGAGGTCTGGCCAGGGACTCCTGCCCCACAGTATATGGGGGAGCTGGTGTTCGGCAGCATTGGAAAGACGAGGTATCCTCTCTAGTAATCAGGTGCTTGTTGGGGAACCAGCAGTACTGGCCACCAACTGTCTTCTCATCCTCACAGAAACACAGGGGCTCCCTCAGCTACTCCAATTCCATCAGAGGCCACGCACGGGGCCACCCAGGCCGAGTCGTTGTGCGGCACAAGGTACCCCAAGTGAAGTTTACCTGCAGAGTGGACAGCCCATCCACTGGTGAAGTTGCTCATGGGACTGGTGACTCCCAGATGGAGGGCGCCAGCTATGACGTGTCCATTACATTTCATCAGTCACCTGCATTGCAACACAGTGGCCACAAGGCATACTATGACAGCCAGAGGCAAGAGGTAGTTCTCCAGGCCACCCTCCATAGCCTGGATCCCAATGCATGGCTCTTCGTGGATACCTGTGTGGCTTCTCCAGATCCCAGTGATTTTACTACCATTGCATACGATTTGATCCGGCAAGGGTAAGCAAAACAGCAGGTCCTTTCTGGTTGACGGTTACAAGCATATGACATTCCTTGAGAGCACCTGTGTCTTCTGAACCAGTTAGCCCTAAATTGGAATGTTGTGCAAGTTTTCACCATGCCAAGAGACCAAGTGCAGCCCTTGTCAGCCCTCTGAGCCCAGGCAGGGCTATAGTAAAAGGCTGTCTGGAAAACCTCCCTTGACTCCCCTGAGAGTCCGGGACAGGGTCCTTGCTGTCGGGGCTCTGCTGCCTTGTTCCCTCTTCCATGTCCATGCTTTCCTTCCTTTCTAGTGGACTTCCCATTCATGGTGCAAGTCTGTAGAGCATTTGACCCTGAAGGGCTGATGGGATTTCCCAAGCTGAGCTCCTAGTTATTGTAGTAAGAGCTCTTGGGATTCCTTTGGCTAGCCAAATGATTTCCTAAATTAGAATTTTGACAAGCTATTTGTCTTTATACCTTCTTTTGTTCTCTAACAGCAACAAAATATTTATGAATGTGCAACCAGTTCAAAAATGAACAAAAATTCGTTGTTCACTCAAGAGCAGCGTTAGTATGTTGACAGCACGCTGGCAACAGCGTAAAGCCCGTGAGAGACACGGTCGTACCTATCTCTAAGGCCAGGGGAGGAGCAAAACAGCACTTGCAAGGTGCTGAGAGCCATGGCAGGAAAGGTGCACAGTAATAGCTCTCAACTGCCAGTCATGATCCCTAAGGTCCCAGCCCATCATCCCTTCTCCTAGGAGCACATTCAGCTAAGAACCCCTCAATAGGTTTATTCAGTGATGAAGTTAGTTCTCTTGAGCAGATTAAAGCACCTGGTTGGGCAGACACAGGGACCAGGGGTTTGATCCCCAGGCCTTCCGTGCTGGCCCCACCCCTGGGGCGCACTGAGATGGCAATTCAGATTGGGCTTGGTGGCACAAGCCTGTAATCCCAGGGCTTGGGAGGCTGTAAGCAGGAGGATCACTACGAGTCTGATCTATGCAGTGAGACCCTGTATACGCTGTACACCCTGTCCTAAATTTAAAAATAAAAAGTTAGTTCTCTTGAGATCCAATTACCTCTGCAAGGATGCCTTCATCTACTCAAGTTCACTATTAAAATCAGCTGCCACATATGGTTGCTACTTATCTGTGCGCCATAGCTAAAACAGCCATAGACCGCATGTCTGGTTGTTGCAATCAAATTTGCACACTAAAATTGGAATTTTACATTATTTTCATATGTCATGTGAGAATAGTAATCTTCTATATTTTCTCAGGG
Organism: Octodon degus; assembly: GCF_000260255.1. Classification (NCBI taxonomy): domain Eukaryota; kingdom Metazoa; phylum Chordata; class Mammalia; order Rodentia; family Octodontidae; genus Octodon; species Octodon degus. The sequence goes on along the minus strand of NW_004524586.1, from coordinate 21,215,939 downwards.
CTTTAAAATCTTATGAAATACATTGTGAGCTCAGTGTCTATACGAAAAGCTTGCGGCCCAGGAGGTTTGGCCGTTTGTCCAGCACTGACCTAGAGTCCATGCTGCATAGCCAGGGATACCTTCTCTGTGTTCTTATGATAAGCATGCGCCTTGGATCATACAAGCACACTGTGTTCACATTTTCTTAAATTTTTTTCTCACATTTTTCTTAATGAGAACATCTTCATGTTTTCTCCTTTTTATTTTTTCATACATTATGTTTCTTTTTGTACTGGGAATCGAACTTAGGACCTTGCACTTGCCAGGCAGGTGCTTATGCCGCTCACTGAGCTGTCTCCCCAGCCCTATTCTTGTTAGTACAAGTTTACAATGTGTAATGAATGCCTTCATTGCGGAGAGCTGGTAAATATGCATATTGCATCTTAGTCTTTTTACTCTCCTTTCCTGTACTCTCCTTCTTCTCTCCATTCATTCCTGGATTCCTCAATCTTCTGCAAAAGGTGTGCTGCCCTGTTTCCCATTATCTTCTGTCTTTTATTTGCTCCTTAAATTGATACTTGGTGCTCTTTTTTTCTCCACAACCTTGCTAGCATTTGTTATTATTTGAGTTTGTGATGGTGGCCATTCTTTCTGGTGTAAGATGGAATCTTAGTGCTGTTTTGATTTGTGGGTCTCTAATGACCAAAAGCCCTAAGCACTTTTTTTCATATTCCAATTGGCTATTTATGCTTCTTCTTATAAGAAATCTCTATGTGTGTCAATTGCTCATTTTTTATTGTGACTTCTTTTTGTAGCATAATGTCTTTTTTTTTTTTTTTTGAGTGCTATATATATTCTGAATGTCTGTCTTTGGTCTGAGAGGTAGCTGACAATTTTTTCTTCCATTCTGTAGGTTGTCTCTCCACTTTATAAGTTGTTTTCTTTGCTGTGCAAAGCTTCTTGATTTGATATAATCCCATTTGTTGAGTCTTAGTATTATTTCTTGTGCAACTGAGTTTCTGTTCAGAAAGTTGTTTGTATATCTGTCTTCAAGAGTTCTCCCTAATTCATCATCCAAGAGATTCCTTGTTTCTATTTTAATATCTAGGTCTTTGATCCATTTTTGATTTTATTTAATGCACAGTAGGAGATATGGGTCTTGGTTCACTCTGCGTGTGGATAACAAATATTCCCAGTTCCATTTGTTGAAGAGGCTACCTTTATTCTAGCCAGTGGTTTTTGATTTTTCTTTCTTTCTTTCTTTCTTTCTTTCTTTCTTTCTTTCTTTCTTTCTTTCTTTCTTTCTTTTTTCTTTCTTTCTTCTTTCTTTCTTCTTTCTTTCTTTCTTTCTTTCTTTCTTTCTTTCTTTCTTTCTTTCTGTTGGTTGTTTTCTTGTCCATTAATCAAAGATCTGATGACAAAATATGCCTGAGGTTGTTTCTACATCCTCTATTCTGTTCACTTAATCCACATATTTGTTTTTGTGTCAGGACTGTGCTGTTTTTATCATTGTAGCTTTGTAATATAACTTGAAATACAAGATTGCCATCCCCTGGTTTGCCCTTCTTGCTCAAGTTCATTTTTGCTATGCTGGGTCTCTTTTGACTGTATATGAATTTTAGCATTGTTTTTTCTATTTCTGTGAGAAATGCCATTTGGTATTTAGATTGATATTGCATTAAATCTGTATGAGTTTTGGTAATGTAGCACTTTGACAATATTGGTTCTGATGTCCTCTTCAACCTTTGTTTAGTATACTATTGTTTTTGTTACAGGATTCTTTTATCTCCTTGGTTGGGTTCTTTTCTCTTTTTAAATTTTATGTATTTGTTACAGGGTCTCACTCATAGTAGATCAGACTCAGTGATCCTCCTATCTCAGCCTCCCCAGCACTGGGATTACAGGCTTGCACCACCATGCCTGGTCTTGGTGGCCAGCTCCGTGTGCCCAGGGTGGGGCCAACATGGCATGTGGTACCCAAAATAAAACCTGTGTCCTTGCGCTTGCCTGGGCAGGTGCTTAGACTGCTGAGTGATCTCCACAGCCCTGTTGGGTTAATTCTTAAGTATTTTTAAGCCTATTATGAATGAGATTGTTTTCTTAATTTCTTTCTTGGTGGGTTCATTGTTAATGTACAGAAACATTATTGATTTTGGGGTGTTAATTTATTACCCTTGTACTTTGTGCTATGGGTTCTCAATGCAGAAACCAGACCAAAATCCAAGTATGAAGTTTTATGAGACTTTATTACTGGGCCCAGGACCACTTGACCATACTCACCAGGAGCGGACAAACAGCCAGGAGCCTTAGAAGTATAGAGGTTTTAAAGGTAGAAACCACATCCTATTTGGAAAACAAATTTGTCATTTAACATAGAACAGCACCTTTAGGGACAGCGTGACCATTACTCAGCATACATTTTTTCTGGGAGCATTGTTTTCTGGGAACGCCCAGTCCATTGATGATTTATCAATGGTACACCAAGCCTTCCTGCAGTCTTACAAGGAAGCAGGGTCACAGAAAGTTGAGCAGAGTAATTTTTTACATTTAGTCTTACATTAACTCATCACATTACTTTTACATTAACTCTTTACACTTTGCTAACTTTATTTACTGCTTCTAGGAGTCCTTTGGGTGGAGTTTTTGGGTCTTCTTTGTAAATAATTGTGGCATCTGTGAAGAGGGATAGTTTGCTTTGTTTTTCTTATATGTATCCCTTTTCTTTCATTCTTTTTAAGAATACAAAATAGTGATAGAAAAAAAGGCACTGGAAATGATACAAAATTTCATTAAACAAAGCAATAGAAATTCAGCAATTGTTGCTGTATTACATGATGTCCTTTTATTTCTTTCTCTTGCCTGGTTGCTTTGGTTAAAGTTTTCAGCGCTATATTAAACAGGAATGGTTGAAATTAGACACTTTCATCTTGTTCCTGATTTTAGAGGAGCTTTCCATTTTTATCCATTTAGTGTGATGTCTGCAGTGAAAGTTTTTTTTCATAGACGACTTTTATGAGTTTTATATGTATTGTTGTCAGGGTTTTTAATCATAAATAGATGTTGGATTTTGTCATGGGCTTTTTCTATGTCTATTCGGATGATCATATGACTGGAGTGGATATTTTGGTTTCTGAGTTAGGCTTTCACTATGTACGTAGTTCTGCCTGGACCTGAACTCATTATGTAGCCCAGCTTGTAGTGTATATCATCTTAAACTCACAGCAATCTTCCTGCCTCAGCCTCCTGAGTGCTGGGATTGCAGAGATGCATGACTACGCCCAAATTGATTTTGAGATTTTTTTTCATTGCCTCTGTTTATGTGTTATATCTATTGAATTCTGTTTGTCAGAATTTGTTTGTCTTGGTGTACCATTCTTGTATCCCTGAGATGAAGCTGACTTGGTCATAATGTATAATTTTTTAATGATTTGCTGCATTCTGTTTGCCATTATCTTGTTCAGGATTTTTACATGTATATTCATTAAGGAGGCTGGTCTGTATTTTCTTTATTCAAAGACCTTTTCTGATTTTGGTGTCAGGATAATGTTAGCTTCCCTTTCAATTTTATGAAGAATTTGAGAAGTATTAGGGTTAGATTTTCTTCTGAAATTCTGGTAGAATTCTGTGAGAATTCATCAGTTAATCCATTAGTTCCTATGCCTTTGGAGAGGAAAGGGGTAGAAATTTTATTATTGTCTCTGTTTTATAGCCTGTTATTAATCTATTCAGAATTTTTATATCTTCATAGCTCAATTTTAGCACTTCATATGTGTCTTGGAATATCTTTTAGATTCTCCAAGTTACAATAGTGTACATTCTTGAAGTAATTATTTATAATTCTCTGCAGTTTGTATTGATTAGGGTTTCACCTTTTTCATTTCCAATTGCATTGATTTAAGTTTTTCTCTCCTTTTCTTTTGGGTAGTAAGGTTAGCTAGGGCTTTATTTATCTTGCTTTTACTTTCAAAGAAACAACTCTTGGATAAATTAATTCTTTGCATTTTTTTCTAGCCTCAACTTCATTAATTCCATTCCAGTCTTTATAATTCCTTTCCTTCTATTAGTTTTAGATTAGAATTGCTGTAGTTTTCTAGGGATTTGAGATGCATCATGTTATTTACTTGAAATTGCTCAGTTCTTTCAGCATGTGCTTCCACAGCTAACATCTTCTCTCTTAGAGCTACTTTCATTGTACTCCTCAGATTCCAGCATCCTATGTTTCTGTTGTCATTAATTCTAGGAACTTTTTTATTTCTTTTATGATTTCTCCTGTAATCCATTAGTTATTCAGTAATATACTATTTAATCACTACGTGTTTTTGTAACTTCTGTGATTTCTCTTACTGTTGATTTCTAGCTTCATTTCACTGATCACTAGTGTGCAGGGATTATATCAATTCTCTTGCTATTTATTTAAGCCTATTTATTTGTGGTCTAAGACATGGTCATTTTAGGAAAAAACTCCTATATACTGTCGAGAACAATGTGGATTCTATTGTTGGATGAAACATTATGGACATCTGCTAAGTTCATTTGTTGAATGGTATGATTTCAGCTCTGCTATCTTTTGTTAATGTTTGTCTGATTGACCCATGTAATTATGAGTGGGTGTTTACCCACTATGATTGTATTAGTGTCTATCTGTCCTTTTATATCCAATAATTTTTGTTTTATGAAGTTGGGCATGTCAGTATTCAATGAATAGATTTTATAATGGTCATCTCTTCCTGTTGAACTGTTCCCTTTACTAGTGTCTAGTGTCATCCCTGTCTCTTCTGACTTGGTCTATTTTGGATTGATACCTGCTAAATCTGAAAGTAAAATACTACTTCTTGCTTTCTGGTTCTAGTTACACTGAGTATCATTTTCTCTAACAGGTTTTAGTATTCCCTCTTGTTGAATTTCTGAAATTTTGCCTGTGCTGTTAATGGAGTAGTTCTTTTTTCAGTCATAGCTACTTGGGATTGTTTATGCCTTTTGTACTTGAATATTGAATTATTTCCCTAGATTGGGAAAGTTTTCTGGGTTTTTTGGTGGCCTGAGGTTGCCTTCAGCACAGGTCTGATTTGGGTTGAGTATCTGGGTTTTGAACCACAGCACCCGGAGTATGACTGCTTTGTTTAATCAGGTACTTAAACAGCTGAGTCAATGGGAAGGCCCCTGGGAAAGTTGCTATTTTTTCAGTGAGTAAAATTTCTGTACCTTTTGAGTTGTCTTCTATTTTTCCTTTATTCCTATAATTCTAATTTGGGGTGTTTGGTCATTGTTGAGTCATCTAGCAGCTGTTGGATACAGGTTACTTGGTGTCTTGTGTTTTTAGGATATCACTGAGTTTATGATCTACTACATTATCTTGTGTTCTGTTGCCTACTTTGTCCTAATATGTGGTCAAATCTATTGTCCATCCTCCCTACTGAATTTTTCATATCTTGAATCTGTTTGCTTTCTTTTAATAATTTCCTACTTTTTGGGCAGGTTGAGCCCACCCTGTGGGCGGGGCTGGTATGGCATGTGGTGCCAGGGATCAAACCGCGGTCCCTGCACCTGCCCAAGCTTGCCCAAGCTTGCCTAAGGCACTTTAGACCTCTGAGCTATCTCGCCAGACCTTCTTTTCATAATTTCTAATTCTTTCCCAAACTAGTGATTTATATCTTGAATTGTCTTTTTACAGTCAATTAGTGTATTATGTATTTCTTCTTTAAGCTCATCAAACATTTTATTTTATTTTTTTATTTTTTTTTGTAGAAAAAAATGGTTTTGTACATGGGATGAAACAATATAAATTCAAAACTTACAGATCAGGGTTAGCTCTTATCACTCATCTCTTTTAAAAAGTTTATGAATCTCCAGTCAAAACCAACAGGGTATGTCAAGTACACCTCTCCTGAAGTGTGATCGCTACACTCCCAAGCAGACCACAGGATGCACACCACCTGGAATGTCCTCAG
>NW_004524586.1:21185987-21207752 GCF_000260255.1 Octodon degus | reverse complement strand
TGATGGCGGTTTACAGTGGCGGAGTGTGTGGTGAGCAAGTGGTGCAGATAAGCCTAGGAGAAACCTAAGCGCTGTAGATGGCGGCCGCGGGTTCTGAAGACTCGGGAGTGCGTACGCCTGGCAGCCAGCTACAGCTAGAGACTCTCATCAAACATTTTAATAAAATCTTTTATGTTTAATAAAATTTTCTTTAAGTTCACTCTCCATCTTACAAAGTTGCTTATGTGTTTCTTCTTTGAGCTCTTCAAACACTTTCACATTCATTTTGGTTTTTGCATTCTCCATTTCAGTCCCTGTAAGAGCAGTTTTTGAGGAACAAGGGCAAGGATTGAGGAACACCTACTTGCCTTGCTTTTGCTTTCTCATATTTCTATTAGTTTTTCCTGTAGTTTGAAAAACAAGGTAGAAAAATTGTGTTGCTACTACCTCTTTGTTAAGTTGCTATTCTTCAGTGTCTGGATTCCAGGCCCTACAAAGCTTATGGTGTGCTTCCAGCCTTTACTGCACCATTTTCTCTCCTTGGCCCATCAGTTACTCAAAAGTATGTTGTTTCCTTTCCAAATATTTGGGAATTTTCAAGCAATAGTTCTGCTCTTAATCTTTAGCTTAATCAACTGGTCCACATTCCTGGTTTCTCCAGCCTTCTGGTATCTGCACTGTGCCTTTAGCTTCATGCTCACAACTTCACACATTGCCTTCCTGGGGTTGCACCTCCTGGCCTCCCAGGCCTTCTTCTGAAATCTGGGTGGAAGCCTTTCTGACCTCACAAGTCTTGTATTCAGCATGCACCTAAAATCAGTACCATGTGGTCAACACCAAGGTCTGCTACCAGCTGGACCAGTATCTAGGCATCCTTCTCTCTTGGTTGTCGGCATCAAGTGCCTAGTTGCTCAGTGCTATAAACTCAGTCCTGAGGAATGAGTTCCCTAAGCCACCACTATTCTGGGACCTGGTATTCTGAGGCTCTTTTCTCAAAGCAAAGTCTGTCATCTTTACAATCTTGAGACTGCAAAGAAGAGTCCTGCTGGTTCTTGTGATGTCTTCAGACTGTCTTTTCTATTGTCCTGTTCCTTTTCAGGAACCAAGCTCTCCACCTTTACTACTCCATTGTTACAGTCCATAATGTTATCACAGCTTTCTTTTTGGTCGAACTCACAGCATTTAAACGTCATTCTTCTGGGCTCTTTGCTCTTAATTTTCAACATAGATCTGGAAAAAAGTCCCCAACAATGGTCATGCCATTGTCTCAACATTAGACTATGTTGAATTTTTTTTTCTGCTAGATTAATTAATCCAGTACCCTTAATCTCAGTCTCAAGCAACATCCTGAGACAAGAAAACAATGCAGGCCCATTTCCTGCCAAAGTGTAGTACATATGTTCTGGAGTCCAACAGCCAGAGCAGTCCTTGTTTCTAAGTGAAACTTCCTGAGCCTGTTCTAACTGGATGCATTTCTACCAACATTCCAGTCTTCTGATATCTGACCAGAATCTCCCATCAAGTCACTGTGCAGCATTCCAGGGCTACTTCTTCAGCTATCATTTCCAAAGCTTCTAAATTCATCCTGCAAGCCAGTTCCAATGACTCCTGAACCACATGGCCAGGTGATGTCACAGCAACAGCACCATTTCCCAAACTCCTCTTAGTTACTTTTCTCATTGCTGGGACAAAGTCCTTAACACACACAAGTTAAAGGGGAAAATGTTCACAGCAACTCACAGTTTGTAGAGGTTTCAGTCCACAGTCAGTGGACTCCAAACCAGGGTGGCAAGGCAGAGGAGAAGCAGTCCATGGTGCGGCAGGTAGAAAGCAACAGCAGCAAGCCTCCCTTTCTCTTTTGTCCCCTGTAGGCTACAAGCCTTTTGGGTGATGTCACCCTACCCAGAGTGGGCCTTGCGTTGTCTCCACCCAGAACTATACTAATTCTGACCAGTGGACTAATTTAGTGTTGCACACCTTTAGTCTCAGTGTCACGTGTGTTAGAACCAGCCAGCTCCAAAAAGCCCCACCTGTGAGCATATAAGACATTGGGGATCAGATGGAATATCTGAATAGAAGCCACAATAATGAGAAAATACTAAACTATCCAAACATAATCATGAATTTATTGATTTCTCTTTGCAGATCCATCAATTTTTACCCCCTATATTTTGGTTCTCTGTCTGTTAGGTACATATGTATTAAGGATGGTTATATTGGATTAAATATTAATCCCTACCTTGGTTATCGTGGTGAAGGATCATCTTAGAGCACTGATCTTTAGTTGCTTTGTAATACATCTCTTTGTCACTTGTCACCCTGGTTCTAAAGTTACTTCTGTCTTAAATTAATACAGCTTCTCAAGGTTTCTTTTGATTGAGTTTTTTTTTTTTTTTTTTTTTTTTTTGTATTTTTAGAGAGGGGTCTACAGGGTGTTCAGGGTCTCACTAGTAAATCGGACTTCTAGTGATCAACCTGTTTACAGCTTCCCAAGAGCTGGGATTACAGGTGCATGTCACCACGCCCAGTCTCAATTGCCATCTCAGTGTGCCCTGGGTGTGCGACTGGCACAACAGGCCTGGGAATTGAACCCCTGTCCCCTGCACCTGCTTGCAGGCACTTTAATCTGGGTTGGTATTGTTACTGATAGTATATCACTCTCTATCCCTTTTCCTTTAACTGCACCTTTATATTTAAAGTGGTTACTTGTAGGCAGCATATATTTAGATCTTGTTTTTTTTTAATTTACTATGTCTTTAAATTATTTTATGATCATTTAAATTATTCCTGATCATTCATGTTTAAAATGATTTCTAATACTGTTAGATTAAAACCCACAACCTATTTACTCCATTCCCAATACCCTCCTCTTTGCTTCCTTCTCTGATTTTAATTGAGGATTTTGGTATGATTCCACTTTACCTCCTCTCTTTGGATTATTTATACTACTTTCTTTAACTTTTTCAGCAACTGTGTTATGATCTACAATATTTATTTTTAAATTAATCACAGTTCACCTTCAAATAATAAACCATTTATAAACCACTTCCCTTTGGATAAGATAGACTAGGTGTTTAGAAGACAAGCATTCTAGCTAAAATTTAATGACCTCATTTTCTTTCATTTTTTTATTTCACGGCCCCTTTCTATTTATGTATAGGAACAGTGGTTTTCCACTACAGTCATGTTAAAATTATAGTGGGAGTTGGAATAGGAGTGATAGCAGTTTCTGTATAAAAGAAAGAGTGTATAGAGGGAAAAGCTTCATTTGCAATTCAGAAATCTGGATTTCAAGCCTTCTTACTTGAATTAGAGTAAATTTACATCATGCTTTAAGTTAATCCTTTTTGGCCTTGATTTCTCCCCCATCAGGTGCATCAAAGACAACACCTACGTCAACCTTCACTCTCCACAGAAGAATGTGGCCCAGTTCAAGTTCAATGCCTTCAGCGTTCTTAACAGCTATGATATGATCTACCTGCAATGTAAGATCATCATGTGCAGAGAAAAGGACTACTCCTCCCGCTGTTCCCAGGGCTGTGCAGGGCGAAAAAGGAGAAATGCAGATCCCTTAGAGCACAAGGAAGAGGATACTGACCATTTCCAGATAGTGGGACCACTAGTGGTCCACAAAATATCCAGATAGAGCAAGACTAAAGTGTGATTTCTCCAATTTGTATGTGAATATATTAGAAATTAGGAGCAGTCTACTTCTTGCAGTGAAGCTGTGTTTGATAAATTAGAAATGATCCGTATAAACACAGGCAAGATAAACAGAAGTATTGCTGCTCTGAGGTTTATTAGTAAATAAATTTCTAATTACTGCACTTGTGAGGCAGTTCTACTTTCTAGGCTAAAAATGCTGATTTTCTCATTCTTCTCTATCAAGAAGTTAATAATTGATGTAAGGTGTACAACATGTTATTAAAAACAGGACTGTCTCCCTCTACCTCATGGGCAACTTAAAAACTTTTTTTTAATGATTACTTATTATTCAGATGCTAAAAGGTGGATGTTTCTTCTGTTGCTCTGGTGATGTGATAATTTTCAGATCTTGCTAACCATCTTATGAAAAAATAAACTAAGTGTCTGTCAGGAAGCCACTGGTCATTTTTCTTTAAACTCTAGTAATGAGACAGTAGAATCATTGACTCATTAAAACAAGCTTTAACTGGTCTTGTTTCAAAGGGAATAAATTGCAGGCCAGCTTTATTGGGTTGGGATTTCCAGTCCCTGCTTTCTGAGCTGCCAGCTCCTCCTTTGGTAGCGTTCTCAGTCTGTTTCTCAGCTCTCACATCATCCATGAAACCTGAGGAGCACATGAACAAACAGGGAACAATCCACAAGCTCCAGTGTTCTCCTGCTAGAGAACGACAGCACCTGCATTGCTTCCTGTGACAGGAAGGTGCCTGTCGTAGCCTTGCCAGTCTCAAGACTTCCTATAAATATGCAGACTTGCACACGGATGGCTTTGTTTTTGCTAAGAAAATGTATTAGCAATGTTTAAAATATGAACTCCTATCTCTAAAAAGTTGTTCCAGTTTTTGTCAATAAATAGAGATGTAAGAGATGAGGCAACAGTATTGTGAGGTCCCACAAGGCAATGGGCATTGTCTGGTGCACCTGGGAGCCACCTCTCAGCTTCTAAAAGACAAATATCTGACAAATAACCCAAAAGGCTGTTCTTTCTAATAAGAACACCTCAGTTCTGTCAGGAACATGTCCTTCATTGATAACTATGTTGGTAAAAATATGATGCTGATAATTATGTTGTGAAGTTCCCTCAAACACAGAGAAACTGATGAAATGTGGCCTCTGGCCAATATGGTGAACCAAACATCTTTAAATCAGGGTTAATCTTTAGCCACAGTAAACAATGATTTTTAGCATCTGACGTCTGTTTCACATAAATGATTCAAAGGAACAAATGAGTTGTTCCAACGAGTCATGGGATGGCAGAGTTGCTACTTTCCAAGGATCAACACGCTACTAACCATGCCTATCCATAATGTGTTGATGAGGTAGACAGAGGCTTAACAGCTGTCAAAACCTAGCATGGAGGGCTGGGGATGTAGCTCAGTGATAGAGAGCATGGCTAGCATGTGTGAGGCTCTGGGATCAACCCACAGTATTTAAAAAAAAAAAAACACCTAAAAGAAAGAAAACAGCTAGTAATATGACTGCCAACAAACCCTTACTATGAAAAGTACTTACAATAAAAGGATTAATATTTAATCAGTCAATCAACCCCAGTGAACTTCTACATCAAGTTTACTTGGTATGGTTCAAGGGCCCAGATTTAGGAAGTGACATGCTCTAAAAGTATTACAGGTGATTCTTAGGAGCAATGAAGCTTTAAAGCCAAGCTAAATTTCTTCAACATCCCATGCCCTTTGGAGCAAAACGCTTCTTTTCAAGGCCTGCAACAGAAGAATACCAAGGATGTACACTGAAAAATCTCCAGGAAAACCTCCTCTCTTTGTCAAAAGGATGGGCAAAGAGATAATCCAGTGATTCAGGAAAATTTTGGACTAAAATTGTCCTATTCCAGCTAAACACCAGGGATTTCCTGAGCCCCACTCTACCTCCCAACCTGCAGAGGTTGAGTGCAGAGCCTAACCCCATCATGCCTCTTCTGTCCTTCCTTCCCTCACAAGGAGGAGGTCAAAGGCAAGGTGGAAATGTGGATGTACATCATCTCCAGACAGTAGTAGAACCCTCACCTTCACACATCCTGTCAGATATGGACCAGGTGGGAAGACTCGATTTCCTGGGGAAAGGATGAGGCACTCCTTTCATTCTGTGTTGGTGAGATCAGGCCTAGGCCATGGGTGAGGAAGCAGGGACAGGTCTTTTCCTCCTGCTTGACAGTAGCAAGATGACCCCACCCCTCAGGGCAGCTGAGCCCAAGTGGATAGCCTGGATTCCAGTCCCTGCCTCCTCTAGTTGGCATGAGCCAGGTATTCTACTGACCCTCCCTTTGTTTCTAGCCTTTCTGAAATATTTGAAGGACATCTCTTGTGTATAGTAGAGAGGTCGATTTGTCTTAGGACACATTTTGAAATCCTGTTTAGTAAGCTGTTTATTAGCTGTTTTAGGAAGCGAGTGCAGTGACTCCTCAGGGGTGTCACCCAAAGCCCACTTCAAACTGTCTGTCATCCATTCTCCAGGCTGCTAGAGATCACTCGTGGCTGATGGCTCTTAGTGTCACTTCTCCCCTTGAATCTTCCTCAACTCAAGACATCTGTCTTGTCCAAGTTTATAGCCATAACTTGACCAAAGAGAGGGATATAAAGTCTGAGCACTGCACCTCAATGGGATGTCTCAAGAGCTAACCTGTCAACAGGGAATTGGCTTTATGCAGCTTTAACTGCAGCTGCCCCCAGTTCATTGGGTCACAGTCCTGCCTCACCCACCACTCACAGGCTGACTCTGAACATCCTTCTCAAGAAACCTCTGAGTCCCTGCGCATTTTCCGAAATTCCCACCCATGGTAGTCAGAGCCAGTGTGGATCAAGAAACAAGTCCTAACATGCAAGGGCTTCTGGTACCGGCACTGAGAATTCTTCATTGATAGGGGACGGAACAGGGATGACCTGACTGTGCAGATATTGTTTAGCTCCCACCACACCAAGGAAAACAGTAGTTGCTACCATCCTGTGTTAGTTGATACATTGTGTTAACTTGGCTGAATCAGCTCTAGCAGTTCTCAGCATGGGGGTCTAGCCCTGCAGGTGGGCAGGGCCCAGGAACTGAGAAAGGCTTCCTGCCGCCCTGCCTGCGCGCTTCCGTGGAGAAGTCCCAGTCTTCAGAGGAGCTTCACCTTCGCCGCTCCACCACTTTGGAAGAGCTATGATCTCTGCCATGGAGCGCCAGTCTTTGCAGTCAGCATAGAAGGAAGACAGAGGGTTGGTGGACGCCGCAGATGCTGCTCCTCCTCTGCTCTTCATTGTTTTCTTTCAATGAACTATTGTCATTTGCCTTGGAGCCAGCAGAATATGGACTGAACCCTCCAGTAACTGTGAGCTAAATACACCTTTCCTTCCTTCATTTTGAGTGTCGAGTATTTGTCCCAGCAACGAGTAAAAAGTAACTAAGACATCCCTATTTTAAATTGTGGAGATGTGGACAGCACACCTGACCAGGTTAAGTGTGAAGAACTACAGGCCAAGCTACCAACTCTATATCCAAGGCATCAATATACTTCTTCCTAAAGAAAAAAAATTAATGTAGAGTATGAGCTAGGGAGATAGCTCTGTGGTCTAAGTGCCTGTCTCGCAGGCACAAGGACTTGGGTTCAATCCCCCAGTACCACAGGCCATGCTGTCCCAGAACCCCAGGTACACCGCACCAGCCACTGAAACCAAGCATGGTGGTGCACACCTTTGATCCCAGCATTGGGGAGGCTGAGATAGGAGGATCACAAGTCAGAGCTGTGTAGCAAGACCCTGTACCAAATAAATTAATAAATATTTTTAAAAGTAAAAAATAAAATGTAGTGTACAGTTGGGCGTGGTGGCACACATCTATAATCCCAGCACTTAAGAGGCTGAGGCAGGAGGATCAACATGAGTTCAAGGCCAGCTTGAGCTACATAGTGAGTTCAATGTTAGCCTAAACTAAATAGAAAGACACTGTGTCAGAAAAAAAAAGAATGGTGGTGTACACACTGACAATGACTTGGTGTAGCTCAGCACCTCCATGTCAAAGAGTCTTCAGGGATTCCAGGTAGTACAACTTTCTGCTCTAGGGAGCCTCAATCTTTAATAATTTAATAATTAATATTTAATAATTTTATTTCTTACAACAGTTCATGCCAGATTTACCTTCTGTTTACCTGCCCTGTTGGTCAGCAAAGAATGTTCAGTCATTCCCTTTTGGAGAGACATCTGTAAGGAAGCCACCAAACCAAGCTATCATGCTGTTTTAAATACTGAATGTTCTTTACCCCTTCTAATTAAATTTCAGGTGTTTTGGTATTAGAATAAAAAAGAAGCTTGTGATAGAGTTAAGGTTTTGTTTTGGTTTTTGGTGGTACCAGGGATGGAACTCAGGACTTCGTGCTTGCCAGGCAAGCACTTAGTCCACTGAGCTATCTCCCCGGCCCTGCAACAGATTTAAGTTTTATGGATGAACATAAAGAAGACTCATTGCATGGCTACTTGGTAAGATATTTACAAGATCTGCATAGAGATATGAAGAGCAAAAAGGAGACAACTTGGCTTGATTTGAAGCTGAAGAATCTTCCAGCAGGACTTACTCTGGGAGAGGGCAGTTTGTCACGTCATTGCGTCCTCTCTCCCGCAAACTGCATGCAGTGAGCGTTCACAGAGCTACAGGGAGTGGTTGTGGGCACCCAGGAGTGGAGATGCCTGTTTGGATGACTACTAGAACCAGAAATTGTGTGTATTGCTAGGTGACGAGGAAGCATTGACAGTATTACTTGTCTAACATAATTAGCTTCAACGTTTTAATATTTGCTCACCCATGACACACAGGAACTTATCAATCGCAGCTGGCTACTCCTTGCTAGCATGATTAATCATTGGCCTTGGTATTCGATGATACAAGGAAAAAAGATGACTTTATTTCATTAATCCATAAACTATGAAGTCTCTTGTTTCATGTCAGGTTCTTCCCTACTTTTCTGAGCTGCTTAGGGTGAGAAACACTGAGGCTATGCTCAGCAGTAGAACACGGGAAGCAAAGCAACTGCGCCGCACTCTTCTACGCTTCCGTTTCAGGTATTATGACTTCTAATGTTTCTAAAGTAACCTATTTTCCATTTCTTATTTGCATTTTACACTTGGGTTGTTTATCTAGCACCTGAAAAACAGAAGCATTGAACTTGGAGACTACTTTTCTGTTCATCTGGTATTTGATTAAAGTGTTTCGTGTTTATGAAAAGAGATGCTTCTAATTCATGTAATGACTTCAGTTCCTCAGAGGAGAGCTAACGGACATAATATTTGTTCATTTCAGACATCTTTTAATGAAATATACTGACACAGTGACATAAAAGCCTGTGCATCACTTTTTCAGGACCTTCCTACTTTATTCATAGCCTGGATAGCCACGAGGTATCACTTTTTCAGCATGATGGAGAAAAGCATTTTGCTTAGCACTAAGCCGGCTAGTTAATAGCCCTGCAGCCTCTGGTATTTGTAGCCTGTCTGTTGCTTTATAAAATGCATCAGTGTCATTGTAGCCACAATCACTACATTCAGAGCAAGGACCATGAATGAGAACAGATGTAGACTGTTGAAGGGCTGGCTCTGTGTTTCCTCTGCAGGTGTCTGGTGCAGAATTCCTGTAATTGGAAGCATAAAAACAGTATAAAACCATTACAAAATGTTGGTGACATTCATAATGCCTCTACACACCCTTTAGCTCTTATGCATGAGTTAATATATAACTCCAAAACACCACTGGGAAACCATTATCAAATACTTTATTAACTTGTGTTTATGTTAAATATATTTATTTCAACTGCTTGACTTAATTTGGTTCCTTAAGGTAATACAAAAATGTGAAGTTCAAGTATAACAATCAAATGGAAAAACAATGACCATTTATTAATGATCATTGTTTTCCACAGTTGTCAAAATATATTTAGCCAGCAGGAAACAATTTTATTTATTCCCTTGAAACAGGAAAGGGAGGGGCTGGGGAGATGGCTCAGTGGAATAAGCGCTTCTCTGGTAAGCACAAGGGCCTCAGTTCAATCCCTGGTTCCGCCAAAAAATAAAATAAAATGAAACAGGAAAGGGATAATTTTCTAATATATAGAACATTTCCATTGTCACCAAATTTTTGATTCAAAAATTTTCAACTAACTTCACACTTCTAGAGATGCTCTGCCCTGAACTGTGCCACAAACGCTCTCCTACTATGCATTCACCTTGAATGCCTTTCAGTGAATGTGTTTATTCAAGTTACTGAATTTAATTTTTGTTGGTGCTCTGTTCTTTTTGCCAAAGAAATGTTTTACTGTAAGCCAGAATCACTCCTTTAAAAACACATGCTACAACTACTAATAAATAGATACACTATAGGATTCTTTAGTGCCACAATCACACCAAAGACAAACTCTTCAAAGATTTTCTTTTGCTTCCTTGTGGCTTATCTTAAGCCATTTAGTTATGGCTTATCCTAGAGTAGTCAACATCACCTCTTTCCCCTATAATCTTAACTAGTTTCGGGTGCCAAGCCTTTACAAAGGAGCTGAGTTGCTTGTGTCAATAGAGTAGATTCTCTGTTTTTAAAAAAAGTGACTTTAGGAGCCAGGCATGGTGACATACAGCTATAATGCCAGCACTTGGGAAGCAGAGACGGGGAGAGCTGTGAGTCCAAGGCCAACCTGGGTTACATAATGAGTTCAAGGCCATTCTGAATTACAAAGTGAGACCCTGTTTCAAAAAGAAAGAAAGAAAGAAAGAAAGAAAGAAAGAAAGAAAGAAAGAAAGAAAGAAAGAAAACTAACTAACTTTAGCTGGACATGGATCCTGTAATCCCAGCAGTCTGGGAGGCTGAGATAGGAGGAGTGTAAATTCAAGCCCATCCTGAGCAACTGAGTGACTTAGAACCTGCTTCAAAATTTAAAAAGGGCTGGGAATGTAGTGTGAAGGTGCCGGATTGAACCCTCAGTACCATGAAAAAGAAAAAAGGAAAAGAAAGAAACAACAAAATGATTTTTTCCCAATAAGCTCTTCTATAGAATGCTGACTGACTTTTTTTTTTTTTTTTTTTTTTTTTTTTTTTTTTTTTTTTTTTTTTGAGAGTTAAAATACTTCTTACGAACAGCAAATAAATATATGAAAAATGCTCAGCATCACTGGTCATTCCAGAGATGCAAATTAAAAGAGCGCTGAGATTCCATTCCACTGCAGAAAGAATGGCTATTATCCAGAAATCAACTAGTAATAAATGTGGGAAGGGCTGTGAGGAAAGAGGAGCCCTTCTTCACTGTTTATGATGTAGACTGATACAACCGCGGTGTCAATGAGTGTAGAGATTCCTCAAAAAACCAGGACTACATGTTCTACTTGACCCAGCTATTCTCCTTCTTGGCATTTTTCCAAAAGAATTAAAAATGTCGTAGCACAGAGATATATGCACACCCATGTTCATACAGCACAGTTTGTGGTAGCCAAATGTAGGACACAGCCCCAGTGTCCATCATTAGGTGAGTGGATAAAGAAGACATGGGTTTTTATGCAATGGAGCACTACACTGCCATATGGAAAGACAGGCTCAAGCCAGTTCTAGGTAAATGGATCCACCTCGCGCCAATTCTCCTAAGTGAAATAAACCAGCCACACAGGTAAGCACTGCATTGTTTCTCTGGTGTGAGAAACCAAAAGTATAAATAAGGACCAAAATGCATGATAGGTACTCTGAAATTGGAAGATGTTCAAATGGGTAGGGGAATAAAGGAGAGGGCAGTGGAAAAGGAAAGAAAAGAAATTTTTAAAAAATGAGAAAAGAAGGAAAAAGTGGAAACAGTGCTTTTGTACATGGGGAAAGGAGGAGAGGTTAAAGAGAGGTAAAGGAATGGGGGGGGAGAAATAAGTTATATCATGTACAAGTCTAAATTCTCTATGATGAATGTGACCACTATGAATATCTAAAATGTACCAATAAAATCTGATCGGAGGGGAAAAAACATTGCTTCTGATTTAGTTTTGGGCTATGGTGTCTACACCAAACAGGAAGTGAAAGGAAATTCGATCTCATATACTCAGAAGTTATGTGACCACGGGTGAATCACCAGAGTTTCATATTTACACTGTACCCAGTATGCATATTATCAACTGAAGAAAACCAGTATTTACCCTCTGTGCTTAGAAGTCACCACTTATTTACTAAAAGCTTCATCATAAACCCCTGAAGTGTACATCTTAAAAACAACTGCATGTTATAAGCCAAGCAATGGGGGGGGGGCGGTCCGACAGCTCAGTGCATTAAAGTGCCTGCTTAAGGCAGATGCAGGGACGGGGTTCGACCCCAGCATGCTGTGCAGGCCCCACCCCCAGGGCACAGAGACAGCAATTGAGACTGGGTGTGGTGGTGCATGCCTGCAATACCAGCACTTGTGAGGCTGAAAACAGGAGGATCAGTATGAGTCCGATCTACAGAGAGACTCTGTAGACCCTGTACTAAGTACACACACAACATCATCATAGGACAAGCAATGTTCTTAGATCATGAAATATCTTTCTTTACCTGAATTTCCACTTGCACTGCGATCCCTTTTCAAACGAATGGGTCCTATGATAGAATCAGTCTTCCACTTGTATGAAGAAATATCTCGTTTCCTTCTAGTGACACAGCCTTGATTACAGCGAGACTGGTGGTCATCACTATCACATATGAAAATCTTACACTGCAGATACACAGAATTCAGACTTCTCAAGAATTTAAAGGAATTAAACTGGAATCTTCCATGGTGTCCAGATAAGGGATACACCTTACAAGTCTCATCTCGACTACACCTGAAACAGAATTTATGAACACATTCAAAAGATACACAGTAGTTCCTCTTTCCCATACTAGGATAGAAGAGATGATACCAAGTTTTCGATAAACTAATTTATGAATCTACAAGTTTCTCTAGAAAGACAACATCTGTGGCTCACACTATAGTGAGCTAAAACTATGGATCTGATTCCTAGATAACACAGTAAGGTTCCTCCTAGCATTGAAATTCCTGTCCATGTGAACAAATCAGAAAATTGACACCTATGAATGGACAGTCAAACACTGCCTCTCATACTTGTTATTAATATATCAGCCTGGCTGACTCCATAAAATCTATGAGCTTTCTAGGTGAAAAAAGGGAAACTTCCCTTCAAAGAAGAATTTTATACTTCTAAGAGTGCTACATACCTTTTCCTGAAGATATTATGTTGTAAACGGATGATTACTGATTATGTTATGTAATCTTTAGGTTTTTGTTAAAAGTAACCAGATATACAAAATCAAAAATATAAAGAGGTCCCCCTTGACAAAAGTTAAATTTGCTTTTGTATTTGTAAATACCCTTAAATTTCTAGATATGAGCTATGTCTATACAGACGATTTAATTTAAAATTTTGTGACATGTACACAGAAATTATATTTCCTAAAATAATTAAGATCAATTTAATTAAATTAAAGAAATAAGGTGAACTTAAACTGCGTGATAATAGCACTCTATATATACAAAAATATTATTTTATTAAAATCGCTATTACTCCTGAGAAGGAATATCGGACATCCGTTGTGCAGCTACATACCCACTCTTGATCAAGTCATAAGTTGGAGAACCAAAGTCAGATGTAGGAGAGGCTATGCAGGCATCGAGAAACACCACCAAGTTTGAATCTGAGGTATGCAGAGTGACTTCGACAAAAAGAGTTTGGTTCAAATCCACATAATATGGGGACTGCAATATAGGGTTTTCAAATGAATTAGATTCAAAAAGAGCCATGCTTGTGTTGTATTTGCCCAGCACATTTTGATTTTGTATTACATCATCTTCTGTTATGTACATTATCTCCACGGTGGAATTATATTCCATTTCACATTTCACGACAATCTGCAGATGTTTCTGACGGGTGATCACTGCAGAACTTGGGGACACAAGGAAGCTGATTACGTTGGTGTAAGTAATTGAATGTTCTTCTACCTGCAGAACAAGATGGAATTCAACCCAGTAATATTTTAGAGCACACATGTGAATGACTTTTACAGATAGAGACATACTTTTCTTAAATCTTAAGAGCTTTTGTGTCAAACTACTATATGCCTTAAATGTCTTATTGAAGAAATATTTAGGGACATGAACAATGATGTGAAATGAGAGATACAGCTTGGAAATAGAATTGAACAGAAGTTTTTCAGTTACATGAAAATCAATTTTAGGCCAGGTATTATGGTAAATAGCTGAATCCCAGCACTCAGGAGGCTGAGGCAAGAGGATCACGTAAATTTGAGAACATCTAAAACTACATAGTGAGTTCAAAGTCAGACTGACGTACATAGTGAGACCCTGTCTTTAAAAAAAAGTCAATTTGGGGCTGGGGAGATGGCTCAGTGGAATAAGCGCTTCCCTGGCAAGCACAAGGGCCTGAGTTCAATTCCCGGTTCTGAAAAAAAAAAAAGGCTTTAAAGCCTAGAACATATTCTTAACATGAGCAGTAAGTGTACCTAATCAGGGAGCTTCCCAAGCATGTAGGCAGGAGCTCCATAGTGTTTCTCAACTGTCTTCTTCAATGTAACCAAACCTGTGTGCATTCTTGCCACACAAAAGTGATTTACTTCTGTCCTCAAGTCCTCTTATAATGCACTCATTCTTTTCTTTTAGATTGTTGCTTAAAGTCCTGAGTGAAAAGCTTACAGTAGATGCCCTAACGGGATCTGGAAGTTGAAAAGTGCCTGAAACCTTGAATCCAAATTCTAAAGCATGTAGAACAAATCACACACTTACAGTACATTTTTTCATAGTTAAAATAAGGACAATATTTTTATTAACTGTCTTTATAAAGGAAGACGATCTTTAAAATTTAGCTCAATTTTTACTAAATATAGATGTAAAGTGTTTGTGCAGAAAATGTACCTAGGCATTCAAATTCTCTCTCATGGATTTTCAGAGATTTTTACCCTCTGGGGGAAAAGCAAAACACCTGCTACCCTGAAAATGGATGGAACAGCTGGCATTTATGTCTGGATGACTGCGAGCACTTGTGCGTCTCCACATGTTCATCGTGTATTCAGCCATTAAGAGCTGGCCATGCTCTGTGGAAACAGCTAGCAAGCACTGATTACGCTCACTGTGTTACCAGCATTTGGTGCCATTTGGCAGACCCCATCGGTCAGTGTTTCACTTTACCTTTTTGATGGTACCACATTCCTCCAGAGGAATAGCAAATTCCACGACGTTTGATACTTTTGGTCTGCAAGTTGGGTCATTTAGTTGTAAGTTATTCTCATCATAGTTAAATGACTCTAGATAGGATTTGCTTAGAATAACTCTCATCTTGTCAGAGTCACAAATTAAAGATGCTGTTGGGAAAACAAAGAGGGAAAAGGATGATCATGTTTGTAATGATTAGGAACTCTGGATCTTAGACTTCCATGTGCAGGTGAGTCTATGGACAGCCAAAAAATCCACATGCCCCTCAATGTCACCTGGAAGATTAAGATAGCTAAGTCATTGAGAACTAGTCCCTATTTTCTACAGAAATCTTTTTCAGGGTAAATAAAATTATTTATTTCTTCTTTTTTTTTTTTTTTTTGTGGAACCAGGGATTGAACTCAGGCCCTTGCACTTGCAGGGAAACGCTCATTCTACTGAGCCATCTCCCTGGCCCCTGTTTATTTCTTCTTATATTAAGCAATGCACAGAAATGATTGTCAAGCCTCAGGTTATAACAATATTCCCAAATGTACTTAACAAGCTTGTGCTTAAGGCTAACCACAGGGAGACAGTTTTTATGGACAGCTTGAAATTGCCAAGAAATATAAAATACAGCTTACTAGTGTTGACGTCTGCATAAATTGACGTGTAGGAAGCAGAAAACCCCCGGTAGGAATTGGCATAATCTGTAGACAACACGACAGTCAAGGAGTCTGAGGAAGATTCAAAGGTGGGTGCCACGCGGCCACAGACTTGTCTCATCAGGTCGGACTTTGTAGTGGGGCCATCATAGACAGCAATAAAATCAAATCTGCACTGGTCATCTACTTCTAGGCTAAAGAAAAGAACTTCTGGTGAAAAAGGTTTTAAAACATATTCAAAATCTACTGGCACAGTACATTTACATTCCTAAGAGATTCTGATTGTTATTACAATAGCATCTCAGGGATATGATGATGACAAGTCTGGGATTTTCTCACTTAATGGGACCTCCAAATATTCAGAAAAATAGTCAACTAGACTCTCAGTGCAATAATATTGCTGAGAGTCTTCCTTTCTATATCAGTTCCTTGAAAAGTTCCCACCCAGGGAGGCTGTGTGCGACTGCTTCTTTTCCCTAGGCTCCCTAGTTGCCAGGTAGCTTTACTGCATTTGCTCCTCTCTTCACAGAGACCACATTGGTCAAGAAATGGCCGTGACTCATCCACATGGTTGACACTGGCAAAGGATCTACAAAGTGCAGTATAGGGTTTCAGGGTAAATCCTGAGTGGATTTGACTGACCTTGGCAGATATAAAAGTTACATTTTTGGTTATATAGGAAGTGGTCCCCAGCACTTACAAAATCTCTTTGAAGTCCAATCTTATCTTGTAACCCTTTTCCACTTGTATGTGCCATACACAATAAGCCAGCTCAGGGTGTGGCCGTGGATAATTGGGACTGGTGAAGGAGCCCTCCAAAGTGTTCAGGTAACCACCACAATCTGGAACTGCTGAAAGAGATATGAAGGTGATCAAGAATGTCAATCAAGAAGGAGTTTTTTGTTTTTTGTTTTTTGGCTACTTCAGGCTGCCTTAAGGGAAGGTCTGGTACAGCTTCTGGAGCTGGGAATCGAACCACGGTCCTATGTGCCTGCATGCATTTACCCAAGTGGCACTTGAAACAACTGAGCTATCCAGCAAAGACAAAGTTGAGAAGGATTTTTTTTTTTCTGATCAAGGAGATTATGAGACCACAGAGAAAAGTGATCAATGATGTAGAGTGTGCCTAAGGAGAGTCACATGGAGAGAAAACATTCTCTCAGGCTTTCACAGAGAGCACATTGGTCAAGAAATGGCCGTGACTCATCCACATGGTTGACACTGGCAAAGGATCTACAAAGTGCAGTACAGGGTTTCAGGGTAAATCCTGAGGGGATTTGACTGACCTTGGCAGATATAAAAGTTACATTTTTGGTTATATAGGTCTTGTTTTATCTTGGTCTTAACCATCCAGCAGAAAAGTATAAAAACGAGGTATAAAAAGTAAAGCCATATTGAAATGCTGAGCTGTAAAAGGCTCAAATCAACAACTGACATAGCCAGTCATGTGGATAACCCACTACTATCATAGACTACTGGACTATATTGGATTACTTTGCTGAATTCACACACCTACAATAGATGAATCGCAATGGAATACCAATCTCTGACAAAAGTAAACAAAAAAGAGGGATATAAATGAAGGACCATTTTGTAGTGAAAGTATATATGTGTATGTACAAAATAGCATAGATATACAGCTACTTTCTCTTAATTCAATGAGAAGAAAGATTTGTACTAATAGTGTTTAGACAAGATATCATGTCTGTATCTTTTTTTGTCCCTGTCCCTCATGTCTGTATCTTGTTCTATGAATAACTACTACAAAGAAAACACTATGCAATATATTAATTATTGTAACTGTCCTACTAACCTGTTTTGAAACTGTCTCATTGCTACTTCTTTCTCAATAAAATTAATATAAAAAACAAAAAAAGAATGTCAATCAAAATAGAGGCTTCTTTCAATTCCTGCACAGTGGATGGAGTTTAACATGTCCTCCCCGGGTGTAATTTCTTCTTTGTCTTTCCCAGGGACTACATATTTAGATGTTGACTGTTCTTTATCTATAAAATTTCTGCCCTTTGATGCAGGGCAGAGAGCAGATCTTTATCTTGCTCCAAATGAGTAATACCAAATGTATCACAGCTGTGGAGGCTGTCTGTTACCTGGAAACAGAAACTAAACTCACACTCTTAGACCAACATTGGAGTCTCGTCCTCCCTTCACTCCCACCTTTCCATCTAGATCCATGTGCCACTAGGAAGCAGCCTTCTGCCCCAGCCTCTTCTTTCTTCCCAGATCTGCTCAATCCACTGGCTCTACCATCCATTCCTGCTCTGCTACTTCTGCACCGCCCTATCCTGGCCATGCTATTGTTCAAAGCGCAGCTCAGATGCACGCTTCATAACAATGCTTTCTATCCTTCTCTGCCCTATTAAGTACCTAAGTAAGCAGCAGGACAAATAAAGCAATACTGAAGGCTCTTTCCAGGGACATATGAAGTCGTCTAGACTGGTAAAATCGTAGGGTAGGTGTCAGGTAAAAGGGCTAGGCACCAAGTTTAAAAAGGTGGTCTGGGTCTAGCTTGGGATGAATCTTGACTCCTCCACTCTAAAAATTTGGTGGCACCAAGAAATCTATGATTGGGCAGGCAAGATAGTTCAGTGGACTAAGGCACCTGCTTAGGCACACTTAGGCAAGCACAGGGACAGTGGTTCAATCGCCAGCACCACATACCTATCCAGCTCTGCTCACAGGGCAGGCTGAGCTGGTCAGAGTACAGTGGTTCATGCCTATAATCCCAGTGCTGGGGAGGCTGAAAGCAGGAGGATCACTATGAGTCTGAGCTGCATAGTGAGACCCTGCAACAATCAAATACATTAAAAAATAAGAAGAAAGAAAAAAGAAATCAATTAGTTAAGCAAAAGACTATCGGGGGGCCAGGGAGATAGCTCAGTAGAATAAGCGCTTCCCTGGCAAGCGCAAGGGCCTGAGTTCAATCCTCGGTTCCACCAAAAAAATTAAATCAAATTAAATTAAATTTAGAAAAAAAGACTATCAGGGTCTTCTCTAGGCCTTGGAAAGCAAACCAGAGTGGAATATTTCCCACAATCCCACTTACTTCCTCAAATTCATGACATTCTGCTATGGGTAAAAATGGACTTTGGATACTGCACATGTAGAACTACATAAAATGAAACTATCTAATAAAATAAAGGCAACTCCACACAGGTTCCATACTTTTCTTGTTAGAATCACCGGGGGGACTTGATAAACATGAAGGGTAACAGCTCCAATCTTCATCCAATGTTCTAAATCATCATTGCAAAAGTCTCTGCATCATTACTTCAGAGGCTGAATGTGGGGTCTCTACTGGGGACACAGCATCTGACCATCCCAAGCCCTCTTCCCCACTGCAGGAGCTTCCCCCCAGAAGCAAGGAATCAGAATTCTCATGGTGACCAAACCAGTTCTTCAGGTTATTTGATGCACGGCCCTGGGAAAGAACTGTGCCTCTCCCAAGCAGAGAGGTCCCGGAGGGAACAGCTCAAACTAAGATTGAAAACCCCAGAGCTGAAGCAGGCATAACTTGTGTTTGCAGACGCGTAGGAAAATAGGGAGAAAGATGAACAGGCAAGGTATAATATGTGCACAACAGGGCATTATTCAGCCATGAAAAGGTCACAATTTTGTCATTTGTAGAAAAATGAATTGATCTGGAAATTGTCATATGGAGCACAGTAAGTCAAACTTAGAAAGGCAAATGTTACATAAAAAAGATGACAGGAAAACCATGATTAGACAAGAGGACGGGAGGAAAAGGGAAGGAGTGAGGTGCCAGGGTAGATAACAGGGGGCAGGAATATAATAAAAATACATTGTATACATTGAAATGTATGAAAAAAAAGTATGAAATGAGGGGTCAAGTTATGTGCTTCTATAAATCTGTCAAAAAAACCCTCATTCATCTGTATAACCTATGTACACTAATAAAAAATTGGCAAAAAATAGAATTTTTCACAGTATCTTAAATGTAGGAACAACCTAATATGCATTCAAAAATAAATGGATAAGTGATGACTGCTTATAGAGAGGCAGTGCATTGTTATCAAACCTTGAATATGAGGGAGATTTTGGCATATGCTATGACATGGATGAACTTTGAAGACATTTTAAGTGAAATAAACTGGTCACATAAATAATATTTTATAATCAAATAGATCGTGTAAATAAACAAATATTGCATAATCAAAAAAGAAGAAGAAGCGTAGGAAAAGGATGTTTAGATAGCAACTTACAGGTGTCAGGAGAGAAGAAGTAGTAGAAGAGGAAGATAGCTCTTTGGACGCTTGCAGAGTCTGTGATTATTTGAAATGTGAGTGTATTAGATGATGATTCAAAGACAGGAACAAAGTCGTTTGCACTGCAGACTTCCCCCAGGAGGGGTCCATTGGTAGAGCTTCCATCAAAGACTTTAATGCTTTCACTGTCACATGCTCCCTCTGGATCCAGCCTGTGAACAGAACATACTTGAGGTGGGCGAAGAGCCACAGGTTAGGTGGCTTCAGAGAGCAGAGTCAACTGTTCACATTGGCATGTTGATTTGTACAACACTGGCACATCTCAAAGGCTTATCGGCGTCCACACCACCTTCAGGATTAAACCACACACCACCAGCCTCTATGGGACTGGGAAGCTGAACTGATTTACTTACATCTCACATGCAGTAAACGGTGGAGGTGGGTCTAGAAGCCAGGATTCTGTTCTTGTCCCTATTTCCATCATTCCTGTTCCCCCTGCCCAGGAGACTCTAGGGAAAACCTTCTCAATTAGAACTGATCCCACTGGAACTTTGATAGCCAAGGCTGCTGAAGGAAGTCCCTCTTCTCCCACAGCCACCTCTGTCAGGGTAAATTGAAGCTTAGCGTCCCCGTGGCTTTTCCTTCCCTGTATCACCACCTCCTCATTCTGAAGGATGCCTCATCCCATGGTGTGTCCAGAAGGCCCAGATTCCAGCTTACTGCCTGTTCTGACAGGTTCTCCCCCAAATGTCTACAGAGGTTGTATATCCAGGATGGCATAAAGCAAGTATTACAAGGGCTGAGAACTCTGAGTTCCCTTCCCACCTTTGTGGCTTAACTGCTATTGGACAAGTAATTTAGCTTTCCTTGACTTAAGTTTTCTCTTCTAGCAAATGAGGAATGTCACAGCATACTTTTTTGCTTTTTGTCAAGTTTACACTATTCTTAAAACACCACAACATACATAAAGCACGGGCCACATAGAAAGTGCCTAATAAATGTTAAATGTTATCTTTCACGTAACTTTGTTCTTCCCACTTTTCTGTTCTTTCTCTTTACATACCAAAAATACAGTATGCCTTTTGATAGCTCTAGCATTCCAGAAAGGTAAAAAGCCCCCTTTCTGGTTTGATTCCTTTTGTGTCAACCCATCCAACTTCAGTGGTGAAGCCCACAAAGTGACCAGTGGTATCAGTGTCACTTGGGATTCTGTATCTCTACAAATTCTCAGGTTTCACTCCACATCTGAATAAGATGGTGGAGCCCACCACCTTGTGCCTGGAGGTGGGACGAGACATAGAGCACCAAGTACTGAGTGCTGACTAAGAGCACCGAGATGGGGTGAGAGTAGGAGCTATGGTCCCAGTCCCACTTATTACTGTGGGACCTTGGAAGCACTAAGTGCATTCTGGAGGCATTCTTATCTACTTACTGAGACTAAAAGACTGCAACTCACCACCATGACCATCATCGTCATCATCAATGAATGTCAAATATTATTATCACCATCGTTATCTTTAGCATGGGAATTACTACCATCTCAACCACCTCCAGCTGCAGCTGAATTCTGTAGCCAGAGGCCAAGCTCCCTCTTTGAAAAGCTGAAGATTCTCCTTACTGGACATGGGAAAAGATGATTCTGATGCTCTTGTTCTCTGATCTTTCTATTGTCCAGGTGCAGTTCTCAGAAGGATTGAGTTCCAGGATCATGGCTTTGTGTGTGTCTGCCAGATTGGCCCCTCCCAGGTTGGCAGTGCAGCTTGATCTGCCTGGGAGAGAACACAGTTGTTGCTGAGGACAGGCCCAGCCCTGTCCCCTCCTGCAGCTGATTCCCGAATGCTCTACCCCTACAAGCATATAGTTAATCACAAATGCTACATTGTTCATTCCATACCAAGTCTCTACCAATAGATTTTTCCCTCTTGGAGCCCTTGAGATTTTCTACATGTGGCCCATCAAGAAAGAACATGTGAGGCCGGGGAGATGGCTCAGTAGAATAAGC
>NW_004524586.1:21156510-21185887 GCF_000260255.1 Octodon degus | reverse complement strand
GATTCCACCAAAAAAAAAAAAAAAAAAAAAAAAAAAAAAAACCAAAAAAAAATGGTAAATTGATAGGATTTTTTTTTTTTGATTGTGTGAAGTTTTACCCCTGTAGACCCATCCCTAGAATACAGAAAGTCAAAAAAAAAAAAAAAAAAAAAAGAAAGAACATGTGAGAGCCTGAAGAAAGTGGGTTTCAAAAGGGAGTGGTATGTCTAGAATGTGTAACAAATCCTTACAACTCCATAATTAAAAGACAAGAACACAAGGGCCAGTCAGATAGCTCAGCAGACTAAAGGGCCTGCTTAGGCAGAGAGCAGTGGCTGGAGTTCAATCCCCGGTGAACTGTGCTGGTCCCACCCCTGGGGCACGCTGAAACGACAATTGAGATGGGGCATGGTGGTGCACGCCTGTAATCCCAGTGCTTGGGAGGCTGAAAACAGGAGGATCACTATGATTCCAATCTACGTAGTAAGACCCTGTGAACCCTGCAGGCCCTGTCCTAAAGACATAAAAAAGACAAGAACACAATTACAAATGAATAAAGTGAAGACTAGACATTTTTCCAAAACAGAGCTATTGATTAAAAACTCTTAGACAACAAACTTTCTCATCTTCTTTTCACCTAATGAGTACAAATGTGCTTATACAAAATCTTTGATTATTAATCTTACTCTAAGTATTTTGTTAGAAAAGCCAGAAAGCAAAGATAATAAAAAAGTATGACTGCACAATCTCACTACGAAAAACATTACTGTGAATATGTCGAGACTGTTTCCTTTCCTCTACTTTTTGTCTCTTTACAGATATTTTAAATATTATAATGCATATATTTTAACCATAAAAATATGTTTCAAATAGTTTTTTCTCTCAATATAGACACTATGCACCTTTATAATTTATCAATGTCATTTTTAATACATAGAAAAGTGTTTCTCTTTTGTGAGCTTACAGTAACAAAATCAGTGATGAATATTTATATTTTTATGATTATGTAAGTGCATATACTTGCACATTAACTTTGTGTACTTTAAGACTGTTTTCCAAAAATAATTTCTTAGTATTGAAATTAACCAGCATAACTCTATTTCCTTGTATATTTCAACGTATACTCTCATATTAACCTGAAAGAAATTAGTACCAAACCGAAATCACACCAAGAGCATTAACGTTTTATCTGGATTAGATCTATAAGGGCAGGGGTCTATAGACACAGAAATAATAGAAAGAGTTAAAACTTTACTAGAGGGACAATTAAAAGGACAAGAAGAAGAAAGGAAAATAACAGATGAGAAAGTCAAAGGACTAGAGGGAGGGCTGACAGGAAGAGCTTGAGGAAGCCAGCTGTGTGGAACCAGGATAGCACTCCCTCCCCACTTTGAATAACATACACAGGAGACGGGAGAGGCTTACCTAAGGAAAATTCTTATTAGTATACAAAAATATATACTCACAGATATATACGTAACTCTACTGTTACTATACTGCTGCACTAGATACACACATATCCCCTTAATTAAATCAAAGCTGTCTATAGGCTCCTCCTAACAGAACTATGAATCCTAGAGACAAGGCCCTGATAGGGCAGGAAGCTGTCAAATGAAGCCCACCATAAGGAATGGCACCCAGATTAGGGTCATGTGACCTGGGACCCATCCAGGACAGCCCATACAGTTGATCAGGTCATGGTCAGTTCCCAGGAGGAAGAGTCTCCTAAGACCTGATAAAAGAAGCTAGGGACAAAGCAGCTGGGGACAAAGGCCCACAGGTATTCATCTTTCCACGGCCTTCTGCAGCCCCCTCTAGGACCACTTTCTATCTTTTTTCCTCCTTACAAATAAAGTGTCTTCCTCTTTTAAGACTCCCTCATTACTAGTGCTCAGTTTACAATCCCACTTGGCTGCTCCACCCGGCGAAACAGCAGTGCCCACCCCAGACTCAATAGGACCAACAGCAGACAGGAAGTCTTTAAAAATGTTGCAAGAGGTCTGATGGAGAACTCCTCTAGTTTGGGAGAGAAATCCAGTTGAATTTTCTTACCTTCAGCCTCAGACACACTCAGCTCTGCCAAACATGAGGTGATTGAAAAGGCCAAGAGAATGAGCCTTCTTAGGACCGCCATCATTGTCAGGAGCTGGGCAGCCCTCAGGGGTGGTAGGCCTTTATACTTCTCCGCGTTTCATAACTCTCTGGCTTCACACGCTTCCTGGCAAACTCGAGGGAAACGTGTCAGTTTGGCCACACAACGGGCGCTGCATGTGAAAAAATGTCAGGTGTGCGGCTGCATCGCTGCCAGCAATGCCGGCAGGAAGCTCATTCCCCATCTCTCTCCTGGGAGGGCTGCAGACAGTGCCTGCCTGGGTCCTCCCTGGTCTCAACAGCTGGCACAGCAGCCACAGGTAAAGCCTGAGGGAACCAGCTGGACATGAGCCTTGGCCCTGTCTGTGCAGATCACATGTGGGGTAGCGTCAGTGACAGCTGAGGCCTGTGCTGCTCTGCTCCAGGAATTTCTCCTTGGGAGTCTGAAGGCCCCGAGGAGCAGTGAGTGATGCAGCACCTGGGCACTGTGGGCCCAGCTGGGCCACTAGACGCCTACAGGGGCCTGACCCTGAGTGGGAAGAGGAGGCAGAGGATGTGAGGAAAAGCCAGCGCAGGGCAGGCCCCCTGCGTGGAGTTCTAAGTGTTCATGTTTGCAGAAGCTAAAGCACATGGAAAGTACTGGGTTCCTCAGAGTACTGGGTTTGGTGCAAGAATGCAATCTTGACATCCAAGGTAAGATGAGGAAGAACAACTGTGCATGTGGGAGTAGTAGTCCTCTAGTCATTCATTTATTTGGCAAATAGTCGTTTCTCACTATTCCAAGGCCTGGGAATACAGAACTGGACAGCAAATACATTGTTCCTACTGTCATGCAAGTGATCTCAAGATGAGGCCACCTGGCTCTGGACATGGGGAGGCTAGCAAGGGAGACTCTTGGGCTTTCTCCTTGTCCTCCTGAAGCCTGTGAGCACCATCCCTTTATTACACAGGCCACCCAGAGATGTTCCACCTAGCTGTCATCACTTTCCTGCTCAGGATTGTGACATCACAGACCCTAGAATAGGGGACCAGAAAGAAAACCAGGATTTCTCATCACACTGCTCCAATGTGTCTCCTTTAGCAGATTCTGAACTTGAAAATACCCTGAGAGGGCCAGAGAGATAACTCAGTAGAGTAATTGCGTGCCTGGCAAGTGCAAGGGCCTGAGTTCAATCCCCGGTTCTGCCGGTAGTTTCTTTTGAAAATACCCTGAGGCCAATGTATACTTTCTTTCTGGGGTTGGAAGAGTGCTGGCCACTCTTATTTTCTACCTTATTTCTTCAGCTTCTATTACCATATAATATTACAAGCTATTTTCCCAAGTCTCAAAGTAGGTGATCTATCCATATGTGTGTGAATTAAATAACTGAGAAAAAATACTATGGAGATTATTTTCGGTATTTCATATTTATTCAGAAGTACATAAACTAACATTTTAGAGTACACAGTATAAAAATTATAGAACTTAACATTCTACTAAGAAAAATATTGCTGGTGAAGATCTTTGTGTCCACCATTTCCAACATCACAGTCCCTCATTCATGTCACACAAGCAAGGTGGCAGGGGCTCATAATCTGCATACATTTTGCATTCATCACAGTATTGAAGGCCAGGACAAGAATCCATGGCGGCTTCAGCCAGCATGAGACGGTCCTTGGCCAAGTTAGCCTCGGGATCATATTCCTTTGCAGCCCTTAAGGAAAGACGTACACAAAACGCAAGTTTAGTTTTCTTTTCAGTGCGTTTCTTACAGTTGTCCAGACTCTTGGGAAGTTCAGGGCTGCGGCCCATCATACACGTGCCACCCACCAGCCCTGGATTAGAGCCCTCTGCCCCCGTCCCGAGTTGCTCTCTCATGTTTTCCTCTCCTGCAACTACTGAACATGTAAGGAGAGTGACCTGTGAGTGGACATGACCCCGCGGGTTGCTGCAGACTTGGAGACACAGGAAGAGGAGGAACAGGCTGAAAGTGGCTGTGTTCTGGACTCTAGAGGCCACCATCTAACTCCCTGGATTGGGGATACCATTACTGCTGACAACCACCTTGTTCCACCCTTTGGATTCTCTCCCTGAAAAAGCACCACTTTCTGTCACATACTCCTTCCATATTAAGAACATTCTACTTACTGGATTACATCTCCAACCCAGAAACAAACAAACAAAAAAACAAGATTCTGTAACTATCCAATCTTGCCTTTATAAACCAGCCTGTGGTTCTTAACCTGACCTATGGCATGAGACTGGTAGCAAGAAAAAATCTTGCTCAAGCAGACAGCCCCAGGTGTCCCATTTGAAGAGAGGTGCTGACTCTCACCCCCATGACTTACTTCATTGCCTTGGTCAGATTGACATAAAGACAGATGACAACACCTGTTAGCACCAGCATGGCCAGCAGGATCGCGCTGCAAATGATGATTAGAATCATTGTCCGGAGGTCAAAAGATGTAGTCATACCTGGGCAAAGTGCAGACAAACAGTAAGGTGACCTCCCTCCCTACACAGAAATGAGTAGCCTAGGAAGGAATGGAACCCGACCACAGATGATCATGTGTATAAACCTCCAGAGAATCTTCCCACAGGAGAATTTAGCACCCCTGTGCAGGTAAGATGGTTTATTTCTGTATGAAACAAACTAAGATGCAAAATTTAATGGAAACGGTAGACAGAACCACAGAGAGTAGAAAAAATCTTTACCTTTCACAGGCAGTAATGTGACTTTATTTCATAAAAACAGCTTACATGAGAGCTAGTAGTTTTACTCACACATATCTGGGTCTCCCAAACTACATTCACAATACTCTGCTTTCTCTTCGGATCACATAAATCTTTTGTGCCTTTTAGCAGGCTATGTTCACATTCGTAGATAGGATCGCTCATTTTATTTCAGACTGATAGTTCTCCTATGGGGATAACTGCTCCAAAATGTTATTATTCTAACAATCCCCAAAACCGTTCAGCAAATTTGTGTTTTAGTAGGAAGAAGTTTTCGATTCTTTGACTAAAAGCTGTTGTCAGGCTTCTGAATTCTAAATCTTAAGCCCTCTCAGTGACTGAAAAACAATTTTTAATAATTTTCTTAGTCTAACTCTCTGACACTAGAAACATGTGAATAGGCAGAACAGCAAATTCATCTGACTACAAAGGCATACTTACTACCTTCTAACTCTTCGTGGCTGGATGAAGGCCAATAGTTCTTTTAAAACTATAATTAAAATAAAGTTTAGGAAGAAAGAACATCTTACCAGAACTTCCTCTTTAATTTGAGAAAGAAAAATCCAATTATTAAGATCCAAGTTGAAGAACTCTCTTCAGAAGCTCAGTCTTCCACCAGAGTAGGTAGAAATGAAAGCCACTGTGAGCTCCAAGGCCTTAATCAGTACCCAGGCTTTATGACTTCAGCTCTCTCTACAGAAGCTCTCTTTCACAGAGTTCTAAATTCTAGCCCCTGCTTAGATACATTTTAGCACCACTGGAAAGAGAAATGCCTGAATATTACCTTAAGTCATATAATTCATAGTTTCTCCTTTCTTGATTTTGTTTCCTTTAGGGAAATGTAGTGATTGCTAATTGAAAGCAAATGGGTTAGTGATACAGCTCAGCACCGTAAGAGCCTGCCTGGCAAGCACAAGGTCCTGAGTTTGAGCCCTAGTGCCAAAATAGAAGAAAAAAGAAAGCAAATATGCAGCTGGGCATGGTGACACAACCCTGCAGTCTCAGCACTTGGGAAGCTGAGGCAGGAGGAGTGGCACAAGTTTGAAGCCAGCTTGGACTATATAATGAGTTCAAGACTAGCTTGAGTTACATAGAAAGACTGTATTAAAAAAAGCCAACCAACAAATAAACAAAAAACAAAACAAATGTAAGATTTCAACCAATTAACAAATAATAATGTAAGGAAACAAATATCTAAAAACCCTCATAAGGGCCAGCCAAACAGCTCAGTGAATTAAAGCTCCTGCAAGCAGGTGCAGGGGCCAGGGGCTCAATCTCCAGGCCTGCTGTGCTGGCCCTGCCCCCGGGGCACACTGAGATGGCAATTGAGACTGGGAGTGGTAGTGCGTGCCTGTAATCCCAGCTCTTGGGAGGCTGTAAACAGGCAGATCACTATGAGTCCGATCTAGTAGTGAGACTCTGAACACGCCATAGACTCTTCCCTAAAATACAAAAAATAAAAAATAAAAACACTCATAAATCTAAAAGGTCAGTGAGACAAGGTTGGTTAAACTTTATCTTTTACTCACAGAGTGAAATAATCTGCAGCCACTGAAGAGGATTCAAGTATAAAGGATTCAAGCATACCATTGGCATCATATCATACATTAAGACAAAAAAATCTCAAAAACATTACTGGATTAATATACATGTTTTAGCCAGCCTTCTATGATTTCAAGGTAGTTTGACCATACAAAGTCAATTCAGTTACTTAAGGGAATTATTTTAATAATTAGAGATGATTCCTGATTGCTCTGGCAAAAACCTAAAGAAGGTCATGAACGGCAGGTAAGATTTCAAGAAAATGGTAGCACAAGAAGTGTTCAGCCCTCAGGGGCTGAAGCAGTCAAGCTACCTCTGCCATGTCAATGTCAACTATTAGTCACTAGGTAACCTAGTGTCACGTGGTACTAACTTTGCAAAGGTATAAATAAATGCCCCTACTGTTGCAACAAACTGATGCACTAAGGCTGTGTAGTGAGATGCTGTACCAAATACGTTGGAAAAAAAAAAAAAAAAAAGACTAAAGAGGAAAATAGGTTTGAGAGAAGCCAAAAAGAAGAAAGTTATATTGGGTTAAAACTAGAACAAACAGTTTCAAGAATCTCAGTGGTGGGCTGGGGAGATAGCTTGGCGATATAAGTACCTGCTTAGCAAGCGCAAGGATCCAAGTTTGATCCCTGGTACTACATGCGGGGCCGGCCCTGGAACCGAGTGTGGTGGTGCACACCTGTGAACCCAGAGCTGGGGAGGCTGAGACAAGGAGCACTAGGAGTCTGAGCTGTATAGCAAAATCCTATACCAAACAAATTAATTAATTAAAAAATTTTGGTGGTCTATGTATATAGAAGTGGTTTTGACATTCTTGATTCCCGTATTTATTTTTCCATTCTGGATTCTGGAATTTTACAAGTACAAAGGATTTGCAGCTTGACTTGAAGCTTTCCCTTAAAATCAAGTCCCAAACCCAAGTGGGCCAAGGAGAAGGGAGCAAGGTGCCACACACAGAGCTTAAGCCTTCCAGCCTTGCTCTATCAAATAAGGAAGGAGCAGTGGTGGACAAGGGAGCCATCCCCACCAGAGCACTGTTTCCTGACAAAATTCACAACACCCAATGATTGTAACTGAGCCACAGGCAGCCTTCCCAACCTTTTGAGCTCAGAGAAATTTCACTGAGTCACAGAACAAACTCCTGCCTCTCAAGTAATAGAGCTGTCCTCTCTGTGTCTCTTGCAATTAACACTAAAAGGAGCTAGATGAATGGGGGAGTCAATGGAGGGTTTTCAGCATACCTAACCTTTTACTGAAGTTCAAGTTTCTAATAATCTGAGACAAGTTGTACAACTTCATGGATCTGTACCTTACAACTTCTGACATTGCCGGTTCTGCAGATAACCCAATACTGTTATGGACTACTGGACTATTTTGGATTATTTTGCTGAATTCATGCACCTACAATATTTGAATGGCAATGGAATACCAATCTCTGATAAAACTAAAACAAAAATGGGGCTATAAATGATCATTTTGTAGTGAAAAAAAATATATACATATGTATATACAAAATAGCTAGGATAATATACAGCTACTTTCTCTTAGTTCAATGAGAAGAAAGATTTGTACTAATAGTGCTTAGACAAGATATCATGTCTGCATCTTGCACTATGAATAATTATTACAAAGACAACAATATGCAATGTATTAATTATTGTAACTGTCCTACTAACCTGTTTTGAAACTGTCTCACTGCTATTTCTTTCTCAATGAAATTAATTTAAAAAAAAAACTTAAAAAGAATTAAAACAGGCTGTTTCTACTTATGACCCTACTGCTCCTTTTACCTTGACTTTGGTAGAAATCCTAGGACAACAGATTATGGCCCAAAATGATTAGAAAGGAATAGCTAAAGAATTTTTTTAACTCAACGTTATTTACTGTGGAAAGGAAATTTCTTTGACTATTATACAAACCAGGAAGCTCATAATGCTGTTCACAACATAGCAGTTACAAAAGATATGCTTGATCAGTAAATGAGGGACGAAATTGAGTTACAGGATGTTACAGTACAGGTTCCCCTATGTTCCCCTACTGACCTTGAAAGGCTAGGGCCAAAATGTTGGCTGTCCTTACAGCCCTTCTTTTTCTCTAATTTTTGGTCTGCAAACTTAAGTTGTTAACCCTCCAGAAGAGAAGTTTAATGATATTAGTAACAGGTTAGTAGGACAGTTACAATAATTAATACATTGCATATTGTTGTCTTTGTAGTAATTATTCATAGTGCAAGATGCAGACATGATATCTTGTCTAAGCACTATTAGTACAAATCTTTCTTCTCACTGAACTAAGAGAAAGTAGCTATATATTATCCTAACTATTTTGTATATACATATATATATATTTTTTTCACTATAAAATGGTCCTTTATTCATAGCCCCATTTTTGTTTTAGTTTTATCAGAGATTGGTATTCCACTGCCATTCAAATATAACCCTCCAGAAGAGGCAGTTGAGCTTACCCTCACTCTGTCTCAATATCAAACATCTTAGATATAACATGGAACAGGTATTTTCCATCAAGTATTGATATGTTAAATTTTAAATCCCTACAGAATGTGAAGAAAAAATAAAAATAATAAAAAATATTTTTAAAATAGGAATAATTATGTTTATAAAGAAATTTAGAGGGCTGGTGAGATGGCTCAGTGGTCTAAAGCACCTACTTAGGACAAGCTTAGCAAAGCACAGGGACGGCGGTTCAATCCCCCAGCACCACATGCCAGCCAGCCCCGCCCCCTGGTGGGCTGAGCTGGCCACACACACACACACACACACACACACAAATAAAATTTTTTTTAAAAAAAGAAATTTAGAAATCTAACCATATACAGCGTTGTAGCACGACAGTCCTATGATGTTTTTCTTATCTCTTGTTTTCATTTATTGCCCATTTTTTAAAAAAACATTTACTTGATAGACAGTATGGCAGTAATTGGTATGACATGACAAGCAGTATGTATTTAGAAAACCAGAACGACAAGCATTCCAAGCATGACCCAGTATCACACACAGATGAAAGTGATCGATGATGTAGAGTGTGCCTAAGGAGATTCACATGGAGAGAAAACATTCTCTCAGGCTTTCACAGAGAGCAAAATGGTCAAGCAATGGCTGTGACTCATCCACATGGCTGACACTGACAAAAGATCTACAAACTGCGGTAATTTGTAATAAACTTTGTTTCTTCTGACCAGTCTTGGGCTTAAGCCCACTTTGTCTAAAAATATGATTATCTACTTCTTGTTTTCATGCTTCCATTGAATCTTTTCTTCTTTTAAAAATGCATTTAGCACAGGGTCTACAGGGTTTCATTACTTAGATTGGACTCATAGTTATTCTTTCTCAACCTCCCAAGCACTGGAATTACAGATGCACGCCATCATGCCTCTCAATCACCCTCTCAACATGCCCCTGGGGGTGGGGCAGGCCCAGCAGGCCAGGAATCAAACCCTGACCGCTGTGCTCTGCCTAAGCAGGTGCTTTAGTCCTCCGAGCTATCTGGTTAGCCCTCCCATGTAATCTTGTATTCCATCCTATGATTTTAGTCTATGAATTTTTTTTTTGATGCCCCATACTGTTGGGTTCCAGTCTGCCAGTCTGTGTCTTTCTTTTTTATTGGTACATGTTTGTAGTACAGTGATTACATTCATCCTGGGGAGTTGGTACGTGCACATGACATTTCTCAATTCCTTTTTTTTTAACCTGCTCGTCTTCCCTCCTCTTCCTCCATCTCTTGGATTTCTTCATAGATATTTATATAAAGACAGAGATTAAATATATAGAGAGATATAGATAAATATGCTTGCAGTACATTATGATGACATGTCTTATAGGAACCTGATGTGTGTACAAAGGGCTTCACAATCCCCTTCATTTTTCCCCATTAATGTGCTTTCCCCATGCTCCATAAGAAAAGCCATGTTATGGACTACTGGACTCTTATAGAATATTTTGCTGAGTTAACACACCTGTAATATTCAAATGATGGAACTAAACAAAAAAGGGGATACAGACCATTTTGTATCTGTGTATTCAAAATGGTTAGGATAAACAGATAGTTACATTCTCTTAATGAATAGAGGGATTTGTTCTAATAGTGTTTGTAAACAGGATATCATGTCTGCATCTTGTACAACAAATAACCACTAGAAAGAGAGTATGCAATGTGTTAATTATTGAAACTGTCCTACCAATTTGATTTGAAACTGTCTCATTGCTATTTGTTTCTCAATAAAATTACAGGGAAAAAAAGAGAGAAGCCATGTCTGGGCCAGCCAAATAGCTCAGTGGATTAAAGCACATACAAGCAGGTGCAGGGTCTGGGGTTCGATCCCCGGGCCTGCCATGCCGGCCCTGCCCTGGGGTGCACTGCGACTGTGATTGAGACTGGGCGTGGTGGCACATCCCTGTAATCCCAGCTCTTGGGAGGCTTTAAACAGGCGGATCACTAGGAGTCTGATCTAGTAGTGAGACCCTGAACACCCTCTAGACCCTTCCCTAAAATACAAAAAAGAAAAAAAGAGAAGCCGTGTGATATTTAAACGTCTGACCTACTTCACTTAAATTTATGTTCTCAGGCTGAATCCATTTTCCTACAAATGATTCAAGGTTATCCTCTTTATGGCAGAGCAGCACTTCATTTTTTATGAACACCACAGTCCTCATCCACTCACCTCTTCAAGCTGTTTCTAAGACTTAGCTCTTACGAGTTGTGCTACTATAGATGCACGTGAGCATGAATCATTGTAATATGATGTTAAC
This sequence comes from Octodon degus, assembly GCF_000260255.1. Taxonomy (NCBI): domain Eukaryota; kingdom Metazoa; phylum Chordata; class Mammalia; order Rodentia; family Octodontidae; genus Octodon; species Octodon degus. The sequence goes on along the minus strand of NW_004524586.1, from coordinate 21,174,787 downwards.
TCTTTCAGGAAGATACCTAGTAAAGGGATTTTGAACTAGGCAGAATTTCTATTTTTAAAATTTTTCTCCACATGCAACTATTTTATAAATGTAAATTATTTCACAGATCTTCATCTGTGAGTTCTTCAACCATTAACCAAATATTGCATTCAAACTAAGGCACTGAAATATATATATATATATATATATATATATATATATATATTATACCACATTATCAATACATTATAGCATCATTAAAATATACTGAATGAGAATTTTTTTTTTTTTTTTTTTTTTTTTTTTTGGTGGAACCAGGGATTGAACTCAGGTCCTTGCGCTTGCCAGGGAAGCACTTATTCCACTGAGCTATCTTCCTGGCCTGAAAAATATTTTTACTTTGACAATTTATAGAAATTTAACCAGTAAGTCAGAGTTTCTAAAAACTGAAATATAATTCTGTACATCTGCCCTAATTAGTTAAGAAACCCATGCCAATTTTTATTTTCAGTTAATTCAGGGTCTTGCTATGCAGTCTGGACTTGTAGTGATCCTCCCCAGCGCTGGGATTACAGGCATGCACCACCATTCTGGGACTGGCACAGCACACCTGGGGTTCCAGGCCACGTGGCATGCAGCACCGAGGATCGAACCCTGGACTGTGTGCCTGCTGGGCAGGTGCTTATACTGCCAGACTATCTCCACAGCCCAACCTATGACAATTTTGAAACAACTGCTTAAGTCAAATTATATTCCACACCTATGATGTTTGCTTATCTTCAAGTTTTCCTTCCCTTGGCAAACTGAGTTTACGTTTGCCAAAGTCAGAATGCATTAAGTGTTCTACACATTTAATCAGCATACAACTTTTATACTTTCAAGTAAATAGCTTTTATCAGATCATTATCCTTTTTCACAAACTTCTGAGAATGTTACTCACACAAAACTTTTTATAGTTTAAAAAAAATGAAGGGTTTTCTAAAGACAGGTCTTTCTCTGTGAGACCTTTCATTGGGGTGTATTTTACACGTACCCCAAAAAAACCTTCATTGTGTCCTCTGGCTCATTGGAAACTGAAAAATCTACAAAAGCGGCCTTTTTATCACTACATCAGAAACATTCTCATAAGAGAAGTCCATTAAATATGTAATAATATATTATTAATAATTATGAAATGTAAATGCCTCCATGATGTATATGAAATATTTTCATACATTCCTGAAGATATATTCACCGTCATCACAAGCTATTTTCTGCATCTAAAAGATAAGTTCATTGATTTTCTCATCCTCCAATTTTTAAAAAAAGTTTTAGGTATTTAGTACAGGGGTCTTGGTGGGCAGCTCAGTGTGCCCAAGGCGGGGCCAGCGTGGCATGTGGTACCAGGAAATGAACCTGGGTTCTAAATGCCTAGGTGGGCATTTAGACCACTGAGCTATCTCCGGGGCCCCTCCCACTTTAAATGGTGTCACTATTTGTGCTTCAATAGAGGACTGACACTGCTATATAAATGTTACAAAAGAATGAATATTTTCTGAGATGTATCTGCTCTTTTCCCTGGGTACAAGAAAAAAGAAAAGGGCTCCTCCCTTCTGCCCAATCTGCCATGTAGAAGGATGGCAGCTAGGAGAGGAAGCACCCTTAAAGCAGACTGGGACAGTTGGTAGTCAGGTCAGCTAGTTAGGCAGAGCTCCCTTTTGTGATTCCTGAGCCTTCAGTAAAGCCTTACTCAAACATCACATCTCTGTCTCCCCTGCACTGTAACAAGGCACAGGTTATGTCATGATCAGTTCACGTTAAGAAGAGATAGCTTAAGGGAAACTGAGGAGCAAGGATAAAGCAGCGTTGGCAGCCCCACTCAGTGGTATCTTCCATTGACCATAACTGAACAAATGGCCTTTATTTTCTTGGGCTAGAAGTGCATTAGAGCAGGATTTCCTGAAAAGCAGTACTTCTCCCACTTCCCTAAGAATCACTTAACATTTCAAATGCAGTGTTCTGGAACGCTACAGTGAATCAGGATGCTCTGAAGTTTCCCAAGTGTTTCTCATGCTGAGGAAGGCTTAAGCATCACTGTCCCAGTCTGCTTTAAGGGTGCTTCCTCTCTTAGCTGCCATCCTTCTACATGGCAGATTGGGCAGAAGGGAGGAGCCCTTTTCTTTTTTGTTGTACCCCGGGAAAAGAGCAGATACATCTCAGAAAATATACAGGATAGGCTCCTGTAAAGCAGGCTCCTTAGACTCATTCAGGTGATCTGCCAGGTCAAAAACTTTTTATAGTATACTAGGTTAGCATGTTCTCTTTCAGTGTCTCTTGAATGTAGTTTCCTGGTATCCTCGAGGAGCTACATGACATATAACATTGCAACACAGAGAAAGCAGAAGCAGATAAAAATTCCAGCTGTACTCTAAGTTAGGCAGTAAGGATATCTGCAGAAAAAAATACAATGCCACTTTTCTTACTCAATCTTTTTATGTTTTGGAAGTAATATTATTAAGAAATGGGGTCTTCCTGTGTCACTCAAGTTGGCCCAAACATTTTCTGTTAATTTATACAACATTAAGATTTTGTTTGCTTGAGACAGGATCTCAACTACGCAGCTGTGCCTGTCCTTGAACTCACTATGTAGGCCAGGCTGGCCCCAAACTCATAGTGATGCTCCTGCCTCAGCCTCCCAAATGCTGAGATTCTACAAGATATAGTGATTTAATTATGATTCTAAGATAAATAGCTATTTAATATATTTTATGTTAATTGGTATTTGAAAATAAGTATTATTTTCCTTTTTATTAGATTTTTGGAGAAAATGTGATGACTATAGCATCCAGTCATGTTACTTTCCGAACTTGTAATTATTAGAAGTCCTCTCATCAGGAGAGAATTAGGAAAGATTCAACCAAAGGTTCAGCAAATCTGACTTCTTTCTCCTAGTTTTACATGTCAACTCCTAGCTATTATTTTTTTGTATAATTTTCAGTCTCTCAAAAGTCAATGCTTTGATGTTCAACCTGAAGAACTGGGGTGGGGGTGAGGGGGTTAAAAAGAGAACAGCTCTCCAGCATGTATTATCTGATTTTTTTTTTTTTAAAGTTTCTTACATAAAACAGCCATTCTTTTTGGAATGCGATGGAATCTCAGTGTTCTTAAATTTGGATTTCTCCAGTGGCTAGCAATGTGAAGCATTTTTGGCTATCTGTCCTTCTTAATCTGAGAATTTTCTGGGTTTTTTGTTGTTTGTTTACTGTTGTTTTGAGGGGCATTGTACCAGGAATCAAACTCAAGATCTTGTACTTGCTGAACAAGTTCTGTGTGAGAAGTGTCTATTCATTTCCGACACCCATTTTTCTAAATTGGATCTCTATATTCGAAGGGTCTAATTTGTTTGAGTTCTTTACATAGTCTAGCTATTAATCCTTTGCCTGATGAGTAGCTGAATGCATTTTTCTCATTCTGTGGAATGTCCCCTGTTGGTGGTTTCCTTGGCTGTGCAGCTTTTTGGTTGTTTGCTTTGTTTTTCAAGAACAGGCTCTCACTAGGCATTTCAGGCTGGCCTTGAACTTGTAACAATCCTCCTGCCTCACCCTTCTGAGTACCAGGAATTCATTGTACAGCTTTTTAATTTCTGTGATCCCATTTGTTGATTCTTGGTATTATTTCTTGTGCAACCAGGGATCTGTTCAGAAAATCTTCACCTATGCTTTTCTTCAAGAATTTTACCTATTTAGTCATACAAAAATTAAGTGTTTCTGTTTTAATATTCAGACTTTCGATCCATTTTTATTTTAATTGATTGTATGGTAAATGGTATGGATCTAGACTCAATCGTTAGCCATATGGAGAGCCAGTATTCCCAGCGCTATTTGTTAAAGAGACTATCTTTCCTCCAGTGAAAGTAGATGGCCACTGTGTCAAAGATAAATTAGCTAAGTTTGCCTGGAATTGTTTCTGCATCCTCTGTCCTGTTTCATAGATCTACAAGTCTATTTTTTCCTTTTGTTTTGTTTTACAATACTGTGCTGTTTTTATAACTGTAGCTTTGCAGTATAACTTGAAAACCAGAATTGTGATGTCTCCTGTCTTTCTCCTGTTGCCCAGAATTGGTTTTGCTATCTAAGTTTCTTCTGGTTCCATATGAATTTTAGGATTGTTTTCCCTAGTTTTCTTATGAATGCTATTGGTGTTTTGATTTGGATTGTGTTGAATCTATGTAACAGTTTTGGAAGTATAGGCATATTTGAATATATGTTTTAGGGCTGGCTGGCCAAATAGCTCAGTGGATTAAAGTGCCTGCTTCAATCCCCAGGCCTGCCATGCTGGCCCTGCCCCCGGAGCATGCTGAGACAGCAATTGAGACTTGGAGTAGTGGCACATGCCTGTAATCCCAGCACCTGGGAGGCTGTAAACAGCAAAATCACTACGAGTCTGATCTAGTTAGTGAGACCCTGAATACCTTGTAAGCCCTTCCCTAAAAAACAAAAGAAAACAAAATGAATATAAGTGTTTTGCCTATCCAGGAACAAAGGATGTCTTTCCATTTTCTGGTATCCTCTTCACTCTCCTTTTTCAGAGTACTGTAGTTTTCACTTCAGGGGTCTTCCATTTCCTTGGGTAGGTTAATTCCTAAGTATTGCATTTTACTTGATGCAATTGTGAAAGGAACTGTTTCCCTAATGTCTCTCTCAGTAAATTTATAATTGGTGTACAAGGATCTACTGATCTTCAAGTGTTGACTTTGTATTCTGCTATGCTACTAAATTTGGTTATTAATGCTAGGAGTTTTTTTGGTAGCCTTTTTGGGGCCTTCTATATGGATAATCATGTCATCTGCAAATAATGATTTAAATTCTTTTCCTACAAATATCATTTTTATTTTTTTCTCTTGCCTCAATGCTCTAATAGTCAAGAACTATATTGAACAGCAGTGGTGATAGCAAACACCTTTGTCTTGTCCCTGGTTTTAGAGAAGAAACTTTCAGCTTCTGTCCATTTAATACGATGTTGGCTGTCGGTTTGTCATAGGTGGTTTTTGTCAGATTGAGATAAAGACCTTTTATCAGGAATGAAGGTTGGATTGTATCAAACACTTTTTCTGTATCTATCGAGATGATCATGCAATCTTTTTTAACCTAGCGTCTGTTTATGTGGTGTATTGATTTGTGTATCTTGAATCATCCTACATCCTTGAGATGAAGCCAACTTGTGTTTATTTTGATTTGCTGCATTTGATTGGCCAGTATCTTAGCAAGGATTTCTCCATCTATCTTTATTAAAAAGATTGACCTGTAGTTTTCTTTGTTGTTGGATCTTTTTCTGGTTTTGGAATCAGATTAAATGTTTGCTTCCCAGAATGGCTTTGGAATACTACTTCCCTTTTGATTCCATTAAAGAGTTTGAAGAGTGTTGCTGTTAGCTCCTATCTAGAGTTCTTGTAGAATATGGCAATGACTTTGTTGGGACCAGGGCTTTTCTTAGTAGTTTTTCAATTACTTCTTCAGTTTCATTGGCTGATATGGAATTATTCATGGTTTTTATTTCAGATTTGTTTTACCAGTTCATATATATCTAAGAATCTATCCATGACTTCTGAATTTTCTGAATGTCAAAGTAGTTAACACAGATCTTCTGAATTTCAGCAGAATCTATTGTGGTTTCACCTTTTTCACTTCTAAATGGACAGATTTGTGTCTTTTCTTTCCTTGTTCTGGTAAGACTGGTGAAGGGTTTGTCTATTTTGTTTACCTTTCAAAGAGCCAGCTCTTCAATTCCTTATTTGCATTTAGTCTCAGTTTCAAGTATTCATGCTCTAATCTTTATGCTCTCCTTCCTCGTGCTAGCTCTGGGTCTGGCTTTGTTTTGTTTTATAAGGTCCTGAAGTGTATCAAAAGGTTAATTGATTGTACTCTGTTTTTCAGTTGTGGGGATTTACATCTATAAACTTCCCTGCTAAGACTGCTTGTACTTTGTTCCAGAGGCCGAGGTATGTTGGATCAGCATTATTGTTTGATTCTAGGTATGTTCTAAATTTTTAATTTCTTCTAAGACCCAATGGTTATTCCAAAGGATATTATTTAACTTTCATGTGTTTGTATAATTGTGGTTTCTTTTGTCAGATTTCTAGCTTCATCGCACAATGATCTGATAATATACATGATGTAATTTTGATTCTTTTTTGTGTTTACTTCAGCATGATTCAGTGGCTAGTATGTATTCTATTTTGGGAAAAGTCCCATGTGCTATGAATGTATATTCTGTTATTGCTTTAAAAATCTATGAAGTCTATTCATGAAAAGGTTTAGTTCAACTCAGGTATTTTTTGTTGTCTACTTGATCCATTTGTTGCAGCATGGTAATATAACTATATTGACATTTATCTGATTTTTTATGTCTAATAGTATTTACTTTGAATTGGTTGCACTAGAATCTGATTCATAAATGTTTATAATTATCTCTTCCTATTTAATTATTCCCTTAACCAACAGATTGTAAACTTTGCCTGCTCTGACCAGTTTTACCCTTAAATCCTCTCTATCTGAAATGTTATTATTTCCTGTGCATTTTTATTGCATTGAATGGAATATTTTTTAATTTTAGCCTATGAATTTCTTCGGAATAATTTTTTTATAGATAGTATACTGCTGGATTCTTTTTCTTTTTAGTTTCAAAATTTTTCTTTACCAACTTAAGACTGAAATAATAGGTTTGTCCTTACAAGGGTTTATTTTACAATCCGAAATGTAAATTACAATGAATATATACATATTCAAAAGTCCTGGACAAGGCTGGAACACAGGGGACAAATTCCTATAATACTTTATAACTGAGAGTCATTTAAGAATCCTTTTGGCCTAGTACTGTTTCCTTGGGAAACTTGGAGATAGAGAAATTACATTCTTAGAAGTATGTATTTATACCTAGATAGTCTTTACAAAATGATTATTTATACTCTATGACAAAGAATGTGGGATAAGAAATTCTTCTTATTCACTGTATGTTTTTAGTGGTTGTTCTGTGTTTTTCCTTTGTTTTTGTTTTTTCGATTTCCTTGTTGTGGCTTTTCCCAGTAGCTTAGGTTCGCTATTTAGGTTGGTGTCTGTGTATTGCATAGTCTCATGTGCTTGCCTTCTCTTTAGCTTTTGTGGTTGTGTTTTTGTGTATCTGTGCTCATTTTTTCAGTATTTTTTTTTGCTTGGGCTTTTTTGCTTTATTTATACTACTTCAGGCTTCTTACTCAAGAGCTCTTGGCGGGCTTTATTGCCAGGTTTTCTTACCAGGTTTCTTGTTCTATTTTGCGTTGGTGTTTGCTGTACTGTTGTTTTATTCTTTTGCTGGTTTTTTCATCCAGCATGTGAGTCCTAGCATGTGTTTGTTGCTGCTGTCTTTTCCTTGTGTGCTTATCGTGTTTTTTTTTTTCTGTTTTTTTTGGTTTGTGGATTTTCTGTTTGTTTTGTCTGTTTTTTTTTTCTTACTTTCTGTTCTTAGGTCTTTTTGTCCAATATATTTTGCACTTTTTTCTCTCTTTTCTGTTTTTTATGTTCTGTGTGTTAAGGTTTTTGAGTGAGCTTATTGTCTGGGTTAGGCTTTTTCTAAGCTAAATGTGTCTGGTCTTGTACTTTGATATTGTCTAGTATTGGCCTTTGGAAGTTTCAGTTTTAGGAGTCTGGCATGTGATTTGTTGTCATTTTGGATTGCCTTTTAAGAATTTCTTATCCCACATTCTTTGTCATAGAGTATAAATAATCATTTTGTAAAGACTATCTAGGTATAAATACATACTTCTAAGAATGTAATTTCTCTATCTCCAAGTTTCCCAAGGAAACAGTACTAGGCCAAAAGGATTCTTAAATGACTCTCAGTTATAAAGTATTATAGGAATTTGTCCCCTGTGTTCCAGCCTTGTCCAGGACTTTTGAATATGTATATATTCATTGTAATTTACATTTCGGATTGTAAAATAAACCCTTGTAAGGACAAACCTATTATTTCAGTCTTAAGTTGGTAAAGAAAAATTTTGAAACTAAAAAGAAAAACTTTTTTATTTCTGCAAACAAAATTAAAGACTAAAAGCTGTGTGTAGTGGTGCATTCCTAGAATCTCAGCATTTAGGAGGCTGAGGCAGGAGCATTACCAGAAGTTTGAGGCCAGCCTGAGCTATACAGTGATTTCAAGGCCAGCCTTGACTACACAGCAAGATCCTGTCTCAAAAGAAAACAAAATATTGCAGCATTAACTGTAAATGCTTGCTGTTAAACATAACAGAAAGGTGGCTGCCCAAAAAGACCAAAGGCTGACTCTTTAATGTCCTTTGCTGCTTTTTAAAGCAACAAGTATGGAATATCCTCTGACTAAAATATGTGTATTGGTTAACATGTTTTCTCCTTTTATATCTACAAACCCCATCCCTAATCTCTGCCATTGTCTTTTTAAGCTTAAAAGAAAATGGGCATAGATTATCCACTCTTATTTATGACAAGAGACATATTCTAATAGTCATAAGGCAATGTGTTTACTGATTTTCTCAAACCTGTGAATAGTTCCTAACTCTATTCAACTTGTTGGATGTATCCATGTGCTACCCAAGTCATTAGCTGTCACCCAAATGGACAAGTGACTTCATCATGCCTTAAGTAAGCACTGTACTGTGTGCAGTACACGCTTGTACTTGAGAGAAATAACATTAAGAGAAAAGGCCAGCCTTGCAAACATCAGCTTCTTCTACAGGTGACAATAGTGCTATTTGGTTCTGCTTTAATAGCCACCAAAAATTGACAAAAGGGCTAATGTCACAGCTCCGTGGTGAATGATATGTTCCTGATGAGCCTTCAGTTCACAGATTTTAAACTACTGTTTCCTAATTTACTGTGAAGTGAAGGTGAGAATCATCCAACTGATGTTGACAAAGTAGAACAGGAAAGCAGGATATACAGCAAGGGCTTTGCAGTTTGGAGGCTGGCTATCAGCAAGAAAAGCTATAGAGGCAGCGATAAACCAGGCAAATATCACGACCACCACGAAAAGCCCAACAATGAAGTTTACTGGTCCTGGTTCTGCCAGAAGTACCAGGCAGCAAATCAGCATTGCCACTGTGAAAGAAGGTATACAGTACCCAGCACATGGACGCTCTGGAAGAAAGATATATTTCCTCCAGGAAGTTTTGAGTTGAGGGTGGTGGTGACAGCACCAAACAAGACAATGACAACCATTTCTGCAAACTAAGGCCATCCATCTTTATCACCATCTACGGAGCCTCTCTGCAACATTAATGCAAATGTCAAACAAAGGATGGGGGGGCCCACAAATACCAATCTCTCAAAAGAGTATTACTTTTTCTCGGATACTTTAAGACACGCATGGATTTTTTTTTTCCCAATAGTTTTGAGATCGCATATGATAGTATTCCACAGATTCATTTAATGTGGAGCTGTCAAATTCTCAACTGCAAGATCTCATAGGAATGGTGATTTCTCCTTCTATTAGGATGTCTTGTGAGATACAGATATCTGAAAAGCCTGCAAACAAGGACCTGGGCGGTGCTGTCTCCTGGTCGCCTGGAGACTGCACCGCTTCCGCCATCTTGGCCCTCCTCTCAGGCCATATACTGTTAGATTCTTATTCATTGCTGGGTTGTTTTTTTTTTAAAATTCAATCTATCTATGTCTTTTGATTGGAAAATTGAGGTCATTAGCACTGTGAGATATTAATTAGGTAGTAATTCCTAACACTGTGTTCTTTCTAATCCTGATCCATTTTAGATTACTATTCTTCGTATCATTTAGCAGTTGTTGGATTCTTTTCCCATGGTCTTCTGTTGTTTTTAAGGTATCCCTGAGTGAAAGGTCACCTACATCAGTCCTATCTTCTAGTTCTCACTCTCTGCTCCCTTCTGCTGCCCACATTTTCAGCATAATTTTCTATCTCCTGGATTTTGGTTTGATTCCTTTTCATGGACTCTAATCCTTTACTAAACTGCTCATTAAATTTTGCATCATTCTGTTTGCCTCCATTAGCCACACACTATTGGTGTCTGTAAGTTCGTGTTTTCTCTCTGCCAAAGAGGTTGGTTATACCAGCAAGAACTGGTATTTGTTACTTAAGCTACTCAAATGTTCTTTCTGTGACCTAATGAGCTATGTGTCCCTTAGAGCAAATGTAGGATATTTATTCTTGTCTCTGTGCTACACATCAGGGGGCATCATGAAGTTTGTGGCTGGAATGACTGAGCTGCCTTGCTCATCGTATAAGCTATGGTGTAACACAAAGACTCCCCTTCCAAGAATTAATCCAATGTTACTTTGTCTGAAGAGCTGACATTGGTCACTACAGTGAATTACTTTCTAGCACCTATGGTGATGCTCACTCTGGTCTGGGTAGGGAAAACTGTATGGAAATGATTGCTATCTGCTTTACCGGAGGTAGAAGTGAGCTCAACATGCCTGCGACTTACTATGAGTGGTGTTCTGAGACTTAGATCCTGCGTGTAATCCTTTGAGGCTGTTTCACTGACTCACATGTGGCACCCCAAGTTGCTGATCCTAAAGGGGAAGGAACCTCTTTGCTCGTGCATGTCAGAGAAGAGTTTACCACTGGATAAAGTTCTCAGCTCTCATTTCAGGTCCTCTTCCCAATGTCAAATGTGTTGTCAAGGCAAAAATTGGTTTAATATACTGATGTTTGCTGTGAGTTCCTGAAGACAGAAAGATGCAAGAAATTTCTCTCCTGAAGTGGTAAGCTCAGACAAGAATTTCTCTAAATGGCTCCCTATTACTGCACTTGCAAATATATGCTCGAAGTTTTTCCAGTGCCAGTATGCTGGCTACGCAGAGTGCAAGTCTGTTTACACTGCACTTCTACATGACGGTGAATCTTGAGCCAGCTATGCTGTTTGGGCTGTTTCCCTCTTTTACCTCCACCCCTGTCCTCTGCTGCGCTGTCAAGCAACAGGCCTTACTCTGTATTCCTGTTTAAGTCTCAGTTTTTCCAACTTTCTGTGTGTTCATAATTGAACTAGCATGTTTTTCTACAATCACCTATCACAGAGAGAAGCTGCTCTCAGATGTCTTGATTCTTTATAAAGAGGCAGTTGAGTACTAGCTACACCTAATCCACCATCTTGCCTTCTTTTGAGGCAGTTTTTGTTGACAAATTGGGGGAGGCAGTCTGGTCAGCCTGGTCACCTGATAAATCTAAAAGAACTTCATTTCTGTCACAGTACTTTTGATATATGCCATTTCCTTTTTAATTTTCCTTAGTTTTTAGATGCATTGCCCATTTTTGTTAATTTTTATTTTTATTATTGGGGGAGTAGATATGTGCATATAACGCTTTAGTTCTTTTTACTTCTCCTGCTCCTTAATCTATATGTTCTTGCATGTCACTATTTTACATTATCTCTTAATATACTATTTTATATTCCTTATCAAGTATTCCAAAATCTATGTCACATCTAAAAATGATTCTAATGCTCATCATTTTTTACCAAATTTAACTACAGGTGTCAGAGGCTTTGATTTTTTTCTATTAGTCTGGCTTTCATCTGCCCTACTGTATTTGGGTTTTCCCACAAATTTCTATTAAACTGGGATGCTTTTATAGTTCTCTCTATAATCCCCTGGAGCCCTGTTTAGGGCTGGTCAAATAGTTCAGCAGATTAAATCACCTGCAAGCAGGTGCAGGGGCCAGGGTTTCAATCCCGGAGCCTGCTGTGCCAGCCCTGTCCCTGGGGCATGCTGGGATGGCAACTGAGACTGGGCGTGGTGGCATGCACCTGTAATCCCAGCTCTTGGTAGGCTGTAAACAGGTGGATCACTACCAGTCCGATCTAGAAGTGAGACCCTGAACACCCTGTAGACTCTTCCCTAAAATAAAAAATAAAAAACACTGCAATTAAGCCTCAATGCCAAGGGTTTAGTTTAGAAAACAAAAACCAAAACCCTCTTGAATTAACATCTTTTGTCTCAGAATAAAAACGCAGTCACAATTTGAATGATACAGCTTTTTTTTTTTTTTTTTTGAAAGGTAAGCGCTTAGACGTGGTGCACTTTTGCACAATTAATGTGATCTCTGCTGTTTTGTGCATGCTGAGAACTTGCCAAGCCTTGGCTCATAGTCTGAGAGCAACATGTACGGATCACACCATCTGTTTTCTTATATTGGATTTGATATAATTCAAAGCTGCAAACAGCTGCTCACAAGCATAAGACGATCCAAATAAAGTAAGAAAAGCAATCCCAAGTGCTTTCACTGATTTAAAATTATTTGTCAGACGAAAACTCAAACTTGACCCAGGTCTATCACCATGCACTAAACTAAAGTCAAAATGGATTAAAGATCTAAACATTAAAGCAGAGACACTAAATCTCCTGAAGAGAAAGTGGGAGGAACTCTTGAAGAAATAGGGGTAGGCAAAGAGTTCATGGTCAGAAATCAAATCACACGGGAAACAGGTGAAAGAATTAACAACTGAGACCTGCTCTTACAGAGAAGTTTTTTCATGTCAAAAGAAATTACCAACAAAGTGAAAAGGCAACTCACAAATTTGGAAAAAATCATGACAAATAAGTACACAGACAAAGGTCTGCTCTCTAGAATTTATAAAGAAATAAAGAACACTAGGGCCCCAAAATTTAAAGACCTAATCCAGAAATGGGCACCTGAGATGAACACACACTTCTCAGAGAAAGAAATTAAAGAAGCGAATAAATATATGAAAAAATGCTCCACATCACTAGCCATCTGCGAAATGCAAATTAAAACAACATTGAGATATCATCTCACCCCAGAAAGAATGGCTATCATAAAGAAATCAACCAACAACAAATGTTGGAGAGGCTGTGGGAAAAAAGGAACCCTTCTCCACTGCTGGTGGGAATGCAGACTGGTGCAACTGTTATGGAAATCAGTGTGGAGACTCCTTAAGAAACTAGGACTGAAAATCCCATTCAAGCCAGCTATCTCCCTACTGGAAATTTTCCCGGAGGAACTGAAAACGTCATATCATAGTGATATATGTGTACCTATGTTCATAGCAGCACAATCTGTGATAGCCAAATCTTGGAAACAACCAAGATGCCCATCACATGAGGAATGGTTGAAAAGATTTGGTATTTTTATACAATGGAGTATTATTCAGCTATAAAGAATGATAAACTTGAAGCATACTTAAGTAGATGCCACTTGAAGATATACTCAGAAGTGAAATAAACCAGACCCACATGCGTAAATAGCTTATAGTCTCCCTAGTATAAGAACTCAAAAGAAGAAATACAAATAGAAAGGTAAAACGCAATTAAAAGGAAAACAAGAACTTGAGGATTGGACAATGAGAGGGCAAGGAGAAAAGCTAGGAAACATGACAGGGGCAAAGCCATACATTTATATGGACAAGATGGGTAAGGCAATAATCCTGAGAAACATCAGCAGGTTTTTGAAACTAGCAGCTGATTGGTAAGCTTTTCACCTTGACTAACTATATATGCTGACCTCTGTGAACCAAGCAACTGCACTGAAGATAGCAATGTGTAATAGGAGGGTCATGCTTGGAATGTCTGTCATTCTGGTCTTAGGCAGAGGACCATTTTGTATCTGTATATACATAATAGTTAGGATAGATATACCGCTACTTTTGCTTAGTTCAACGAGAAGAAAGATTTGTATTAATAGTGTTTGGTCAGGATATCCTGTCTGTATCTTGTACTATGGATAACCACTAAGAAGATAACAATGTACAATGTGTTAATCATTGAAACTGTCCTATTCATCCATTTTGAAACTGTCTCATTGCTATTTTTTCCTCAATAAAATAAAATGAAATAAAAAAATCCATCAAAATACATACTTCTTGTCATAACACACCAATTGTTACCATACTGTCTCTCAAGTAAATGTTTATTTTTTTGTTTTTTTTAAGAAAGGGTAATAAATGAAAAAAAGACACAAGATAAAAAAGTCACAGTACTGTCCTGCTACAATGCTGCATATGGTTAGAGTTCTAAATTTCTGTATAAATATGTTGTTTATTCATATTCTTTAAATATTTTTCATTTTTGAAATTTTTTTCTCTGTATTCTGTAGGGACTTAAAGATTAACATATCAATACTTGATGGAAAATACCTGTTCCATGTTATGCCTCAGATGTTTGATATTCCGACAGATAGGTTAAACCCAAGTGCATATGTTGTAGGATAATAATGTTTCACTTCTGGAGGGTTAACAACCTAAGTTTGCAGATCAAAAATTAGAGAAATAGATGGGCTGCAAGAACAGTCAACATTTTGACCCTAGCCTTTCAAGGTCAGTGAAGACTCATGACATAGCAGAACCCATACTGTAACATCATGTTACTCAGTTGTGTCCTAAATTTTCTGATCAAGGAGATTATGGCGCCACAGAGCAATGTGACCAATGATATAGAGTGTGCCTAAGGAGAGTCACATGGAGAGAAACCATTCTCTCAGGCTTTCACAGGGAACAAATTGGTCAAGCAATGGCCGTGACTCATCTACATGGCTGACACTGGCAAAGGATCTGCAAACTGCGGTACAAGGATACAGGATAAATTCTGAGGGTACTTGACTGACCTTATCAGTACAAAAGTTACATTTTTTTGTTATATAGGTCTTGTTTTATCTTGGTCTTAACCATCCAGCAAAAAAGTATATAAATGAGGTATATAAAGTAAAGCCATATTAATATGCTGAGCTGTGAAAGGCTCAAGTCAACAACTTCTGTGGATAACCCACTACTGTTGTGGACTCCTGGACTGTGTTGATTGTTTTGCTGAATTCACGCACCTATAGTATTTAGATGCCAATGGAATACCCATCTCTGGCAGGACGAAACAAAAAAAGGGGATACAAAGGAAGGACCATTTTGTATCTGTATATACAGAATAGTTAGGATGGATATACCATTACTTTTGCTTAGTTCAACGAGAAGAAAGATTTGTACTAACAGTGTTTGGTCAGGATATCCTGTCTGCATCTTGTACTATGGATAACCACTAAAAAATAACAATATACAATGTATTAATCATTGAAACTGTCCTGTTCATCAGTTTTGAAACTGTCTCATTGCTATTTGTTTCTCAACAAAATAAAATTTTTAAAAATCCATCTAAAACACACTCTAAACAAGTTACCTATAGGAAATATAGTCACAGTTTTTCATAGCACAGTCCACACATAAAGAGAAACAACAGTACATTCCATGATTGCTAACTACATGTGCCAGTTTATGAACACACGCACAAAAAAACTTAAGTATAAAGACTGAATTATTTTCCATTTAATCATGAGCCCAAGTGCATATGTTGTAGGATAATAATGAGAAGAGGAAAGACCAAAAAAAAAAAAAAAAAGTCAGGGCAAAGAAATTCTAGTTTTGCAAACAGTACTATAAACCCAAGTGTGACACCCCAAATTTGGAGTATACTGACATCCCAATGTTCATCAATCCTATTTTCCACTTTTTTCAGCCTCCCAAGTGCTGGGATTACAGGTGCGCGCCACCACACCCAGTCTCATTCGTAGTCTCAGCGCCGGCATGGCATGCCAGACGAGCCTGCCTACGCAGGCGCTTTAGTCCGCTGAGCTATCTAGTCGGCCCCTATTTTTCACTTTATAAAAACGTGATGTTCAAAGAAAGGTGTGGATAGATACAATCTACCTAACTACACGTAGTAACTGTGAAATTCATTCTCAATGACAAATTTCTGTGCTCAAACACTAGATCTCCAGGACCCTCACACTTCGGTCATTGACAGTGCCCCCTCTATCCATCAGGGTTCAGGGATCAAGGCGGTAAGTCTGACGGGACTTCGGCTACATCACTGCGCTGCGTTGGCCCAACACCGCCCAGCAACCCGCTGCAAACCCCAGCCTACCACCCTCCATCTCAGTTACCGTCTACAGTCCGAACTGAGAGGAACTAAGACGATCCCGCATGCACAGCCCCTCCCCCGCGCTCCCGCTCCGAGGGCCGCACGCCGGGAGAAGGGCGCTGCCATCCACTCCCAGGATCACCAGGCCAGGGGGCCGTCCTGCAGAAGTCAGAGGGGGCACCCTACACCTACCCGACGAAAGATTCTCTTCACTGGATCCACCCTGTTCAAGAGCTCACCAAGGGCCCTTAAGTACCAGCCCTTGCTCCACACTCACCGCCCACGCTGCCACCCTGCCGTGTGCAACTCACTGCGCCTGCGCGGCCGGGTGGTGCATCAGTGCGCATGCGCCCTCTGCTGGCTGCGCATGCTCCGCCTTCTGGCCGCACATGCGCCCTCTGCTGGCTGCGTGTGCTCTGCACTCTGGCTGCGTGCCGTTGGGTCCCCGGCTACTTTATTGAAGCCTGATGTGCCCCTGTGAATCTCTGCTTGCCTGTGTGTCTGCAAAAACGCTTAAGTCCTGCACACGAGGTTCTGGTCTTGGCGTGGGCTGGAGGCGGCGGAATAGAGACCCAGCTGAGCCAGAGCCTCCTTCTCACCCGGCCCGGGCTCGAGATCCAGAATGTCGACTGCGAGGAGCATCTGCGCTGCCTGCTCCAGGGTGCACCTGGAGGGAAGGTACTGGGGTGCTGAGCTCGGTGACAGCCTGATGGGGACGGGCCTCGAGGGGACAAGGTCCAGGCCCAGGACGCCCGGATGCCAGGACGGAGCAGGGGCTGCGGGGAGGAGCCCAGGCCCGGGATTCAGGGATGCCAGCGAGGGAAGTAGGCTAGGCTTCGGGGCGCGGGTGCGGGGCGCAGGACTCGAAGGGACCCAGAGATTGCAGTCAAAGCGCTCCTTGTGCCCGACTAGTCGCTCGCCAGGTCTCCTCACAGCTGAATTTTCCTCCCAGAAATGAGCAAAGCCCTGCTAACCTTACACGTGCACACGTCCCACCAACGGTGGAGAAGCGAATCTGCTTAATTTTAACAGATACATTTTTGTCCTTGTGTGTACAGGGGTGTCCAATGAATGTATTTAATTAACTGACAACCTGAGGCCTGAGTAGAACGTTTCTGAACAAAGGAAACCAGAGGAGGGCTGGCCAGATAGCTCAGCAGATTAAAGCGCCTGTTTAGGCAGACTGCAGGAGCTGAGGGTTAAATCCCCAGCCTGCCTTGCTGGCCCTGACCCCAGGGTGCTCTGAGATTGGACGTGGTGGCCAGCTCCTGTAATCCCAGCCCTTGGGAGGCTGAAAACAGGAGGATCACTACGAGTCTGATCTGTGTAGTGAAATGTAGACCCTGTACTAAATACAAAAAAAGGGGGCGGGTAAGCCAGAGAGGAGCACCACCGTGAGCGGAGTCCCTGCTCCTGGAGCGTTCTGTGTTAGGCCTCTGGGTGTTTGAGAAGGTGGTGGGTCTCCAGGGCAGGCGCAGGCAGGGAGGAGTAAGCGGGCTTGGAGACCTGCGCGGCGGAGCACACTGTCTGACGTCTCTCTCGGTCTTCCTCTCAGCCACGGCCTGGTGCGCTTGCAGAGCAGCCGGAGCCCCGAATATGGGAGCCCCTGTTTCCTTTACCTGAGGGGAGACCCGAAGGGAGAGGAAGAACTCGATTGCGTTGGCCTTTTAAGTTCAGCAAGAAACATGGAAGTGTACGTGGGAGAGGAGTACTGCGGCACGAGTAGGGGCAGCAGCGTCTGCAGCATTCTGGAGAGCAGGTTTGTGGCTTGTGCGGGCGGCAGTGTCCTTGTGCATTCGTGTTTTTGTTTCCCCAGCTTTGGGGGTAGTGCTTGATTCCCTGACATTGATGCCAGACATCAGGGAGAAAAGATAAAAATATACCCACAAGCCTAGAAAGTTAGACTGGTAGGTCTTTTAAACAGTCTCAGTCAGCCTCTCATAGATGCAGAAACTAAGTGGAGGTGAATTGGTGGCACTGTAGGTCACAGCTAATTAGTGTGAGAGTTTTATTAGGATTATTCCCTGACTGACACTGACAAAGGATCTACAAACTGCGATACAAGGTTTCAGGGTAGCTTTCTGCTGGTGGACACTGCGGAGGAAGCATCATCAGGCTCTCTTCCGACTGCCCTCATGTCTAAGTCAGAGTCTCCCAAGGAACCCGAACAGCTATGGAAGCTCTTCATTGGAGGGCTGAGCTTTGAAACAACTGATGAGAGTCTGAGGAGCCATTTTGAGCAATGGGGAACATGCACATCCTGTGTGGTAATGAGACCCGAACACCAAGCATTCCAGGGGCTCTGGGTTTGTCACTTACGCCACTGTGGAGGAGGTGGATGCAGCCATGAGTGCAAAGCCACACAAAGTGGACGGAAGAGTTGTGGAACCAAAGAGAGCTGTCTCAAGAGAAGATTCTCAAAG
>NW_004524586.1:21153572-21156410 GCF_000260255.1 Octodon degus | reverse complement strand
AGACCCAATACTATTATGGGCTACTGGACTCTTTTAGAATATTTTGCTGAGTTTACACACCTATAATATTCAAATAACAGAACTTAACAACAAAAAGGGGATGCAGATGAATGTCCATTTTGTATCTGTGTATTCAAATGGCTAGGATCGATATACAGTTACATTCTCTTAATGAACAGAGGGATTTGTTCTAATGGTGTTTGTAAATAGGATCTCATGTCTGCATCTTGTACAGCAATTAACCACTAGGAAGAATGTACGCAATGTGTTAATTATTGAAACTGTCCTACCAGTTTGGTTTGAAACCATCTCATTGCTATTTGTTTCTCAATAAATTTATGGAAAAAAATTATTTGGCAGAGAATTCCACACTTCAAGGATTTCATTTTCAGAACCACCGTGTCGTCCTCTGTCGTCCCTTTACACTCGACTGTCTCCATCTTCTCAAGTGCTGCATGCAGGTCACAGAATTTATTTTTCCAGATAGAATTTTCTTGTAAGTCCAATAGCTCCATCTCCAGATTGCCAAAATCTAATCAGTATAAGCAGTAAATATCAAGTTCTTCAAATTTGGCTTTCTCTGGAGAAGTAAGAAAACACAGAGTTTTCTCCATCTTATGGAACTGTAAAATTCTGTTGCTAAAATTTACCTTTGCAGCTGCTACAATATTAGAAATTCCTTATAGATTTCCTGATGGCTTGTACGATGGTCTGAAAATGCAGAATTTTCTAAATGTATTTTTAGATTTGGAAAATATTTCAGCTACTCACTTTCAATGTCTCTCTCAAAAACCTGCAGTTTTTTCTCAAATGTTTTGATATCATAAAACATCCTTTCTGTTTTCCCTATACTTGGTAGTTTTTTTGTTCAGTACACTGAAATGTAGTATAAAATCTGCAAAAAACATGAGGTATTAAGCCAGGCCTTATCAGTGAGCTGTGGATAGTCCTTCCACTTTTTATTCATAAACAGCCTAATTTCATCCAAGCAGGCTACAAATCTCTCCATAACTCATCCTCAGCTCAGCCACCAGACATTACTGTACATAAGTAAAACATTATACTGTGCCTGAACCTCATTCAGAAGAGCTTGAAACTTGAAAATTACGAGCACGAGCCATGATATCATTCACCATTTTTGTGGTGTCTCTGAGGATATAGTCTAAGATTCTGCTGCTTTCCCTGGCACAAAGAGCTTCTTGATGTACTAATACAATGAAACTGAATGCCTGGATGTTTTGCTTCTTTAACAAAGAACTGCACAAAACCAGATGTTGCCTCCACCATGTGAGGTGCCCTATCACTAGTAACTGAACCACTTTTTCTGGTCTTATGTCTTATGACAAAAAAGCCTCCATTACAACATTGTAGATATCGATCCCTTCTGTTCTTCCAGGCAGAGACTAATTTCCCCAGCTCTTCTCTCATGATGTCACTACTGCATAACGTAATATTACTGCCAGCTTTGCATGGTTATTCATATCTGTGCTTTCATACAAGCACATGGAGTAACAGGCTGCCCCTGTAACTCAGTGGAGAGCTGCTGACGAACATCACCTGCCATGCACAAGACTCGATCTTTCACAGTATTTCTGCCCAGTGGCATCTCAGAGATGCGTTACATAATTTTATCTTTGTTTGGAAAGTCATGAAAAAGGGAATCAATCCCAGACAACATGGCCATTTTGATAAAATCCCCATCAGAGAGGGGCTTACCGTGTTTTGCTAGGCATAGTGAAATGTGAAGGCTGCCAACTGTCAGATGATTTGTTTTAAAGAGTTGCAAAAAGCAAGATACTGGGGATGATATTTCCTCAATTTTCCTTCTAGAAACTCTTTCCTTCCAGTTTCCCCAAGTTCAGCAACACTTCTGTGGTTGGTGCCAAAGTGGCATCTGATACTTGTTGTGTGACACACAACCCTTTCACTACACAGAATACATAATGCTTTCCCATTCTGTTCAGTGACCCCAAATGAGTCTGTCCAGGCCTGTTGGAATGATGTCCCACTGTCTGTTTTCAGTTTTGCTTTTTTACTGCAGTTATTTCTTCATGTTTGAGACTTGGAGTCTACAAAAACACAATTAAAACAAAATGAAGTTCCCAATACAAATCTATTTCTGCACCAAAAGTAGCTTTACTATTAGTTAACACCAAGAGTTGGGTATTCCCTGAATCAATAACCTACGGCAGTGATTCTCAGCTTGGAGTTCCTCTTGAATTTACTGATGACCAGCACAAGGCAATGTTTCACTGACCAACAGCTTTTGACCTGCTCTGAAAAAGGCATCTAAGTATATTTCCTACCTTGTGGGGGCTTCTGCTAAAATCATAGTCTAAACACATATAAACATCCTTGTTCTTGTTTCGTAATTTTTTTCACAAACAATTAAATATGATGCTGCAGATTCAAATATATGCCAGGGAGACAACACAACATTAAAAGAATCTCAGTCTCTTAATTAGAACAACTCTGTGAAGTCTTAGATATTAAATTTCAATTTTTGATGAGGAAACTCAAAAGGTAAATTTTTTTTTTTTTTCTAGAGAGGGTGTCACTATGTAGTGCAGGCTGGCCTTGGACTTGCTTATGTAGCCTGGCTCAAACTCACCACAATTTTCCTCCCTCAGCCTCCTGAATACTGGGGGTACAGGCATGTGCCATCACACATGGTTCAAAGCTAAAATCCTGTGTTAATAAAAACAATTGTATTAAAACCCACAGCCAGTCCAAGCAAGTAGGTAGGTAGGGTAGGTAGGTAGGTAGATAGATATGAGAGAGAGAGAGAGAGAGAGAGAGAGAGAGAGAGAGAGAGAGAGAGAGAGAGAGAGAGACAGA
>NW_004524586.1:21152622-21153472 GCF_000260255.1 Octodon degus | reverse complement strand
GAGAGAGAGAGAGAGAGAGAGAGAGAGAGAGACAGAGACAGACAGAGACAGAGACAGACAGAGACAGACAGACAGATAGATAGATATAGACAGACAGACATCCTCAGTAGCACACTGACCAGTCATACAAAACCTCAGAGTCATGGCTGAGTCATTGCTTGTGACATAATCACCTGGTACCAACTCCTTCCTGAGCATGTACACAGAACCTACCTGCCCTGTTATCTGATGTTTGGCTGCTGTTGGCTTGATGCTGACGGACAGGCCTCTGCATGACCACAGAGCACACACACTCCAGGTTCACCACTGCTGCTCTGGTAATCTCTCTTGCTTTGGGTAGTGTATCAAAACCATGACTTTTTCACTGGCCATATTTCAAAATGGTCATTTTCCTCTACACATGCACAAAGCAGCAGGGAATTATCTCCCCAATCATTTCCATGAGATGCTGGTAGTTGCTGGAAGGGAAAAAAAAAAAAACCCACAGGGGTTCTCGAAAGGGAATCTATACCCGACCTCTAGGAACTCATCAATGGCATTTTAAGTGTTCCCACTTGTCAATGCCATATGAGGAGAAAGTTCCTGAGAAGCTGCTCAGCTGTGATTTTCTAGACTTGCTTCTCCAGTTTTAGGTTGCTATTTGCCTGTGATCTCAATTACCTGATATATTTTTTAAATGATACTGATGTTTAGTTTGCTTGGCTTTCTTTCCATGAAGACAGCTCAGTGAATTCTAAGCTATCATAACTGAAACTACAAGTGGTGAGTTGTATAAAAATCAGGAATATAAGCTCGGGCTGGAGAGATGGCTCGGTGGTCTAGAGCACCTACTTAGAACAAGCTTAGCAAG
>NW_004524586.1:21151357-21152145 GCF_000260255.1 Octodon degus | reverse complement strand
AGTGGAAAGAAGAGGGACTTTGCTTTTGTAACCTTTGATGACCATGATTCTGTGGATAAGATTGTCATTCAAAAATCCCACACTGAACGGCCACAACTGTGAAGTAAGGAAAGCCCTGTCCAAGCAGGAGATGGCTAGTACTTCATCTAGCCAAAGAGGTCGAAGTGGTTCTGGAAACTTTGGTGGTGGTTGTGGAGGAGGTTTTGGTGGCAATGACAGTTTCAGTCATGGAGTGACCACTTCAGTGGTCGAGGTGGCTTTGGTGGCAGCCGTGGTGGGGGTGGATATGGTGGCAGTGGAGATGGCTACAATGGATTTGCTAATGATGGAAGCAATTATGGAGGTGGTGGAAGCTATAATGAATTTGGCAGTTACAACAGTCTGTCTTCAAATTTGGGACCCACGAAGGGAGGAAACTGTGGAGGCAGAAGCTCTGGGCCCTATGGTGGTGGAGGCCAGTATTTTACCAAACCATGAAATCAAGGTGGCTATGGTGGCTCCAGCAGCAGCAGTAGCTATGGCAGTGGCAGAAGGTTTTAAACACTTCTAGGAAACAAAGCTTAGCAGGAGAAGAGAGCCAGAGAAGTGACAGGGAAGCTACAGGTTACAACAGATTTGTCAACTCAGCCAAGCACAGTGGTGGCAGGGCCTCCTGCTACAAAGAAGACATGTTTTAGACAATACTCATGTGTGTGGGCAAAAAACTTGAGGACTGTATTTGTGACTAGTTGTATAACAGGTTATTTTAGTTTCTGTTCTGTGGAAAGTGTAAAGCATTCCAACAAAGG
>NW_004524586.1:21149569-21151257 GCF_000260255.1 Octodon degus | reverse complement strand
AAAAAAAAAAAAGGCTTAGGGGCTGGGGAGATGGCTCAGTAGAATAAGTGTTTCCCTGGTAAGTGCAAGGACCTGAATTCAATCCCTGGTTCCACCAAAAAAAATTAAAATTAAAAATAAAAATAAAATAGTCAAGCCTTGGGCCAGGGAGACAGCTCAGTGGCATAAGTGCCTGACTTGCATGAGCAAGGTCCTGAGGTCAATCCCTGGTACCGCATAAATAAGTAAATAAATAAAATTGTCAAGCCATGTGATATTATTGGGAAAAATTTCAATTACATCCTTTATCCTGAAGTTTAAAAAAATGACTTAATACCATAATATAAATCATAATAGGAGTAATTCAGTACACTAAAATGAGGAACAGCTAAAGCTCCTGCAAGCAGGCCCAGGGCCCAGGGATTCAGGTTTGGCTGGCTGGAGTTGTGGGAATCGAACCACAGCAACCTGAGTCTGACTGCTTTGTTGAAGCAGCCACTTAAAGAACTGAGCTAAGGGACAGGCCCCCTATCCCATGCATATTATCTGACCACAGTGCAATGAAACTGGAATTACACAAGACAAGAAACCAGAGAAATCCCCTAAATACATGGAAATTAAACAACACCCTACTCAGCAATCAATGGGTCACTGATGAAATTAAACAAGAAATTCAACAATATCTACAATTCAATGAAAATTCAACCACAACATGTTGGAATTTATAGGATGCAATGAAAGCCGTTCCTAGAGGGAAATTTATAGCTTTGAACTCACACATTAGCAAAACAGAATAGGAACAAATAAACACCCTAATGCTGCACTTCCAACATCTAGAAAAGGGAGAGCAAACCAAACCCAGAGCCCAAAGACAGAAAGAAATTATAATGATTTGAGCAGACATTAATTCAATTGAGATGAAGAAAACAGTTTAAAGAATTAGAGAATCAAAAAGCTGGTTCTTTTAAAGATTAAATAAAATTGACAAGCCCCTAGCTAACCTCATCAAAAAGAGGAAAGAAAAAATTTAAATACAAGCAATAAGGAATGAAAAGGGTGTAATCACCACAGACCCAGTGGAAATTCAGATTATCAATAGCTACTCTGAAAATCTTTACTATCACAGAATAGAAGACACAGACAAAATGGGCAGATTCCTAGAAAAGCACAAATTACCAAAACTGAATCAAGAAGATATAGCGACTCTCAATAACCCAATAACAGCCAATGAAATATGAAATGTAATAAAATGCCTGCCAACAACAACAAAAAAAAACTCCAGGTCCTGATGGATTCACAGCTAAATTCTACAAGAAATTTACACAAGATATAATCTATGTAACCCTCCAACTCTTCAAAGAAATTGTAAAGGAAACAGTTCTCCCAAAATCATTCCTGGAGGCAAGTATTATACTGATACCAAAACCAGGGAAAGACACAACTAAAAAACAGAATTACAGATAGACCCAGAGTGCAGGCCCGGGAAGTGAGTGAGATGACTGGGGGCCTGCGGGATCCTGAACAGACCCAGAGCGCAGACCTCGCGAGTGAGTGAGACGACCGGGGGCCTGCGGGATCCTGAACAGACCCAGAGTACAGGCCCAGCACAGAACCCTTCAGCAGAACTCCCTGCAAAGAGGCTAGAGGCAAGACCCACCCAGCTGATTCAGGAGCAGAACATCTTGCCAGAGACACACAAAGGGTTCATC
>NW_004524586.1:21142519-21149469 GCF_000260255.1 Octodon degus | reverse complement strand
TAGTCTGATCATGACACTGAATAAATGTGTCTTTAAAAAAAAAAAGGTTTCAGGGTAAATCTTGAGGGGACTTGACTGACCTTGTCAGATACAAAAGTTACATTTCTTGTTATATAGGTGTTGCTTTATCTTGGTTTTAACCATCTAGCAGAAAAGTATAAAAATAAGGTATAAAAAGTAAAGCCAGGGCCAGAGAGATAGCTCAGCACAATAAGTGCTTGCCTGGCAAGTGCAAGGGCCTGAGTTCAATCCCGAGTTCCGACAATGGAAAAAAAAATTAAAGCTATATTAATATGCTGAGCTATAAAAGGCTCAAGTCAACAACTTCTGACATGGCCAGTCCTACAGATAACCCAGTACTATTATGGACTACTGGACTATATTGAATTATTTTGCTGAAATCACGCACCTACAATATTTAAGTGGCAATGGAATACCCATCTCTGACAAAACTAAACAAAAAAAGGGGATATAAATGAAGGACCATTTTTTATCTGTATGTAAAAAATAGTTAGGATAGATATACAGCTACTTTCTCTTAATTCAATGAGAAGAAAGATTTGTACTAATAGTGTTTGGACAGTATATCATATCTGCATCTTGTACTATGAATAACCACTATGAAGACAAGACTATGCAATGTATTAATTATTGTAACTGCCCTACTAACCTGTTTGGAAACTGTCTCATTGCTATTTCTTTCTCAGTAAAATTAGTTTTTAAAAAAGGCTGATGCCCTGATAAGTGTTGCTTGCTGTCTTTCACTCCCAGGGCTCTGTGCTTTAAAAATGAGTTTCGGAGCCAGTGTGGTGGCACAAGCCGTAATCCTAGCCCTTGGGAGTTTGAGGCAGCTGAGGCTACATAGAGAGCTGAGGCTCTGTCTCAAAAATAACATAATTAATTCTGAAGCATTGAACATATTTTCTTTGGGGAAGCCCATTCCTTTCAAATGGTGTAGTACTCTGTGACTCTATTGCAGTAGTCTACTGTCAACCTGTGATCTTTCTGACCTGTTTTAACATTAAAATTGTGTTGTTCCTCCTGTTTTCTTGCAGAGATTCTACCTGTTGTTCTTGAATATAATCCTTTCCTCTTCCCACCCACCTCCTTCCCTCTATATCCAAACTCACTTTCCCCAGTTTCCTTATGAATATTGTTATATTATTTTTAGTTTATGTTTACATCATATGATTACACTCATTGTGGGTGTTTGGCACATGTATATGACGTTTGGTGTAGAGCTTGGTGTAGTTAGAACCTTAGCACCTACCGAAATTCTTACCCAAGAGAGATTATATGGTTAAGGCAGTTATAGTTTTGAATTTACAGAACTACAATTAGGAACACTAATAAGGGGTAGTGATATTTAGCAGTGGACAAACTTTTGTAACTAGTGGGTTTATATTTTAGACAGTAAAAGTAAGCAGTATGTCTGAATAGCTAAGCAGATATTAAATTGGGAGTTTGTATTTAAGTTCACATCAGTTCTGCCTGATCACCTCCCCTTGATGTACCTGGTGTCTTCCAGTCAGACTAGTTCACCCCGGTTACCTTTTGCCCCCTTCTCTCAGGCAAAAGAGAAAGAGGGAGGATGCTCTTATAGATCTGAGTTTAACAAAGTGCCTCAGCTAACTGGATGCGAATCTATGAAGCTTGAATTCATCCTGATGTGCCTGGCTTGGGTCTGGCTGCTTTGCTCAGATTCTTCCTGCAGCAGCCCATGGAAGTGAACCTGCTATGCCCCTCTGGCAAGATGTTCTGTTCCTGGATTAGCTGAGTGGTTCTGGCCCCTATCCTCTCTGCAGGGACTTCAGCTGCAGAGTTTCACACCAGGCCTGTATACCAGGCCTGGGCTGGGTCCGGAGGGATCTGGCGGGCACAGCAGAGTGGAAGCTGTCCCACACTCATGCCGGGCCTGGGGGCCTGGGCTGAGTCTGGCGGGGTCCTGAGAGCAGGGCGGACGGTCTCACTCACATGCCAGGCCTGGACTGGATTCACACACCTATGATATTTGAATGGCAATGGAATACCCATCACTGACAAAAGTAAACAAAAAAGAGGGCTATAAATGAAGGACCAAAGCACAAGGATTTGAGTTCAATCCCCAGTTCCGCAAAAAAAAAAGGACCATTTTGTAGAGAAAAAATATGTGTGCGTGTGTGTGTGTATGTGTGTGTGTGTGTGTATACAAAATAGTTAGGATAGGTATACAGCTACTTTCTCTTAGTTCAATGAGAAGAGAGATTTGTACTAATAGTATTTAAACAAGATATCATACCTGCATCTTGTACTATGAATAACTACTACGAAGATAATAATATGCAATGTATTGTTATAACTGTCCTACTAACCTGTTTTGAAACTGTCTCAATGCTGTTTCTTTCTCAATAAAATTAATATTAAAAAATAAAAATAATGAATGTCCATTTTGTATCTGTGTATTCAAAGTGGTTAGGATAGATATATAGTTACATTCTCTTAATGAATAGAATGATTTGTTCTAATGGTGTTTGTAAATAGGATCTCAAGTCTGCATCTTGTACAGCAATTAACCACTAAGAAGAATATATGCAGTGTGCTAGTTATTGAAACTGTACTACCGATTTGATTTGAAACTGTCTCATTGCTATCTGTTTATCAATAAAATTATAAAAAAAATAATAAAGGCTGCTTCTTGATGTTTTAACCTGGAAGCTTTAACTTCAGATCACGTTTATATTTTATATTGTTTATTTTAGGTTTTTAATATAGATATGATTATTTTATATTTGGACCATTAAGTTTATGTTCTATCACAATGTTGCAGGAGATAGAAAAATCAGAATTGGCCCAATTCTTTGTTAGAATTGTTACATCAGAGTTAGCATTTGATGTAGAGTGGGAGAAGTCATCTCCTTTTACCTCAGTAACCCCAGAATGTATAAGGAGGTCTCCTGGCCTGACAGAGCCTTCTTTCTAAGCCTTTCCTGTTAAATATCAGACGTGATGCGCTAAGAATCCACATTGAGTGATTAAAGTATACAAATCATGAAAATTGAATTTCTCTTGGGAAGAATTGATTTTCATACTATTGTGTATGTGTTGAAGGATGATATATTTGCATGTAAAAATGAATGCAACCACTCTGGAAACTACTTGTCCAGAATAAATGAAATATTTTCTGCTAATATTTGTTGAAGGTATTTATTTTTATGAAAAGGAATATTTTATACTGTTAACACTTTGTGAATTTAGTTCTGTAACATGAGAACTAATTTATGTAATGTTTGTTTATTTATGAACAAAGTTCTACTTCACTAACAGGTTTTCTCAAGACAAAACAGGTAAGAACAGTCCATACCATCTTGTCCGCCCCTGGAATCTCCCACTTACTTGTACTATTGTTGCTGGAAATGTTGAATCATTAGTAGTCAGGAACTCAGGAGATGAAATTTTACTGACACTCGTGGACTCCAGAGGAATAATCTCCAGAGTCTGAGATGAGGTTTACAGAAAGTTTCTTTTTATAAGTTGGTGAACAGAAGTTACAAGAGCAAGATACACTTTTGCTGAAGGCCACCGTACAATGGATATCTTATGGTGACCATAGCTGTATGGAGCAAAAAAAAATTTTTAGCACATTCACAAAAGCTTTAATTTGATTATAAATCCTGTAATTTAGCTGAGTCCAGTGGCTGAGAACAGGATGACTGCAACTTTATTAACAAAATGGCCATGATTAGGTCAGGATTTCTGCTTCACCGTGGTAAATCCAGTTACTGAACTTCCTTAAAATCCTGGCTAAATCAGGTATCTTCTTTAACTTTCATTTCTATAACCCTTTTAGCTATAAAGTATGAAAGTCTGCCAGTGAACATGTCAGTGAACATGTGCTTAAACCCTCGTAAATGGCTCCATATTATTTCATTGGATAACTGAACGTTCCATCTAGCCAGTCTTCTGTAACTGACAATTTAACTCCAAAGATGTTTTTAGCATCCATTTTTTTTTATTTTTACAGTTAAAATCTGAAACCTACTTTTAATTAACAGTCAACCCATGCAAATGTTAAAGACATAGAATTCAGTGATTCCCAATAGTATTTATAGCCAGGCATGGTAGTGCATTCCTACAATTTCAACACTTGGGAGGCTGAAGCAGGAGGCTTGCCACAAATTTGGAGTGAGACTCGATTTCACAGTGAGTTCAAGGTCACCCTGAACTGGACTACATAGTGAGACCCTGTCTCAAAAAAAAAAAAATACATTTCATGGCAGTTAAAATCTACCTACTG
This sequence comes from Octodon degus, assembly GCF_000260255.1. Classification (NCBI taxonomy): domain Eukaryota; kingdom Metazoa; phylum Chordata; class Mammalia; order Rodentia; family Octodontidae; genus Octodon; species Octodon degus. The sequence continues at coordinate 21,145,196 of NW_004524586.1, read as the reverse complement.
ATGGAACAGAATTCAGTGAAAGGAGCTGGTTGATGTCATAACAGACTGTCATCAGTGTAGGGCTGAGCTGAAAGATTCTGATTCTAGCGGAACACTGCTCTTCCAAATACAAACTCTTTAACCAATAATTGTTCCTAACAGAGAAGATCAGATTCTCTTACTCGAGTACAGGTTTGAGAAATTCCTGACAAAATACCCCGTACCCTAACGTTTTCTCTTCTTTCCACAGTTGTTCTTAACCCAGCTCTGGATGATTTAGCAGCAGTAAGTATACTTGGCAGACAGTTTCTCCTTGCCTGGTTCACTGCTCCACAGTTTCAGTGTGTGAAATTGAACAAATTGCTTATTCCAGACAGATCTGATTTTCTGGGACAGTGTATTTAGCGGGATGACCCATGGCCCACAGAAACAGTGAGGGACAAGAAGCTCCTGAAGACTCTGGTCCCTGGTCTGTGTAGTCCACTTCCCATCTCAGCGAGGACAGGGGGTGTTGGCTAGAAGCTTCTAGAATCCCCTTAACCCTGAACTGGCCTGATCGAGTTGTCAGTGGGAGAACTGAAAACTTTTTCCTCTAAAATACTTACATCTTACAAAGTAGGTTTGCATCCTTGATGTTGTATAACAGTAAGATTTTGAAAAAAAAAAAGTCCTCTTCCATAAAATATTTTTAAACCTACTGTGCAGTTAAGGGTCAGTTCTAACTCTGAGCATGAGCATAGCTCAAGACATACACGTGGTAGGAGTAAAATCACTGGCAATACTGCATTATTTAAGGACATACCACTGCCTGTGAAAGATTCTTTTGGTAGATTTGTATCTCAGTCCACTTATATATAGAAATAAAGCTCTTTACTCATCCTGGGCCAGCTTAGGGATCTCTGAAAACAAAGCATGTCAGGGTTGTGGAGAAGGGTCGTGAGGTTGGGGGAAGCCGCCTTCACTGCCTGCCTGCACTTCTCTGCCAAGGTGTAGAAGATGCCTGACCTCACTATGAAGACTCTCATCACTGTTGGTGGTAGCTTACTGCTTGTTGCAGCTGTACTGATGGCTGTTACCACCAGTCTTCTCTTCAAAGTCACCAGTGTGCTGAGGTGAGTCATGGGGACAAGGGTGAACAGTGTCCCCTCAAGTGGGACACCTGGTGCTCTGCTTGAGCAGGGTCATTGCTTGTTGCTGAAGCTACACCACAGGTGAGGTCAAGAACCACAGGCAGGTTTGAAGAGGCAAAGGCAGGGCAGTACAGAATCTTAAGAGGTTTTCCCTTCTGGCTCGGGGCTCTGAGCTGGGAAGTAGAATATGTGCAGCCCTGAGGCTGTGTGTGTCAGCACCCACTTGGTGTCACTTGACATCACTGGGTTTACCTTCAGATATTTATTAGTCCTTTGGTAGAATTTCTCTTAGTTCCAGGTGTTGGAAATGGGACAACCCCAGGTCAGCTGTGGGAAAGAGCTTGGGACAGGCCACACTTGACTTCCTCTCACCCAGCTCAGGAGCTCCTAGGCATGTTCCCCCATTCATTCCCTGTGGCCTTGGGGACAGTGAGATGGGCCTACAGGACAAAGACTCTATAGAAGACAGCTTACAAGGAGATGTGGGTCAGGCAAGTTTGGAGAGAGGCTCCTTAAGTATGGGAGAAACTAGCTGTCAGCCTCTGTGGTGTGTCCCCCACACCAGTCTAAGGAATTACATAGTAGGGTCCCTTCCCCATATTCCTACAGCAATCCTGTGGGTGATCCAAACTTGCGATTCATTCTCTCTCTTACTTTTGCAGCCTGGGTTTACATGTGCAGAAGTTATAGGAGAGAAAGGGATGAGAGAGGAACTCAGCACAGGGGCGGAGAGCTTTAATCCAGGACTCATGTCACATGTGTGGTTGGCTGTAGCCTTGAGCTTCCCAGAGTGCCCTGACAGTTGTTTAAACGTGCACTGAAAAAGAAAACTTCTAAGCCCATGTTTTGTGTATGTCTTTTCTTAAGAGCTGCAAAACAACCTGATCCTGAGACTAATTTAGCCATCAACAAGAACAAGGCCTTCCGGGCTGAGACCACCACGACTGACTCTTGTCCCATCATTGATCCCTGTGATGAATTTAAAATGTATGCAGATCCCATGCCTCCTTGCTTTTGTGAAATAGATGAGGACTGCTAATGTGGCATTGGTGGACACAAACCTCTTGACACGCAATAATTCTTTCTTAATAAAGTGTTTTGTTACTCAAGGCAGGTTCTTTACCATTTATATTCTTATGTGCTCTCGCATGACATGTATTTTTGATTATATATGCAGTAATGAAAATAAGCCTTTCTGCCTCCAGTTATTATGCCTTTTACTTAAATGTTTGCCTTACCATATGGGCCCTTGAGGCAATTAGTTTGTAATATAATGTTGCTATAGAAGCAAAAGAAAGTAGAAAATAAGAAAATAAGAGAAGTGCAGGCAGGCAGTGAAGGCAGCTTCCCCCAACCTCAGGACCCTTCTCCACAACCCTGACATGCTTTGTTTTCAGAGATCCCTAAGCTTAACAAGAGGGGATATTGTAATAAGTGCTGAGATAAAAAATAAAAAGCACTTGAGCCAAGCATTGTGCTGCATGCCTGTGACTCCAGCTACTTAGGAAGTTGGGACAGAAAGGCTACATATGAGAGAGAGAGAGAGAGAGAGAGAGAGAGAGAGAGAG
>NW_004524586.1:21140599-21142315 GCF_000260255.1 Octodon degus | reverse complement strand
AGGAGAGGAGAGGAGAGGAGAGGAGAGGAGAGGAGACCTAAGTTTAGTCTGAAGCTTCCTAGCAGCAGCCTGGGCAGAAACTTGATGTCTCTGAGTGAGATGTACTTTACCCTGCTGCTAAGTTCTGCTTGGATTTTATTACATGGAGCCCTCTCTTTGAGACTCTTAAAAACAAATAAATGCATTCTTTTTGGGTTCTATGAAAACTCAGATACGGGCTGAGTACGAGGCTCACACTGGCAGCAATAGCCAAGGTTGTAGAGCTCTCAGTGACGTACTCAGGCCGCAGCTGCAGCATGCATGCGGCAGGCTCGCCACCACTGGCTCCTAGGCTTACACACTTGGAGATCTGGGTGGCTTTTGTAACCAGAGAGGCAAGCATCCAGATGTTTGCAATGACCGAACCCACGTCTTAGTCTCAGAATAGACACTTAACAAAGTAACAAACGGTATGTAAGTTCTTGTGCATGTCCACAAAGAGAAAGCCAGCCTCTGCAAGGGGGTCTGCATCACGAAGCTCAGCTTACTCATCCTAACCCCAAGTATAACCCCTGCCTCCCGCTGTTGGACCTCAAGCTGTCATCATGCTCAGCACTCTGAATAGTCTGGATTGCCAGAGGTGTTTGTTACCTAGAATATGGACCAAAACCCAGAACAACAACACAGGGATTCCTTTCCCAGATTGCCTGTGACTGAATTTCCTCGCAGCTCTTAGAACTCAGAGCCAGTGTGGGACACGAGGATGACATTGGCAAGGGCTCTGAAGGCTGTGTGGGGAGGACAGGGCCAAGCCCTTGTTTCTATCCCTCGTGGGCTTCTTTAAGGAACACAGAGACACTGCCGCTGTCTGAGCTTAGTTACCCTTCTCAGTGTTGTGAGCCACTGTGTCTCTACTGCAACTCAGAAAAACCCTCTCTTAACACACTGGACGGGATCACAGTCAGCAGCTGAATGTGCACGATAAAAGAGCAAGGTTAAGATATTTTAAATAGGGCTAGGGAAACAGCTCGGAGGTCTAAGTGCCTGTCTGGCAAGTGAGAAGACCAGGGTTCGATTCCCAGTACTGCATGCCATGCTGGCCCTGCCCTGGGCATACCGTGCTGGCCACCAAAACCAGGCATGGTAGCACGTGCCTGTAATCCCAGTGTTGGGGAGGCTGAGACAGGAGGATCACTATGAGTCCAAGCTGTGTAGCAAAATCCTGTACCAAATTAAAAAAAAAAAAAAAAAGGTATTCTGAATAGTAAGTGAAAAAATATACTTCCAGATCTACTCCTGAGCTTGAAAGGACCAGGTAGATAAATCTCTTATCAAAATAACAAAATTCACATGAGAGGCATTAAATAAAATTTACAGGAAATCCTTGCTTTGGTTTGAGCTCTTGTACGAGGATGACATTGGCAAGGGCTCTGAAGGCCTTGCCAATGCAAATCCAAACAGACCAGACCAAACTACAATGGAGTCACTTATGCTAAGTCCCATATAATCAAAATGAACTTTAAAATGAGCCAATTTTCAAAAAAATTAGATTCACAGCCATCAGAAGAGGCCAGGTTTACATAAGTGGCAATGATAAGGAAATCCTCTCTGTTTTTACTCTATACTGAATAACTTTGAAGACACCAATCCAGTTTTTATTCCTATTTCTGCTTTCTTTGGCCTTTATCTGTGAATAAAGCCAATGTCTTCCACTCAGCCTCAGTGAATTCCTGAATC
>NW_004524586.1:21139579-21140289 GCF_000260255.1 Octodon degus | reverse complement strand
AAAAAAAAAAAAAAAAAAAAAAAAAAACCACAGGATCACAGGCAGACGTGGTGGTACACATTATAAGGATCACAGGCCTGAGCAGAGCCTGGACAATTTCGTGACTTACCAAGACCCTGTATCAAAACAAAATATTTTTCAAAGGGCTGAGTAGGTAATTAAATGCCCCAGGTTTAATGACCTGTACTGCAAAACAAATAACACAGGAGGTCACAGCCCAGGAAACCTAACGGATTCCAGGTCTCCTTCATTCCACAGCTAAGATACACTTTCTGCCTTTGGACACTTACAAACATTGGCAAAGACTAGGCCTTCAGCCTTCAGATCGGTCTCCCCACCCTCCCCAACTACACAGAGCAGTCAAGTCACCCTAGGATGGCAGGCCCAGGACTGAGTTGGCCAGTTCTCAAGTGAGGATGTGCTTGTCGCACGCATCTCATAAGGGTAAATTTTATTTATTTGGAACTTGTAAACATACAAAAAAAAATTAGAGATATACATTTAAAAGGAGAAACAAAATCACTGGTGGGAGTAGGGTAGAAAGCTCAGAGCTGGCACCCAAGGGCCCCTTTATTACATGGTGGAAAAGGCTCTCCCCTCTGAAGTTCCTTACAGCTTGACCAGCTGTTTCAGTCTCTGAGACTCCTGATTTGGCCAGTGACCCTCTTCATTTCTTATGTGAAAATTCTGTCTCTGTCTCTGTCTCTGCT
>NW_004524586.1:21135517-21139449 GCF_000260255.1 Octodon degus | reverse complement strand
TGTGTGTGTGTGTGTGTCTGTCTGTCTGTCTGTCTGTCTGTCTCTCTCTCTCTTTCTCTTGCTGCCTCCCTCCTGCTCCCTCCTCTCTCTGGCATGCAAAGTCCTGGGTAAGCTCATTTAGCCCCTCTTTGTCCTGCCAAGGTGCTATCTCTAAAAAAATTTTTTAATTTGTTTTATTTTATAAAGAGAGTACAAAATAGTATTCGATCAGAAAAATTGTAAGTGATACAGAATTTCACTTAACAAAGTAACATATATGATAGGTCTTACATGCAAGGCTGAGTTAGCAGTCAGTAAAGAGATACCTAAACATTTTAGTGCGGTAACATGATGAGAGAATATATACGTATGTGTATATATACATATATGTATATGCATATATATGTGCAGATGTGAGCGCATATTTCACCATTGAGTTTTCTGTAATGCAGCCCCTTCCCCACTTGGTGTGCTTTGTATTCTTTGTACTTAACTGGAGATGCAGAGGTGCGAGCTGGGACCTCGGCACCAAGGGGAGTCAGGCTGCTGATCAGTTCTGCCTGCTTCCTCCAATAATCTCTCTAGCAAGGGTTTTAACTCTTTGCCAGAAACCTCACTGAGGCCCGTGGCTTTCCCTGCCTGTCCCCCAGCCTTCCCTACATGGTCAGGCTAGCTCCTTCCACATTCACTCAGGTCATATCCTGTACGGTAGACCTGCTCAGCAGGGTGGAATGTGAGAATCACTTACAGATTAAAGCATTTTAATAATATGAAAAGCAGACCAACTTCATTCATACCAGAGTGTGTTTCCTTGGGCACTTCCTGGTATAAAATGATGAGTTCAGTAAGGGAAGGCACAGACGGGACTCGGCTCCTGACATCCAACTGAGTAAGGAGTCAGAAGACAAATTCATAGCTGGAAACTCCCAAGCCAAAGGAGGTCCAGGTTTCCACAGGTAAGAAACAGGTGTGCAGAGGATGGGCTTCTCTGCCAAGACATTGGAGTGCATCTCACAAGGTCAGCAGAGAAGGCAGGCAGGAAACCCCAGGCAGCCCCAGGGACCTGCCAAGAATTAGAGGTGAGAACACTGGGACAGGCAATGGTCCATGAAGCTCAAGCTCAATCGGCCTGAAGTAGGGGCTGGTTGAAGACGTGCTGAAGAAGGTGGCCTTCATGTCGTGGGGAAAACCAGCTGGCAGGCTGTGACCTGGGGAACTCCACTAAATCCAGGAGAGATCCCAAGACTCCCTTATGTAACTGCCTGACACTCTTGAGCCGGTTAGTGCTGCACGAATATGAATCCAGGTTCCACTTTGGCTACATCTGATAAAAGGAATTTAATTTTTCTAAGTCTCCTTTTCTGTGTCATCAAATAAGATTATTACCCCATGGTTGTTTTCAGGAATTGATGGGGTGTTGAAGAAGAAAGGTGGTAATTCATAAAGAAATTTAAAAGAATGTATCTCTCCTAAAAGAATGGGTATGTTCCACACTGTAACAAATACCTGAATGAATCAACTAATAAATAGGAAAGTTTTATTTTTGGCTCATGGTTTTGGAAGCTTCAGTTCATAATTGAACCTACTGCTTTGTGGCTGTGGCACCACATCATAGTAGAAGATGTGACAAAACAAAACAGTTCATCTCATGCCAGGTGTAAAAAGAGAGGAAGAGGAATGAGCTAGAGTCCCACTGTCTCCCTGAAGGTGCCTCCAATGACCAGAAGACCTCCCACTAGGCCCCACACCTTACAGGCTTTACCACAGCCCAGTAGTCCTATGAGCTGGGGCTGACACCTTAGGCACATGGGCCTCTGGGGAATATTCTAGACCCAAACTACAGCAGATGCTATATGTTGTCACTGCCCCAAATATCTATCAGTAGCAATATTTAGTAAAGTGATTTCTCCTAGTTGTTCTAAAATTCATTTGTACATAGTATTTTCATTCTACTAATATGTCTCTACTGCATAGCATTAACGTTCAAACTAATCCGTATCATAAATCATTATTGTTGGGCTGGCGAGATGGCTCAGTGGTCTAAAGCACCTACTTGGAACAAGCTTGGCAAAGCACAGGGACCGCGGTTCGATCCCCCAGCACCACATGCCAGCCAGCCCCGCCCCCTGGTGGGCTGAACTGGCCACACACACACACACAATAAATAAATAAATGTTTTTAAAAAATCATTACTGTTACTCATTAATGAGTTATTACGTGTCTTCAATGAGTTAGAACAGGGCCTGAGAACATATACAGTAACCATGACCATCAACCCTAATCAAGCAATGCTTTCTTGTGAAACAATCTGTATCCACACCAAATGGCATTGTAGCCACTAGTCATATAGCCAGCACTGGAAATGTGATGAGTGAAACGGAAGTACTGAAATTCCAAGGTCAACTGAAACATCTTCCTCAGCTCAAGTTACAGCTGAAAGGAAACATCTCAGTCCCTCCTCTCTGCAGTCTAAGGGCCACTATGGCCCCATACCCCAGTTCAGCTCTGATTTTGTTCTCAATTCCTGAAAGAGCTATTACACCCTCACTGCAAAGCCTTCCTCTCCAGTTCCTCCTCTATGCTTGAGTGGATTCAACTAGAGACCCAATAGCAAGAATAAATGTAGAATGTGGCTCCTAAAACTTGAAAAAAAAATTCTAAGGCACTTTGAAGCCCCAGTTCCATGTTCCCTCTCTTACCCCCAGTTCTATCCTTTTCATACTCTGGAGAGAAATGGAAAAGAGGTCTCTCAACAAGCCTCCTGCTGAGACATCAGAATTGAATGTCAGCTATAAATCAATAGGTTCAATTATTAGCTGTAACTTCCAAAACCATGAGCCAAAAATAAAACCTTCATTGAGAGGGATTCAGTGAAGAAGGAGGTGGCAGATGGCACTTTCTCCTTGAGCCCTGACTCACTGTGTGGGAGACGTGGCTCCAACTGCAGACCCACAGTGACTATTGACAACCTTAGAAAGCTCCATGGGGAAACACACCAGTGAACACAGCAAACTGCAGTGCCTGTTGAGTTACTAGGGTTCAGACATCCTTAAGCAGAGGGTGTTTGGCTAGCCATCTGGAAGAGGGGTCAAGTGAGCTTAGAACTCAGAACAGCTGTGAGTTCTATCTAATGGCTCCCAGTGACAGAGTCAAGGAGCCAAGCTCAAGAAAGCAGGGGGTAGGGAGCAAAGTTCAAGCCAGCAGAACTGCTGAAAGTGAACAAATCTGGTCCAGTCTCACATTCCAAAACCAGCCTGAACTTCAATAATTTCTCAGGCAAATACAGAGATATTGACCACAAAGAAAAACATGTTTAGTGACTCTAGAAAAAATATAATTTTTTTTAAAAATAGAGGACCTTAGGAAAATGATGGAAACCTTAAATGTCCAACATAGTAAAGAAATAGAATCCCTAAAGCAGATGCAAGCAGATATCCTGGAGATTAAAATTTTCATTGAAAGCAGCCACAGGATAATAAAACAATGTGAGGACAGAATTTCAGATATAGAAGACAGGATTATGGTTAGTGATAATAAAAGAAAAGTTTATTAAAAAAGGCAAGGGACCATAAGAAATTAATCCAGTAGCTGCTAGATAATGCAAAGAAGAATAGCACAAAATTCATTGGAGTCAATGAAAAAGAAAAGTAGAAGATGGCACAAATGATATTTTAAAAAACCTGTTCATAAAAGTCATGACAGAAAACATTCCTGGCAGGGAAAACAAAGTTATGTGTATTTATACATATAAAGGGGCATACAGAACTCCAATCAGCCATGATGAAAAAAATTCTACACCAAGGCATGTAATAGTCAAGACTCCAGAAGTTCAATACAAGAACATAATATTAAAAGCTGTTAGAGGGCTGGTGAGATGGCTCAGTGGTCTAAAGCACCTACTTAGAACAAGCTTAGCAAAGCACAGGGACCGCGGTTCAATCCCCCAGCACCAC
>NW_004524586.1:21128730-21134322 GCF_000260255.1 Octodon degus | reverse complement strand
AGAGGTTTGTACCTATGTTGTTTATTTATTATTTCTTGCCTATATTTTGTAATATGAGAAACTACTGTGGCAGTAACAATACACAATGTACTAACCATTGTTACTCTCCTAAAATCTTGTTTTGAGATTTTGTACAATTGTTTTTATTTTTTTTCTTTAAAATAAAATAACTGATGTAAAAAAAATTAATGGAGAAATAAGACACTTCCGTGACAAAGAACACATGAAGAAATTCATAACCACTAACTCAGTGCTACGGAATGTTCTGAGGGACATTCTAGAAAGACATATAAAGGACTACAACTCCATAAATTCTAACAGAATAAATCCACCATGCAAGGCAAAGAATTAAACAGAAGGCGGAGAAGGGAGTAGAAAACAGGAACATAACATGACCAGGGTAAGCCAATACATACCAGTTATAACCATTAATGTTAATGGTCTCAATTCATCAATCAAAAGAAACAGAGTGGCAGAAGTGATCAAGAAGTAAGATTCAACAATATTCTCTATAAAAGAAACACATTTAATTCAAAAAGAAATTCATAGGCTGAAGATCAAAGGATAGAAAACAATATTCTATGCAACAGGAACCTGGAAAAAGCAGAGCTAGCTATTCTATTTACAGACAAAGTGGATTTTGTCTTCAAAGACTGATTAGGAGAGGTAAAGAAGGTCTCTACATTTTTCTAAAGGGAATAATCCAAGAGGAAGTGATCACAGTCATAAATATATTCAACAAGTACCATTGAACCCAATCAAATATTAACAGACATGAAAAATCAAATAAGCACTAATATAATTGTACTGAGGATCCCAATACTCCACTGTAGCAAACAGACAAATCAACTGAAGAATGAACAATGAAATAATAGAACTATGCCAAATTTTTAAAAAAAAATGGACTTAATAGATGTCTACAGAGTGCTCCATCCCACAACATCAGAATACACATTCTTCTCAGGTGCATATGGGTTGTTATCTGAAATAGACCACATGCTAGCTCATACGACATGCTTAAGTAAATGAAAAGGAACTGAAATTATCTCATTCATATTATCACACCATAGTGCAAAGAAACTAGAAATGAATAGCAAAAAAAAAAAAAAAAACTCCACATGAAATTCATAAACACTTAGAAATTAAATAACACACTCCTGAACAAGCAGTGGGTCACAGGTGAGATTAAAGAAGAAATTAGACAGCTTTTACAATTACACAGTAATTCCAACACAACATACTGGAACTACGCAACACAATAAAAGCAATCCTAAGAAGGAAATTTATAGCAGTGAATACTCATGACAGGACAACAGAGTGAGCCCAAATAAACAACCTAATGTTTTTTTTCTTTTTTTTTTTTATTTATGTGTGTGTGTGTGTGTGTGTGGCCAGCTCAGCCCACCAGGGGACGGGGCTGGCTGGCATGTGGTGCTGGGGGATTGAACCGTGGCCCTATGCTTTGCTAAGCTTGTTCTAAGTAGGTGCTTTAGACCACTGAGCCATCTCACCAGCCCCAAACAACCTAATGTTGAACCTCGAGTTTTTCAAACAAGAAGTGGGGCCCCAAAGCTCACATAAGGGAGGAAATTATAACATTCAGAGCAGAAATTAATTCAATAGAGACAAAAAAATACAAAGAATCAATGAATCAAAGAGTTGTTTCTTTGAAAGATTAAATAAAATTGACACACATAACAATAAACTTGTCTTCTGGATGGTTAACAACCTAAGTTGACAGACCAAAATTAGAGAAAAAGGAGGGCTGCAAGGAAAGCCAACACTTTGGTCCTAGCCTTCTAAGGTCAATTAAGACTCAGGACATATGAGAACTTGTACTGTAATGTCATGTAACTCAGTAGTGTCCCAAATTTTCTGATCAAGAAAATTATGAGGCCAAAGAGGAAAGTGATCAATGATGTAGAGTGTGCCTAAGGAGAGTCACATGGGGAGAAAACACACTCTCAGGCTTTCACAGAGAGCACATTGGCCAAGCAATGGCCGTGACTCATCCACATGGCTGCACTGACAAAGGTTCTACAATCTGAGGTACAAGATCTCAGGATAAATCCTGAGGGGATCTCACTGACCTTTTCAGACCCAAAAGCTACAACTCTTGTTGCATAGGTCCTGCTTTACCTTGGTCTTAACCATCTAGTAGAAAAGTATAAAAACGAAATATGAGAAGTAAAGCCATGCTGTTATGTTGAGCTGTGGGGGACTCAGGTCAACAATTTCTGACATTGCCAGTCAAGCGGAAGACCCAATACTATTATGGACTACTGAACTCTTTTAGAATATTTTGCTGAGTTTACACATCTATAATATTTAAATGATGGAACTTAACAAAAAAGGGGATACAGATGAATGTCCATTTTGTATCTATGTATTCAAAGTGATTAGGATAGATATATAGTTACATATAGTTCTTAATGAATAGAGGGATTTGTTCTAATGGTGTTTGTAAATAGGATATCAAGTCCGCATCTTGTACAGCAAATAACCACTAGGAAGAATGTATGCAATGTGTTAATTATTGAAACTGTCTTACCAGTTTGGTTTGAAACTGTCTCATTAATATTTGTTTCTCAATAAAATTATGGGGAAAAAAAAGTAAAATAAAGTAGGGACTTAAAGTTCAACATTAAAAAAAAAAAAAATCCAGATCATCCATAACTGCTTTGAGAATTTGAATTCTAATAAGATGCGAAATGAAGAAATAGAGATTCCTAGATACATACGAATTACCAAAGCTGAATCAAGAAGATATAAAAATCTTAAATAAACAAATACGGATCAATGAAATTGAAGATGAAATTAAACCCTCCCCCCCCCCTGCCAAAAAAAGGCAAGGCACTAATGGATTCACTGCTAAATTCTGTAATAAATTTAGAAATGACCTAATACTTCTATGGCACTCTCCAAGAAGATGGAGCACCTGTTGACCTCATACAGGGGACAGCTAAATATCAGCCCCAGGAGGCCTGTGGCAGTGTGGCTCTACATGGAGACTAGGCCTGGTCCTGCATCACAGGGAAAATGAGGCAGGGGCCTCCAGGACACCCGTAGGTGGGCAGGAAGGCAGAGCCCTCACAGTAGCTTCAGAGCCTCATGGATTCAGTTTACCTCTCAACCCCGCCTTGAGGAAGTTTCTGGACCTCTTCCAGCTTCCATTTCCTTGAGGTCAATGGGGCCACAAGTGACTGAGATGATCAGTGAGGGAGGTCTGGCCACCCTGCAGCCCACACAATTTGTGAACACTGGCCTAAAGGTGCCTTTTCTCCTTCCTGGATCTCAGGCTGATTTCTCTTCTGCCAGTCTCCCTCCAGGGGTAACCATGAGGTTTTCACATTCAAAGGTAATCAAGAATTAAAGAGTTAGGAGATCCAGGATGTAGGGGAGAGGAACAGTTTGGAGACAAAGCTTAGCATGGAGGTGTCTGTGGAAACAATCCTTAGCACTCAGAAGGAGCCTCCACCCCATATGCATGGCCTCCACTCACAATTACTCCAAGACACCCAGTCTTTGCCTCTTCTGTGGTTGCCTCAAAGAGACAGGAGCAGCACAGAGCTCTGCAGGAACCATGATAGGTGCCTGAGCAATTCATGGACACCACTGCCTCATGTCACAGCTGAGGCCTTGACACCACAACATTGGGTGTGGAGACAAGCCCTAACCAAGGAGGCCAATTTGGAATGGACCTCCTGGGAAACCATGCTGTCCTCCCAGGAAGTCCATTCTTCTGGGGAGCAGGGATAGATCTTGGGATGCAAGGTAGTCAGAACAACTCACAAGATGGAGAGTGACCAGGAAAGTACCAGCCCAGAAGACCCAGCCTATATCCAGCTCAAAACTTCACAGAGTTGCTCAGATGACTATAAAAATCTGCCAGTTTTGTCATGCTCAGTTGAAAACGTCCATGTGAAATTAGAATAAAACGTAAATTTCTCTTTTGTCTTAAAGAATTTTCCCCATCCTCCATTCTGTTTTCTCTTTCATCCTCACCCATTTTCTCTCCCTTTCATGCATATCAAACCACACTTCCTCCCTTTTCTTGTACTGCAGAATTGCATAGATAGTTGTTTCCAAAGACCCTTCACTTAGCCTTCTATCTCAAGTCAACCCTACCTCCAAGCCTGATCACACATGAATGCCTCCTTCTTACCTACCTTTACCTAGGTTTCATCTTCTCCAGGTGTCTTCCTTCTACCCTTTGTACACTCTCAAAGCAGCCATTCTCTACCCAATCCACCTTTACAATAATCAAAGAACCTCTCCAGAATTTGAATTTGAATCTGGTGGTCATCTGCGGGTTATCCCCACTTACAATGCAACTTTCATGACAGTATGGAATATGTACTTCCCATTCAGTTTATATTCCCAGGCCCTAGAACAGTGAAAAATGACTACTTGCCAAATGAATGGATGAATAAATGGATGAGTGAATGAATGAATGAAGACCAGCTCTCCCCACATGGACACTTGCTCTTCCTCATCTTACTTTGGATGACAGGATTGCTTTCTTGCTGCAGACCCGGTACTTTCAGGAACCCAGTACTTTCCACGTGCTTCAGCTTCTGCAAACATGAATGCTTAGAACTCCACATGGGAGGCCAGAAAGATAGCTCAGTAGAATAAGTGCCTGCCTGGCAAGTGCAAGGTCTGGAGTTCAATCCCAGTACTACAAAAATAAATAAATAAATAAATAATAAAGAATTTCAGGTAGGGGGCCTGTCCTGCGCTGGCTTTTCCTCACATCCTCTGCCTCCTCTTCCCACTCAGGGTCAGGCCCCTGTAGGCGTCTAGTGGCCCAGCTGGGCCCACAGTGCCCAGGTGCTGCATCACTCACTGCTCCTCGGGGCCTTCAGACTCCCAAGGAGAAATTCCTGGAGCAGAGCAGCACAGGCCTCAGCTGTCACTGACGCTACCCCACATGTGATCTGCACAGACAGGGCCAAGGCTCATGTCCAGCTGGTTCCCTCAGGCTTTACCTGTGGCTGCTGTGCCAGCTGTTGAGACCAGGGAGGACCCAGGCAGGCACTGTCTGCAGCCCTCCCAGGAGAGAGCTGGGGAATGAGCTTCCTGCCGGCATTGCTGGCAGCGATGCAGCCGCACACCTGGCATTTTCTCACATGCAGCGCCCGTTGTGTGGCCAAACTGACACGTTTCCCTCGAGTTTGCCAGGAAGCGTGTGAAGCCAGAGAGTTATGAAACGCAGAGAAGTATAAAGGCCTACCACCCCTGAGGGCTGCCCAGCTCCTGACAATGATGGCGGTCCTAAGAAGGCTCATTCTCTTGGCCCTTTTGGTCACTTCATGTCTGGCAGAGCTGAGTGTGCCTGAGGCTTGAAAAAGCAAGTTAGTTGGGCATAGTGATGCATTCTTTAGTCCCAGCACTAGGGAGGTTGAGACAGGAGGATTGCTACAAGTTCAAAGCCAGCCTGGGCTACATAGCGAGTTCAAAACCCAGCCTGAACTGCATAGTAAGACCCTGCTTAGGATCACAAGTCTGCATCTTGTACAGCAATTAACCACTAAGAAGAATATATGCAGTGTATTATTTGTTGAAACTGTACTTTCGATTTGATTTGAA